>NC_062575.1:4900000-5200000 GCF_022837055.1 Prionailurus viverrinus
AGCAGTAAAAGTTGGAGTTTAAGGTGTGGGCCATACCGTCTTTTGCCACTCAATGTTTAGAATTGCCATCAATCTACAGAAATGGTGATGGCATCTTAAAAAAGGGAGGATGAAGCTGAAAAGGAAACCTCATGAAGATATTTCTCTACATCTACAAATCCCCATTTCCTTCCCTTGCTGCAGGGATCTGAATCCCAGTCATACAAAGGGGAAGCTTCCAAGAGACAGTCTTCAAAGGAACGAACAAAACCCGAGCTGGGTTTGGGAAATCTAGAAGGAGATATCCTCACCCAAGAAGAGGAGGTGTCCATAGGTCTCTAACATCACATCCCTGTACAGCTCCCGCTGACTGTGGTTCAAGCATCCCCGTTCCTCCTGAGATAATTCTATTGCCACACCTCTGAAGATCAGGAGTCCCTGAAATAAATACAACAGTCATCCAGTGGCCATTGGCAGTGTTCATAATGGTACCTAAGATGAAAGGGAAATGAATGTCATCAGCTAGACTATAAGAACTGACGTTCACCGCTTACCTGCTTGTACCCAATGACCATACTCCCTCATTTTACTTAACCTCTTTTTTCTACTTCTGGCAAAACACCCTGTGGACACAGTCTCCTGTCATGGAAACAGAAAACATTCAACAAAATGGAATGACCGCCCTAAGGAAGAGCTTGGGCAGGCCACGTTGAGCTTAACCCCTATGCAGATGGATGATGGAGTGAACTCAGGAAGGACAGTTACCTTTACCTCCTTGTAATAGCAAAATCTCCACCCAAGGGGGAAAACAAACCTTACGTAACACACAGCGAATGTATGGAAGTGTCCTCTTAAGGTACGTGTGCCACCTTATGCCCAGTTCAGGTAAATGACAAGGCTCCACTTCCTAATTGTCCACTCGAATCTTAAATAAAAGGAAATCATCGCCCACCCCCCTTGCTCTGTGAGTCTCTCCTTTGGAGGTTATTCCCTCTGATCTCCTTATTGGCTGAAATCAAGCTTCCTGTGTGTGACAACCCCAGCTGCTGCACTATGACTCTATTATATTTGAGGATGAAGACACACAAATCTGTCAATTTTTTTATTCTTGTTTTCATTTTCTGAAAATATAAAGCAATAAATAAAAGGGTATTTCTGTGACAAGAATGTGGAGGAAAATAAAAATTTATTTTGGCATTTTTTTTCTTTTTGTCCTTTATCATGTTTTGCTGTTTTCTTTATCTCTCCACCTGGTGATGAGACTCTTTCAGTGACACAACTTCAAGGGGACAGATGATTCATTCTCCTCAAGGAAACTCCCACATTTTATCAAATCTAAAGACAGCTGCCTTAGCCTTCCTAACGCCTACTAAATTCCCAACTGACTAATCTTCACTCATAGGTAGGAACCGATTCATCAGGAAGAAGTTACTGAAGTGCAGACCTTCCACTTTAACAACCTTAAAGATGTAAACGTCTACGTTGTTCAAGGGGGGCAATGATGAGGGACGCAAAGTCAAGAGTCGTGCAGCTGTAATTAAGTTTCCTTACACTTTGCAACCCAATGACAGGATATGCCCTTCCTCGAGTAAATCATAGCTGCTTTCATACCTTAATGTTTAATTTTTATTAAATGAGTCAGGCAGAGTATGACATTCCTTTATCAATGGGCTCCAAGGTGTAAGGAAATTTAATTGAAGCTACACTTCTTTTGCCTTAGTTCTCCCCACCAGAAACTACAAGCAAAGAGAAACTCAGAAGAAAGAAGTTTCCAGCTGAAATGTGATGGCTTCTGCACATTGCTCAGTAAATCTAAGATCCTTACCAGACATGGGGCGGGGGGGGGGGGGGGGGGGGCGGAGAGGATGAACGTTATAAGGGAGAGATCTGGCAGAGTGAACCAGGCCAGTTAAAGAAGTGAACACGAAGTGTAAGGAAACAAATTGCTATCAGTGCCTAAGACACACCAAAGGACACATGATCCCTGGTGTGTTCTGTTGGCCCCCAAACAATGAATCTGATTGTCAGTCTAATTATGAGAGAATACAGTGGATTTATACAAACTTCAATCACATATACTTTCAGTAGAGGCTGCTTTGAGGCAAACAGGCTTGAGCACCAGGCAGTAGAGGATTCCACAGGGCCCACCTGGCTGAAGAGAGGCAGGCCCAACAGGTGACCTGCCTCAAAATATGTAGAGGCCCTAACTAACAAATGGGTATTTACAACCAGGCAGAATTACCACATGAGGGCAAATTCCATAAGTCACCATACATACTCATCTTCCCCAGCAAAATCAGCCCCAAGTCACTGCCCAAGGCAGGAGCCTCTCCTCTGCTGTGCTTCCCACCACTCCCTTGAGGTGTATTCATAAATCTAATGTCTTATTCTGCCAGAGGTGAATTCTTTTCACCACTCATGCCCTCGGCTTCCACAGGATCAGTGACCCATATTTGGAAGCCCCCATCTGAATGGGAGAAGCACCACATTTAGACGGCTGTTTCCCTGTCCTGTATGTCTAGTATATTTTAAACAGAGTATCTTTTTCACATTTTACAAACCATACTGTTACCCCCTTTTTTAACTTTCCAAGTTATTCAGGCCTCATATCCATTCTCTGGTTTTTTTTGCATTTAGTATTTGGTCCAAAAAGGTCGTTTTATTATAACACAAAGAGAGGACATGTGGGCACCAAGATCCACAGTGGGGTTGTGAAGAGTGACACTGCAGCCAGGGGAGGGAAGGGCAAAAGGAAGGTCTCCAGAAGGATTCCCATATGCTTAAGAGGACTCCTAAGATACTGGGGGTCTTGTATTTTTCATTTTCTTAATCCTGCTCTACAGACAGATACTAAACAGGGAACTAAGGGGGAACGGTTCTCCTTGACTGAAATCCCACCACCAGACCCCATCAGCAACAGGAATCTTGGACTCAACAACTTACCCTTTGGATCTGTCCTAAAGGGAATGTTTGAAATACTTTCAGGACTTTAATTTAAACTGACAAGTGTTGATGTCCTAGTGAAAGCCTGGTTGGAGAATGTAGAGAAGACTGCCGGTTATAGGGGAGAAGAGTTCTAAAGACCTAACCTTGTGTATTGTTCCTGAGAAGGTTGTAAAGCTTTAGTGAAAACATAAGGCAGAAACACCAAACACAGAGAAATCAACAGTTGCGGTTTCTAAATGCATGGAATTTTAGGGGGGAAAAGATGACATACCCTCGACCTGGAACACCAGGCTTCCCTGAGAGCTGGCCATTTCTTCTTCTTTCCCCTCGTCCTCTAGATTTCTTTTTCAGAAGGTATTTCTGGAGAAATCACATCTGCATCAGGAAAAAATGTCCTTAAAGGCACCAACAGAACATCTTCACCAGAAAAGTGCTCACTGGTAGGCAGGACTTTGAAATGCAGGAGGACCAAACTTCCTAGTTTTTTGTGTCAGAACTTTTCAGAAACAGAGACTACATACTTGGAGCCCAACCTCTGAGTTTTCCTTGTATAGTTTCAGTGGCTTCCACTCCCACAGACACCCACAAATTCTGCTACAGAAGAACTGTAGGAAACTATAGGAACAGTGTGCTGGGTGGACCTAATCCTCCCACACTCACGTAGAGGAGACCTTGTTACCTCTCCTTGAGCAAAAGCCTGCACTCAAATCTCATAAATTAATGGGAAACCTTGCCGACTGACTCTGGCCTCAGGGAGAATCACCTGGAGCACTTAATTAAGTCGACACTGTTGTTTCCAACCACAACAATTGACAGAATCTGAGGAGGGGGGAAACAGCAAGGGTCGGTTTTGAAACTCCACACTGGATCCCTTTGGGAACCATTTAGAGCAGTAAGGAAGGCTTCGGTTATTATCCAGGTTTAAACCCATTTCTTCCCTAGTGATCAGAGTTTCTGGACATTGGAAAAAAGAGAGTTACAAATTTAAGAGCCAAACACACCTTCAGCTCTTTAGCCAACATTTTCCATGTCTTCCTAATTCCCAAACACAGGGCTCTAAGGAACCACAGGTGTCTTCCTAGTCCTCCCTATCAATTGGCTTGGAGAAACTACTCTGTGCCCTGGGAATAAACCTCCCTTTGTTCTTATTGATACCTGAGCTACACACTTAGTGGTCAAACCAAGTGCTACCAGCAGCCCCTGCCGCAGAGAACTTAAATCAGTTAAAAAAACGCGGGTCTCCCATAAATAGCAACGGGTCCCAGTCTATGAACTTATTCCTTTGTGTCTAGGCCTTTTGAGCATTACACGCCCATTTCTCCTTAGGTCACTTGCCCCAATTCATTTACTGGACTGAGATTTCTTTGGCAAATTTCATGCCAGAATTTCTTTTTCCCAAAAAGGGGGAAGGAAAATCTAGAATTTGACAGTAGTAACCACACTTGGAAACAAGGGGAGATAAATGACATTTCAACGTGTTGTCTATGCTCTGTCTCTGATGGCACTTTAGCTGAGGTTAGTGGTACTGATCAAATGATCAGTCCTATTCGATGAGCTACCAACATTCTTCTGAGGAAAATGTTCAACTGATATTGGCACAATCCACAGTGCATCACTCATCAAGCTTCAAATAGATCTGTCAAAATCTCTGCCCTAAATTAATCATTGCCCCCTAAATAAGGAAACCCAACAGTGCACCAAGCACATAATAGGAATACAAGGTTAGGCCCTAGATCAATGGTCACGCTCAAGCCATCTTGGGCCACAGCTGCATCGAAAGCCAGGACTTCGGACCATGGCAGCCATGAGGGGCAGGGGCTGGAGAGCATGGGGTGGAGGTTCTGGGGGACAGGAGGTTCATGGGAAGGAGAGTCCTGGAAAGGGAAGGGGATACTAGTCCCTGTATGACCCCTATTGTACCTGAGAGAAAACCCAAAGGCTGAGGATGGAAGTTTGATTAGGACCCCTGAGCAAAAAATAACATTGCTATCTGTCTTTATTTTTTGTTCCCAACATTCATCCACTAGTGATGTCGATTCCCACCGAAAACTGATTGTTCCCTGAAACACCCATGCAGTCCTTTTCAAAATAGTCCAGTTGATAAGGATTGCCAGTACTTTACCTTCAGTTGGGAGGAATGGCAATACACCTGTTGAGTAATGCCTCAGGGTTCCACACAGGGTCCATTCTATATGTGACAACCTTAAATGTTATACTACATGACAGTAAGTTTTCTGCAGGCTCTCCTTTGTTATGACATATTTTCATTCTCTGCTCCCCTTCTCAAGGTTCTTTGCATGACACCAGCATACACCTGTGAAAACTTCTGGCTTTAAAGAGACATCAGGTGCCCAAAGAAAAATTGCAGTTTGCTCAAAACCAGCTTAGATATTTAAGTCACCTGCTGCAGAACAAGGACTAGATTTCAAGACATCCTGAAAATCAAAAACCTGAAACTAAGTACCAATTCTGAGACTCTCTGGGACTGTTTGTTCATTTCTGAAGTTTGATTCCAAATTTCTCTCTTACAGTTGAAAGTGCATATGCTTTACTAAAACAGGACAAACCTTACCCAATTATTTGAAAAGAGGGAGATGACACAGTAATTGATACTTGAATGAAAAGTCTAAATCTATAAAAGCTTCTCAAAGTCAACACCCACAAATCAAGCAACCCAGATAAGAAATGGGCAAAAGACATGAATAGACAGTTTTTGAGAGAAGATAGCCAGAATGCTAACAGACACACGTAAAGATGATCAACATCCCTCATCATCATGGCAACACAAATCAAAACACAGACGAGATAGCACTTCCCACCTGCCAAAATGGGTAAAATTAACAGCACAAGAAACCACAGGGGTTGGTGAGGATGAAGAGAAGGGGAATCCTGTTGCACTGTAGGTGGGAAAACAAAGTGGTGCAGCAGCCATTCAGGAGAACAGTATGAGGTTTTAAAATAACTAAAAATGGAATTAGAGGTGCTTGGGTGCCTCAGTTGGTGGAGGGTCTAACTCTTGATTTTGCTCAGGTCTTGCTCTCATGGGCATGGGTCAAGCCCCACATGGGGCTCCAAAGTGAGTATGGAGCCTCTCTTCCTTTCTCTGCTACTCCCCCATTCACACTTGCTCACAATCTCCCTCAAATAAATAAACATTAAAAACAACAACTTAGTTTCAATCCATGGTGGCCAAAGTAAGATATTTGTATGATTTAACTCTTCCTACATTTCTTAAGACTTTTTTTTTTTTTTTTTTTTTTTTTGCAGGCTTGCACATCATCTATACTGGATGATGATCCTTATACCTCAGATATTTTGTGTTTAGGACTATTTATGGTTTTCATGCTTTGCGCATGTACAAGCTGAGGGGCCATCCTATTGATAGGAAGTAATCACAAGTAGATAGTGTCCTGAGATAACAGCTACCCCAAACATCCTTGTCCTAGGGAGCATCTTTGCAACTTTCTATACCCTGTCTTCCATCATTACAATTTTTCTCTTTTTCAGTAGGCCACCTGGAAGCAAGTAAACAACTGGGGCCTAATGAAGGCATTTTTCACCACTGTCAGGACATTTATCCGAGTGACAATCACTACGTGTTCACGCTCTTCTCTGTAGCCTGGAGAAATTACAAAACCTCCCCATCTCATAAGAAATATGCAGTCTGTTGTTCTTCCTGTCTGTTCAATTACACATCAGTGACCTTGTAAGTAAAATTGTGACTAAAGTAATCTATTCTATGGATGCTTGGGTGGCACAAGTCAGTTAAGCCTAAGAGTCTTGATCTTGGCTAAGGTCCTGTTTTCATGGTTTGAGTTCCAGCCCCACATCAGGCTCTGTGCTAAAGGCATGGGATTCTGTCTTCACTTCCCTGCCTCCTCCCCTTCTTGTGCTCTCTTTCTCACACACACACACACACAAAATAAATTAGATAATAAGCAAACCAAAATATATCTATTCTAGTTATAAATAATAAATTACAGGCATAAATGAACCCTTTTATAATTATCATATAAGTAGCTGTTTGAATATGTTAATGGCCCCAGCAATAAGGCCAGTATCTTATCAGTAATATAACAGTTTGTTCTGTAATATTGAAGAAATACTTTAAATTATCTTTGAATGTGTATCTTTCAATATGATACATTATAGTTGTCCAACATTTATCTGGGCATGGGGTTTGAAGACTGTTGCACAAAGATAGTTCAAAGTTCCTTCAAGAAATATGGGTAAGGGCAATTGTTTCTGAATTTTAATGTGACTGACCACAGGTGAAGGTGTAGGGAAAGCTAGGTTTTAGGGAATGCAGGCATTCGAGACCAAATGTTGAACATTGTGCCTTGTGTCCTAGGAAAAATGTTGACGTCTTGATAGATGAAATGCTCAAGGAGATCCATTAGCATCTTTACGTGTTTTCAGTCATAAGTGTAACAGTGAACTGCCTAGGACAGAAGAAAATGCAGGTGGATGTGCCAGCTGATACATATAAAAAGAAAGCTGGTGGTAGTCAATAATGAATAGACATTTCCAGCCTGAGGAACTGAAATGGATAGATGTGCTGAAGTTCACTTGGTCTATATTGAGCTTTGATGTCAATTGACTCTTTTGAAAAGAAACAGGTTACAAGGATAGTCTTTGCCAGTCTCAATTTTCTTAAAAATGTCAGTGTATTGATTTTGAGAGAGAGAGAATGGGAGACTGAGAGAGAGAGAGAGAGAGAGAGAGAGCAAGTGAGAACCAGGGAGGGGCAGAGAGAGAGGGACAAAGAGAATCCCAAACAGGCTCTGTGCTGTCAGAGCAGAGCCTGATGTGGGGCTTGATCTCACAAACCCAGATCTCGTAAACAAAATCAAGAGACCCTCAACCAACTGAGCCACCCAGTTTCATGTCAATTTCTTGTTTCTGAACAACCAGTAAGGGACAGGAATTCTGACACCCCCAAAAGGGGATAGGAGATTCTTGCTCCATGGGAGTTTCAGGAGCCAACCCATTCATCACCCTGTTTTTCATTTCTGAACATCTAGAGGTCAGTCAAGTGTTAAAAAGTAAATATACATAGATTTTATGAAATGGAAAGAGGACCCAGCAGTGCCTTCAACTGTCTCTCTTTAGACCTTCGTCTGTGCTTTCTGATTCCATTCTTCTTTCCAGGTCAGCATTTAGCTCAGGAAGAAGCCCCAGCAGGCAAAGCATCCCAGGATGGGAAAGAAAACTACTCCCTCCAGCAATAGGGACTGCCCTGAGCCAGCAGGACCCTACCTCCCTGACAGCAATGCAATGATTGGCCTGGCCTTCACCACCTGCATGTACCACCACCCTTCCTCCTACATTTTCTTTATATAAACCTGGAAGGATTTTCAGCAGGTTGGGGACAGTGTTTGAGATGTTGGTCACCTCTCTTCTCAGTGTTGGCCTCTGTGAAGAAAATCTCCTTCTTGTTTTATCACCACTCATCCCACTGCTGTTCTTGCCTTCTCTCGGGGACCCACACAGACCAGGTTTGGCCACTTGCCACTGACAAAATCCAAAGGCAGAGAGATGAGAGGTGGTGAAACATGAGAGGAAGTTATTTCAGGGAGGCTGACACTGAAAAGATGGCTGAATAATGTCTCAAGGACTGTCTCCAAAGTGCTGGATACACTTCCAGGTGTATGGGAGGGAAAAGGGGAGAGGTGGGTGGAGGGGCAAAAGGAGTCAGGACCTGCAGGTAGACAGTGAAGTCTGTCATTGTCCTGGAGTCAATCCAGGGTGGGGTCTTTCTGGCTCAGGACAGTCTTTGAGGCATGAGGGGTAGTTCCAGTTCCCCTGAGGGATACTTTGTCCTCAGGGCCTTCCTCCTGAGCCAGGAGACAAGCTGGAAGGAACCCAGTGAGGAAGTTTGAGGTGAAAATTGAGGCAGCAAAAGTCCTCTGTCTTGCCCTTGGATTTGGTCAGCCATGAGTGGCAGAACTGGGTCTGTCTGGGGCCACTGGAACCAGGTGCTCCTGTACCCTTGGGTCCTGCTTACAAAGTCATTACCACAATCTGTCCAGTAAACATATCCCTCATCTCCCATTGTTAATATGTGTGTGTGTACGCGTGTGTCTTGAGAACACTTCCAATAGCCTCTCTTAGCAAATCTCAAGGGTACAATACACTAGTATTAAGCACACTCACCAAGGTGTAAACATTCACTACTCACACATCCTGCATTAGTAGTGCCTTTTGCCAGTTGTCCAACATCTAAACATTTCCCCCATCCTCAGCCCCTGGCAACAAACATGCTGATCTTTAATAATTTTGCCATTTTTAAGATTTGCATGTATGTGATTTCATAGAGTATATATTTTTCTGCATGTGGCTTATTTAACTTAACAAAATATCTTCTAGCAACCTCTAAGTTGCTGGAAATGGAAAAATGTCCTTCTTTTCTGAGGCTGAAACACATACCAAGAATAAATTAGATGAGGGACCTCTACTAGGAAGGAGTTAATAGCAGAGATGAACCTTTAATTTTTATTTGATTTTTTAAAATAGTTTATTGATTTATTCTAGAGAGAGAGAGACAGAGAGAGAATGAGCAGTGTTGGAGGAGATAGGGAGACAGAGGATCTGAAGCGGGCTCTGTGCTGAAAGCAGAGACCCCGATGTGGGACTCAAACTAACCAACCGCTAGCTCATGACCTAAGCCAAGGAGGGACACTTAACTGAGCCATTCAGGTGCCCCAGCGATGAACCATTTATAAAGGGTTATCTGCACGGCAGTGCAAATATATTTGATAAACATTTGTCTTCCTTTCTCATTGAATGTAGATGTTGTTCCTCCTTCTTGAGATGTAAATCCCTACCCCCTTCTCCTTCATTCCAAATGGCATATAAGCATCAATTGCCTGTCTTTGAGCCTCAAATCTTTGAGGTTCCCATCATCAAGAAATTCTTTTTTTTCTCTTTTGAAACTGCCTGATGTCAGTTTAATTGTTAGACTGGCCCAAGGATAGAGAACAGATGAAGGAAAATGTTTTCTTCTTGTACACATTCATTCTGTGGTTAAAAACTGACCTCTGTTCTTCAGAGCTAAAATAAAATGTGAAGACAGAGTTTGGGCAAAAGAGGAATAAGAGCTTTATTGTTTTCCCAGGCAGAAGAGGCTGAAGCAGGTTAAGGCCTTCAACACTGCAAGCCCACCCAGAAGAAGGGGCTGGGGGTTTTTATAGGGAAAAACAGGATCCATCCTGTTTCAACAGGAAATGTGTTTGTGTTGCCAGCCTTTGTCATCATATTTCCAGTGTGGTACTTGGTTAAAAAAAAGGAAGGGGGGTTAAGAAGGAATAATGGGAGGTTTCCCCAGGAGAAAAAAAGTTACTAAGTTCAATAGCCAACCTTGTTGATGTTTTATTGCCTCCATTTTCAATTGTTCAATTTTATGCTTTTAAGTGGTTTCAGTTTCAGGCAGCAGCACAACTGTCTTAGATCACTCTATATTTTACTGTGAGAAACCACTCAATATTTTCTGGAATGGACAAAATAAAGAAAAGAGGATAACACCAAATTTCAGTGAAAATAATGAGGGATTAGAAATCTCAAATATTCCTGGAAGGAGTTAAAAAATGCATTCAGTTGGGAAAACTGTTTAGCGGTGACTTAGCAAAGTAAACTTTGCTACTGAATGGGAGCATTTTACCATTCCAAAATGTGTCTCTTTGGCATAAGGATTACTTTAAAGGAGCAGACAAAGGAAAAGGTCTGAAACCCTTTTGAAAGAGGCATTTGCATGTATAAGGGAAAGATCCCTGTGGAAGGGTGTCTCCCACTGCAAAGAAGAAAGAGGGGGGACGTGTAAATCTCCAGAAACTCTGATCAGTGGAGGAGGCATGGATTTAAATCTGGACAACCACCATAGCTATGATCGTGCTTTTTGTCTGGTCACCTTCCCAAATACTTCCCAACAGGATCACTTGTGGAATTTCAAAAAATGATCATATCGCCCCCCCCCCCCCCAGATTCTGTCAATCAATGTTTGATGAAACAATGGTGTTGTTTTAATTAAGTGCTACAGGTGATTCTAAGGAAATCCAGGATGAAGCACAAAGGTTTCCCAATAATTTAGGAGAGGTGAGTGCAGGCTTTGGCTCTAGGGGAGGTACCAGGGTCTCCTCTACAGAAGTTGGAGAGGATCAGGGCCGTGTAAAAAAGTGTGCCTATGATGTAGTAGCATTTGTAGGGGTAGTGGCATCTGTGGGCAGAGAAGCCTCCAGAAGCCAGAGGATGAAAACTCAGAGGTTGGCATCCACTTAGGAGCTCAAAAGGTTCTGAATAGTTTTACGCAAAGGAGTAGGAAATTGGGTCTTTTCTACATTTCAGTCTGGCCAGCAGGTGATCAGTTTACAGTGGAAGAGGCTGTGTTAGTGGCTTGGAAGATAGTTTTTCCTTCTGCAGCTGTGATATCTCTAGCAAAATCTTTGGAGAAGAAATCTAGCGGACCAGGTGAAAGAAGGAATGGCCAGTTCTCAGGTAAGCTGTGCTTTCGAGGGCAGAGCCCATTCCCTCTTTTTCTCTTGAAAGTCCATGCTAACTGAAATTACAAGTGTTGGTTTTTCTAGTTCTGAGATTTCTGCTTTATTTTTTCACCTAATTTTTAAGCTTTTCCGATGACTCAAGATTAGGTTTGTACAACACTCTTCCATTTTATCGCTGAGCCTTCTCCCCTTTCTCCAACTCCAAATTAAAGTTCTGCAAGTATTGAAAATATTCCCTTTGTGAATGATCCACAGGGGAAGGCATTGAGTCCAAGATTCCTATTGCTGATTGGAGTCTGGTCCTGGGATAGCACTCAAGGAAAACCGTTCCAATTTAGGTCAGATCTGGAGGCTTAATCGCCTCTTTAGAGACCAGGAGGAAGAAAGTGCACAAATACACAGGATGAATAATGAGGCCCACATTAACTCCAAAGTTGTCTGATAAAAAGAAGACTTTTGCTCTTTAGAATGTAAAAAAGATACCCCATTTTCAGTTTATTTCATTACAAGTGATTTCATTACTGCTGATATGAAATGCTTTAACTTGGCTTTGTGCTCTCTGCTAGATTTCTCCTCTATAACGCTCACATTTCCCTTCTCATTTGTAAGGGTTTTAGGTATATTTCCTGAGTGATGTGCAGAAACCATCCCATTTCAACTGGAAACCTCTTCTGAGTTTCTCTTTGCCTGTAGTTATTGATGAAAGGAACAGAGGCAAAAGAAATGTCGATAGGATTAAATTTTCTTACAGCTTGCCATCCCTTGATAAACACTAGATATAGGCAGAGTCTGACACTGCTCAAGGAATTCACAATTGCCTTCATGTGAATGCTTTGCCAGAGGCAAAAGGGAAGCTCAGCTTGAGGAGAGTCAGACTGCCAGTATCCTGTAAGTCTTCTTGACTATCTGAAAATGCTTTAGAAACTTCTTTTATCTCTATGCCTCCAACTTAAAGCATATCATCAGTGTCTCCTCACAATCCTACTGCAGCCCTTGGTGCCACAATTCCTCTCTCTGTGCTTTCATCAAAACAGCTTTTTTGACCAAAGAGGGCTCCAGAATCCTTTCTTGACCCCTTCTCCCAACCCACATCCCAGCAGTTTCCACTGGACAATGAAGGCCCTCACCTTTGTGTAGTAGAGATATTGACTTCTGGGAATGGAGGTTCTAAATCACTCAGACCTCCATCCTGTAGATTGTTAGTTTACTCCACACTCTTGATGCAAATCTATTATTCTATTTACTTTGTATTTTCAGAACAAGAAAAGAAGAATCCCATAGTTTACATGCTTGCACCTTAGAATACTGAAATAGAATAGAGCAGAAATGAGGATTGAAACAAAAGCTTTCAATGCAACAGTATATGATGGGATCATCAAGCACAATGGTCAAGAAACTATTCTTGAGATGTTGGATGATGCAAGATAGCTTATTGGAGTAGCACAGAGACTGGACCTGTGGTCAGAGAGAGTGATACTGTGGCTTCACGAAGCTTGTATGTCCTGGGGGGGAGGGGAGTTGCACGCAGTTTAAGATCACAAATGTTCCTTTTATTTTATTTTAAGTTTATTTACTTATTTTGAGAAGGACACAGAGCACATGATGGAGGGAACGGGGAAAAATTGGGAGAGAAAGAGAATCGCAAGCAGGCTCCACATACTCAGCAGCACGGAGCCCTACTGGGGGCTCAAACTCATAAACTGTGAGATCATGACCTAAACTGCAACCAAGAGACAGAGGCTTAACCCACTGAGCAACTCAGGAGCCCCTTCCTTTGAATTTCTGAGTGTAAAACTGCTTCTGCAGGATTTCTCTGGTGATTACCATTCAGTTCAACGTTACTTATTGAGATGTATAGGCAGTCAGGAGACCCCTTAAGAATGTAGCAACCAGCACTTACTTGATGCTTATTAAAACTCTGCAGGCTCTAGGTCAGCCTTCTCTGGTGAAGGTGCACATTTTCCTGTTTGTATCCCTCATCATACTCGATTCAGAAATAATAGCTGGTTTATGTATATCTTTCAATGTGTTTGTGTTGACAGTGTGAATAAAAGACCTAAGCATCATTATCTAAAACTAGATTTATGAGTGTAATGTCATTGAAGATGTTTCTGAGTTTCCACGACCATTTCCTGCTCTTCCCTTGTTTTCTGTAGTTTGTGTGAGAGACGGGAAGATGAAGAGAACAAGTGGAGAAGAAGCAGAGAGAGAGAGGAAGAGAGAGACAGTTTAAAAACAGGCTCCCTGTTATCATCGTAGAGCCCAATGTAGGGCGCAAACTCAGGAGCCTTGAGATCACAATCTCAGTCAAAATCAAAAGTCAGATGCTTAACCAACTGAGCCACCCAGGTGGCCTTCCACTCTATCACTTTTAATATGTATATAACTGCTTTCTAAATGTATGGGTGTGTGCATGAAGTGTAAAACAGGAGATCAATTTTGTGTGGACACTTTCTGGTTTCCATCATTCTTTTCAGCTTTCACACGTGTTACTAACGTTGCTTTAGGGTCCCGTCTGGATATTGACCACTGTGTCGTTTTAGATCAGCTCTAGGTCAGATAACCCGGGTTAAAACGGAATCTCTTCCATGTACTGGATGCTTGACAAAATATCCAGAGAAATAGAATAACCTGTTTGCTCTCATAGATGATAATTGTTTATAATTATGATTATTATTCATTTCCCATTAATTTATGAAAAATGAGTAGATGCTATCTACTAAGTAGGAAATGCTCAGAAAGGCTCCTTGTTGCCTTTTTTGCTATTCTAGTAGAACCTGTGGTTGTTATAAAACCCATTTAGTTCCAAGTACTCCATGAGTTCCTGCCTTTGAATTCTTGCTCTTTGTTATTCAAATATCTATTCCCTGGCCAATAGGCTAATGTCTTGTCAGCAATGCAGAATCTGGGGGCACTTGGGTGGCTCAGTCAGTTAAGCATCTGACTCTTGATTTCAGCTTAGGTCAGTAGCTCATGGTTCCTGAGATGGAGCCCCAAGTCAGGCTCTGCACTGTCAGTGGGGAGCCTCCTTGGGATTCTCTCTCTCTCCGTCTCTCTACCCTCCTCCACTTGCTCTCTCTCTCACTCTCTCAAAATAAGCATATAAACTTAAAAAAAAATAAAGCTCTTCAATGCACCATTGTGAAATTGTAATTCATATTAGAATATGCTACGTACATTGTAACACACCCAGAATTTCCATCTAAGAAATAGACACCAGGTATACTATGTGATGTGAATATAGTATTTAAAAATGCGGATGCCTTTGTTGATGTCTTCATTTTATAAATTCGCTTGAATAAACACAATATTTACACTGGTTCTTACCTCAAAGTAAGAAAATACATGAAAGCATATTATTGTGTTGAAAAAGGTCTTCCTGCAGAAAGCAGGAAACCCCTCTAAGTCGGAACCAGTTTTCCTAAAGTACCTGAAGAAACAGGAATTCACTTCTTGGTGAGTCACAGATAGATTCTATACCAGCTGGGGTTGTCACACAAAGGAAATGTGAATTTTAACAATTAAGGAGATCACAGGGAATCACTTCCAAAGCAGAGACCCTGGGAAGGGAATGGTTTCACATATAGTCAGGGTGGAGAATTAGAGGGAGAGCCCATCATCTTATGTAAAGGTGGAGAATTAGAGGGAGAGCCCATCATCTTATATAAAGGTGGGGATAAGGTTGCACTTGGGCCTGAAGAAAACAGTTGTATACAGGGGGGGTCTGGGTGGCTCAGTTGGCTGAGCATCCAACTTCAGCTCAGGTAATGATCATGCAGTCTGTGTGCTCGAGATCTTGCGGTTTGTGAGTTCGATCCCTGCAATTGGCTCTGTGCTGACAGCTCAGAGCCTGGAGCCTGCTTCCAATTCTGTGTCTCCATCTCTGTCCTTCCCTTGCTCCTGCTCTGTCTCTCTCTCAAAAATAAATACACATTAGAATGTTTACTTTTTGAAAGCAAGCAGTTCCATACCTATTCTGGATGTTACATAGTAAATGAGGTTTGTGCTCTCTCTTAGGTGGAGAGTTTAGCGTTATAATGAGGTCATGGTAACAATCCTCTCCCCGTGGTTGGCACCACTGTCTACCTGCTTAGGAGTGAGTCAGGGGATGAGCTCAGACAGGGTGGGTATAAGCTCTTTCTCAGATGACATACCTTTTGTTGTATACTTTCTGTTTCCATCACAAGAGACGATGGCCCTGGGGTGTTGTTGCCTGAAGTAACAGATAAGGTTGAAAGAACAAGTGAAATAAAATGAGGGACTAAGGGCAGTGGGTATCAACAAGTAAGCAGTGAAGGTCAGGTCTTGGGGTCCAGCTGGTGACATTAACTCCCTCCTGCAACTTAGGTACCATTATGAATGCTGCCTATGGCTACTTGGTAACTGTGGTATTTGTTGCAGGGACTGCTGACCTTCAGGGATGTGGCCATAGAATTCTCTCAGGAGGAATGGGGATGCCTGAACCAGAGTCAACAAGAACTGTACAGGGATGTGATGTTAGAGACCTATGGACACCTCCTCTTCTTGGGTGAGGATAACTCCTTCCAGACTTCCCAAACCACACTCGCGGGTTTGTTCCTTCCTTGGAAGACTGTTGCTGGGAAACATCCTCTTTGCATGACTGGGATTCAGATGCCTGCAGTCAGAGAAAGAAGTAGAGTTTGTAGATATAGAGAAATATCTTCATGAGGTTTCCTTTCCAGCTGTAGATTCCCCTTCTTTACGGTGAGGTAAGAGCATCATTATCTGTAGATGAGTGGTAATTGTAAACATTGAGTGGCATAAAATGGTACTGCCCACTTAAGCTCCCAACTGCTACTCATTCCTGTAGTGGTAGTACTTGGACGTGAGGTCATGATGTGAACATTGGAAATTCCTGTCAAGTATACTAAAGGGGCTTTTGGGCAACAGCATTCAGAAATCATTTTCTGGTATTCTACATTGTCCTCTCTCGTGTACTGAGCACAGTATTGGGCTGAAAGAACCTGAGAAACAGGTATGTTCTTTTTTTTTTTTTTTTTTTCTGAAAACCAGGTCTCATTGTGTCAAAACCACACCTGGTCATTTTTTTGGAACAAAAGAGGGAGCTCTGGGATGTGAAGAGAGAGAAGACGGTAGCCTCACCAGCAGGTAGGTGGGCATGAACAAAACAGATGACAGTGGTGATATGCAAATATTTAAAATATGGCTCAAGTAGCTCTCCTTGCATGGAAATTAGTTTGGAAGACCAGTTTTATGTCTGTCCCACTCATAGCGGGACATCAGCTTTCCAAGCCATCATACTCTTACATTCTCGAAGGATTCTTTGTTCTGCTCCAGTGATGGTCCATCACATCCACAGTGAGTGCCAGGAGACTCCCCTTGCGCATTGAGTATCTCCAAAGTCTGAAAGCTTCTCCTTTGCTTTGAAGGCCCTGGAGAATTCTCCATATTCTGAGAAACTCTATTGTAAGTCATTCCCAATTTCTGTTTTCGTGAGAAGTGTGTCATATTAGTGGTGGACAGAGTGGGTTTTGGTGTCCAAACCCAGGAGCACTGGAGACAGGGATCACGTGATTTCCAGTTTATGCTTTCCAATGTTCCTGGGGCTATACTCTTTGTTTTTATTTTAATGTTTGTTTTTGAGAGAGAGGCAGACAGACAGAGCAATCGTGGGGGAGGGGCAGAGAGAGACAGAAACATCGAATTTGAAGCAGCAGCCAGGCTTGGAGCAGTCAGCACAGAGCTTGATGTGGGGTTCGAACTCACAGACCACAAGATCATGACCTGAGCTGAAGTTGGATGGTCAACCAATTAAGCCACGCAGGCGCCCCACTGATGCTTTAGGCTTAATCATACAACACTGAGATTCAGTAATTCCCTCAGATAAAAAAGCATTTTCTAAAATGAGAAAATCTCATGCTCTATTTCACTTCAGAAGCTTATTTTTCTTATGAATGATAATAAGAAATTTCCAATTTATGTCTTCCATTCCTCAATGGTGAAATAATTTGTCCATGTTTATTCTAATATTCCTACCAACATTAATGCCACAAGGGAACTAGAACACTGAGAACTTAGAACTCACAGCCTGCCATAAAGACTCAATGGGTACGTTATTTCTCAGTAACTTCATAATTTTCATCTTTTTTCTTGTATAATAGAAACTTCCTGTGCCTTTGTCATAAATGTTTTCACTTTCTGCGTGGCTCTTTATGAGATTCATTTCTGACTTCTTAGATGAAAATTCTGACATGGCATGTGCGTCCTGAGGTATGAGGTAGATCATTTGGGTTGACCTGTTGGTCCTGCAGAGTTTTCCTGATATCATTTAGTTACCTGTTCTCTCTTCTTCCTCCATAAGTCTCTCTAAGATGATCATTTGAATTGTTTGCCATGGAATAGTGGCTTGATATTTGAATAAAATGGTTATTTTCCTTTTGGCTGTTAGACTGTGATTTACATATTTGTTCTGGACATTTATTTCACAGCTGTCGTTCTGTGTCCTTTGAAGAACATTAGCCACCTGATCCCAGTGTCACCCATTACAGGTTCCTTATTTCCTGTGTGCTGTCTGCTGGATCCCTCCACTAGAAGGTTGATATTTTTTCTCTGTTATCATTAAGTATCTTTATGGGAAGATGTGCACTAATCATCTCATTTATTGTGGAAGCTTCCTCCTTCATTTCACTTTGTGGTCTGCTTTGGAAAATGAAGGATTTCTCCTATGTTTGCTGTAGGAATTGCTGTTTAAAGTAGAGATTGTGAATGAGAGTTCTGTCCTGTAAATTTCCATTTTATTCTGCCCTCATGTCCCATAGATACTCTTCCTTATCTCTTTTCTGTTGCTGCAAATAAAAAAAAATGTGCATCACATTAGTTCAAATGCCTTAAAATTGTGAATGTAATCCAGAACAAAACATAAAGGAGACCTAGACTTTTAATGCTATAGAAGACTCAAAAACAATACCTATTGGATTTTCTTTTTTTTTTAATATGAAATTTATTGTCAAATTGGTTTCCATATAACACCCAGTGCTCATCCCAACAGGGGCCCTCTTCAATACCCATCACCCACCCTCCTCTCCCTCCCACCACCCATCAACCCTCAGTTTGTTCTCAGATTTAAGAGCCTCTTATGGTTTGCCTCCCTCCTTCTCTAACCTGTTTTTTATTTTCTTTCCCTCCCCCATGGTCCTACATTTCTCAGGATCCACATAAGAGTGAAAACATATGGTATCTGTCTTTCTCTGTATGACTTCTTTCACTTAGCATAACACTCTCCAGTTCCATCCACGTTGCAACAAAAGGCCATATTTCATTCTTTCTCATTGCCAAGTAGTATTCCATTGTGTATATAAGCCACAATTTCTTTATCCATTCGGCAGTTGATGGACATTTAGGCTCTTTCCATAATTTGGTTATTGTTGAGAGTGCTGCTATAAACATTGGGGTACAAGTGCTCCTATGAATCAGCACTCCTGTATCCCTTGGGTAAATTTGTAACAGTGCTATTGCTGGGTCATAGGGTAGTGCTATTTTAAATTTTTTCAGGAATCTCCACACTGTTTTCCAGAGCGACTGCACCAGGTTGCATTCCCACCAACAGTGCAAGAGGGTTCCCGTTTCTCCACATCCTCGCCAGCATCTATAGTTTCCTGATTTGTTCATTTTAGCCACTATGACTGGCGTGCGGTGGTATCTGAGTGTGGTTTTGATTTGTATGTCCCTGATGAGGAGCGACGTTGAGCATCTTTTCATGTGTCTGTTGGCCACCTGGATGTCTTGTTTAGAGAAGTGTGTATTCATGTTTTCTGCCCATTTCTTCACTGGATTTTATGTTTTTCGGGTGTGGAGTTTGGGGAGTTCTTTATAGATTTTGGATACTAGCCCTCTGTCCGATATGTCATTTGCAAATATCTTTTGCCATTCCGTTGGTTGCCTTTTCGTTTTGTTGATTGGTTCCTTTGCTGTGCAGAAGCGTTTTATCTTCATGAGGTCCCAATAGTTCATTTTTGCTTTTAATTCCCTGGCCTTTCGGGATGTGTCAAGTAAGAAATTGCTGCAGCTGAGGTCAGAGAGGTTTTTCCCTGCTTTCTCCTCTAGGGTTTTGATGGTTTCCTGTCTCACATTCAGGTCCTTTATCCATTTTGGGTTTATTTTTGTGAATGGTGTAAGAACGTGGTCTAGTTTCAACCTTCTGCATGTTGCTGTCCAGTTCTCCCAGCACCATTTGTTAAAGAGACTGTCTTTTTTTTCCATTGGATATTCTTTCTCACTTTGTCAATGATTAGCTGGCCATATTTTTGTGTGTCTAGTTATGGGGTTTCCATTCTATTTCATTGGTCTATGTGTCTGTTTTTGTGCCAATACCATGCTGTCTTGATGATGACAGCTTCGTAGTAGAGGCTAAAGTCTGGGATTGTGATGCCTCTCGCTTTGGTCTTCTTCTTCAATATTACTTTGGCTATTTGGGGTCTTTTGTGGTTCCATACAAATGTTAGGATTGCTTGTTCTAGCTTGGAGAAGAATGCTGATGCAATTTTGATTGGGATTGCATTGAATGTGTAGATAGCTTTGGGTAGTATTGACATTTTGACAATATTTATTCTTCCAATCCATGAGCACGGAAAGTTTTTCCATTTCTTTATATCTTCTTCAATTTTCTTCATAAGCTTTCTATAGTTTTCAGCATACAGGTATTTTACACCTTTGGTTAGGTTTATTCCTAGGTATTTTCTGCCTCTTGGTGCAATTGTGAATGGGATCAGTTTCTTTATTTGTCTTTCTGTTGCTTCATTATTAGTGTATAAGAATGCAACTGATTTCTGTACATTGATTTTGTACCCTGCAACTTTGCTAAATTCATGTATCAGGTCTAGCAGACTTTTGGTGGAGTCTATCATGGGTTTTCCATGTTTGGTCTCATGACATCTGCAAAAAGTGAAAGCTTAACTTCATCTTTCCAATTCTGATGCCTTTGATTTCCTTTTGTTGTCTGATTGCTGATGCTAGAACTTCCAACACTATGTTAAACAACAGGAGTAAGAGTGGACACCCCTGTCGTGTTCCTGGTCTCAGGGAGAAAGCTGTCAGTTTTTCCCTATTGAGCATGATAGTAGCTGTGGGCTTTTCATAAATAGCTTTTATGATTTTTAGTGTGTTCCTTCTATCCCGACTTTCTCGAGGGTTTTTATTAAGAAAGGATGCTGATTTTTGTCAAATGCTTTTTCTGCATCAATTGACAGTCTCATATGGTTCTTATCTTTTCTTTTATTAATTTGATGTATTACGTTGATTGATTTGCGAATGTTGAACCAGCCCTGCAGCCCAGGAGTGAATCCCACTTGATCATGGTGAATAATTCTTTTATTATGCTGTCGAATTTGATTTGCTAGTATCTTATTGAGAATTTTTCATTCATGTCCATCAGGGATATTGGCCTGTAGTTCTCTTTTTTTACTGGGTCTCTGTCTGGTTTAGGAATCAAAGTAATGCTGGCTCTATAGAATGCGTCTGGAAGTTTTCCTTCCCTTTTTACTTTTTGGAATACCTTGAAAAGGACAGGTATTACCTCTGCTTTAAATGTCTGGTAGAATTCCCCTGGGAAGCCATCTGGTCTGGACTCTTATTTGTTGGGAGTTTTTTGATAAATGATTCCATTTCTTCGCTGGTTATGGGTCTATTCAAGCTTTCTATCTCTTCCTGTTTGAGGTTTGGAAGTGTGTGGGTGTTTAGGAATTTGTCCATTTTTCCAGGTTGTCCAGTTTGTTGGCATATAGTTTTTCATAGTATTCCCTGATAATTGCTTGTATTTCTGAGGGGTTGGTTGTAACAATTCCATTTTCATTCGTGATTTTATTTATTTGGGTCATCTCCCTTTTCTTTTTGAGAAGCCTGGGTAGATGTTTATCAATTTTGTTTATGTTTTCAAAAAACCAACTCTTGCTTTCATTGATCTGCTCTACTGTTTTTTTAGATTCTATACTGTTTATTTCTGCTCTGATCTTTATTATTTCTCTTCTTCTGCTGGGTTTGGGGTCTCTTTGCTGTTCTGCTTCTAGTTCCTTTAGGTGTGCTGTTAGATTTTGTATTTGGGATTTTTCTTGTTTCTTGAGATAGGCCTGGATTGCAATGTATTTTCCTCTCAGGACTGCCTTTGCTGCATTCCAAAGCCTTTGGATTGTTGTATTTTTATTCGTTTCCATATATTTCTTAATTTCTTCTCTAATTGCCTGGCTGACCCATTCATTCTTTAGTAGGGTGTTCTTTAACCTCTATGCTTTTGGAGGTTTTCCAGACTTTTTCATTTGGTTGATTTCAAGCTTCATGGCATTGTGGTCTGAAAGTATGCATGGTATGATCTCAATTCTTATATACTTCTGAAGGGTACAGCCTTTAATTTAAAGTCTAGTTTGTCTGATATAAGTATGGCTACTCCAGCTTTCTTTAGAGACAGTAGCATGATAGATAGTTCTCCATCCCCTCACTTTCAGTCTGAAGGTGTCCTCAGGTCTAAAATGAGTCTCTTGTAGACAGCAAATAGATGGGTCTTGTTTTTTTTTTTTTTTCAATTCTGATACCCTATGTCTTTTGGTTGGCGCATTTAGTCCATTTACTTTCAGTGTTATTATAGAAAGATATTGGTTTAGAGTCACTGTGATGTCTGTAGGTTTCATGCTTGTAGTGATGTCTCTGTTACTTTGTCTCACAGGATGCCCCTTAGGATCTCTTGTAGGACTGGTTTAGTGGTGATGGTTTCCTTCAGTTTTTGTTTGTTTGGGAAGAACTTTATCTCCCCTTGTATTCTAAATGACAGACTTGCTGGATAAAGGATTCTCGGCTGCATATTTTTTCTGTTCACCACGTTGAAGATTTCCTGCCATTCCTTTCTGGCCTGCCAAGTTTCAGTAGACAATCCGTCACGAGTCTTATCGGTCTCCATTTATATGTTATAGCATGGTTATTCCTAGCTGCTTTCAGAATTCTCTCTTTATCCTTTTTTTTTTTTTCCAGTTTCACTATGTAGTGTTATGCAGAAGATTGATTTAAGTTACATCTGAAGGGAGTTCTCTGTGCCTCTTGGATTTCAATGCATTTTTCCTTCCCCAGATCAGGGAAGTTCTCAGCTATGATTTCTTCAAGTACACCTTCAGCACCTTTCTCTCTCTCTTCCTCCTCTGGAATCCCAATTATGCGTATATTATTGTGTTTCATCGCATCACTTAGTTCTCTAATTCTCCCCTCATACTCCTGGTTTTTTTTTTTTTTTATCTCTTTTTCTCAGCTTCCTTTTTTTCCATAATCTTATCTTCTAATTCACCTATTCTCTCCTCTGCCTCTTCATTCCGAGCTGTGGTCCCCTCCGTTTTATTTTGCACCTCATTTATAGCATTTTCTAGCTCCTTCTGACTGTTCCTTAATCCCTTGATCTCTGTAGCAATAGATTCTCTGCTGTCCTCTATACTTTTTTCAAGCCCAGCGATTAATTTTATGACTATTATTTTAAATTCATTTTCTGTTATATTGGTTAAATCGTTCTTCATCAGTTTGTTAGCTGTCACTACATCCTGGAGTTTCTTTTGAGGAGAATTCTTCCATTTCATCATTTTGGATAGTCCCTAGAATGGTGTGGAACTGCAGGGCTCTTCCCCTATGCTGTCTGGGGTAACGTGTGTTGGTGGCCGGGGCCGCAGTCAGACCCGATGCTGAATGGGGAAAATAGGCAGCCAAGAACAGTCTATCCAGGAAGACTATCATTCAGACTAGAGGGGAGAGAGATTTCCAGTCAAACAGAAACTAAAGGAGTTTGTGACCACTGGAACAGCCCTCCAAGACATGTTTAAGGATAGTCTTTGACTTCAGAGGAGAGACCAAAAGTGAGAAAGACAAGAAAGTATCAGAAAACAATCTCCAGAAACAATGCCAAAAGTAATAATAAAATGGCAGCAAATAGGTATCTAGTCAATAATTCCTTTGAAGGTAAGTGTACTATGCACTCCAATCAAAACACATAGGGTGTCTGAATGGATTAAAAAAAAACCCAAACCGATTAATCTGCTGCCTACAAAAGACTCAATTTAGACCTGAAGCCGTCTGCCAGTTGAAAGTGAGGGGCTAGAGAAGTTATCATGCAAATGAATGTCAAAAGAAGGCCAGTGTAGCAATATTTATATTTGACAAACTAGCCTTTTTTTGTTCTTGTATTGTGGTTATGTCCTCTTTGGTATCAGGGTAATGCCTGCTACCTAGAATGATTTTCAGTGGGTTCCCTCTATTCTACTATTTGTAGAATTTTGATGAATTTTATCAGTAATTGCTTTTTTAAAAAAATATAATGTTCTCCATTACCTTTTTAATAATTATTTATTTTGAGAGAGAGGAGAGATAAGAGGGAAGAGGTAAGGAGAGAGGGAAATAGAGAGAATCCCAAAAAGGATGCCCACTATCAGTGCAGAGCCCAGTGTGGGGCTGGAACTCACAAAGTGAGATCATGACCTGAGCCAAAACCAACAGTTGGATGCTTAACCAACTGAGCCACCGGGGCATCCAAGGAGTTACTTGTTTAAATGTTTGGTCAATTGACCAGTGAAAGCATGTGGTCTTAGTCTTTTCCAAAATGTCTAATATGTTAGTGTATGATTGCTTTAGGAATCTTTTATCACACTATATGTTTCTGTGGGTAACTGCCTCGTTTTCTTTTCCATTTTTTGTTTGTGGGTTTTTTTTTCAGTGTAAATGTATTTAAGGTATTGCCAATTTTGTGTGTTGTATTGGAGAAATGGAATTACTTTCAATGTTATGTTATTGTTTATTTGGGTCTTCATTTTACTTCTTTCTTATTTTTCTTCAGTGTTTCCTTTTACAGAATTTTATCTAAATTTCTTTTCTTTTGTTCATTGAGTGTAATAAAAGAAAAAAGGTGAAATACAGTAATTAACTCAATCATTTATAGCATAAAAAATTGAAAGTGGAGGGTCTAGTAGAAAAATTAGCAAAAATGAATAATAATGGTTACCAAAAAAAAAAGTTCCCTAGGATTTTATATAGATAATTTCATCCTCTAACAACGATAATTTTGCTTTTTCTTTTCCAATTTGTTTCCATTTTAGAATTGCTTTAAGTTTATTTATTTTGAGAGAGTGGGAGTGGGGGAGAAGCAAGAGAGAGGGAGAGAGACAAAGACAACCCCAACAGGCTCTGTGCTATCAGCATGGAGCCTGATGTGGGGCTCAAATTCACAAAGTGCCAGATTGAAAACCAACAGTCAGACAATTAACTGAGCCAACCGAGCGCTCCCAATTTGGTTTCCTTTTATGTATTTTTTTCTTGCCTAATTGTTCTGAATAGTCCCCATACTATGTGGAATGGACATGGGAAATTTGCTTTCAATACCTTATTTCTGATCCTATAGGAGGAGCTTTCAGTCTTCTCATCGATTATGTTGGATTTCAGCCTTTCACACATACATGATCTTTATTAGGATGAAGTAGTTTCCTTTGATTCTTGCTTTAGTGAGTATCTTTAATCATGAAATGGTGTACAATATGCTCACTTCCTGTTCTGTATCAATTAATCCTCTCTTTGTGATCTTTAGTCTGTAATATGCAGTCCCAACTTGATAGTTTGCCATATGGTGAAACACCCTTGAATTTCAGGAGGAATTCCCAGCTGATTATGTCGTAAAATGGTAAAACGTGCTTTTGATTCAGTTTGTTTTTCATTTGTTTATTTGTTTTGAGAGGGAGAGGGAAGAAGAGGACAATGGGAGGGGCAGAGAGTGAGGCGGAAAGGAGATCCCAAGCAGGTTTTTCAGTTTGCCATGAGCTGGACATGTGGCCTGATCTCACGACTGAGGTCATGACCTGAGCTGAAGTCAAGAGTCAGATGCTTCACCGACTTAGGCACCCAGGCTCCCCTATTTACTTAGTTTTATGGTGGACTTTGCATGAATATTCCCCACAGATAGTCATTCATAGTCTTCTATACTTGTAGCATCTTCCTTCAGCTTTGATAACCTGTTAAGGCTGGTATGATCAAGGGTTTTCATAATCTCTCTTCTCTTCACTCTCTAGAAATGTCTGGGGAGATTTCAAGTACTTTATCATGTCTGTCTATGAATTATTCTGTGAATTCATCTGGCATAAGCATTTTCCTTGTTGGAAATTTATTTTTATATTTATTTTTAATTAAAATTTTTTTTTAATGTTTTCATTTATTTTTGAGGCAGAGACAGACAGAAAGAGACAGAGCATGAGCAGGGGAGGGGAGGAGAGAGTGGGAGGCACAGAATCCGAAGCAGGCTCAAGTCTCTGAGCTGTCAGCACAGAGCCCGATGCAGGGCTCAAACTCACGGACTGTGAGATCCTGACCTGAGCTGAAGTCAGATGCTTACCCAAGTGAGCCACCCAGGCGCCCCACTGGGAGTTTATTTATTACAGTTTTAATCTACTTAGTAGTTGTAGATTCGTTGATTTTTTTCTTTTTTTCTTTTTCTTTCTTTTCTTTTTTTTTTTTTGAGTGTGAGAGTCAGTAAGTGGGGGAGAAGGCAGAGGTATATAGAGAGAGAATCTTAAGCAGGCTTCTTGCTTACGGTAGAGCCTGATATGGGGGTCCATCACATGACCCTAAGATCATGACCTGAGCCAAAATCAAGAGTTGGGCGCTCAACCAACTAAGCCACCCAGGCTCCTCTTTCATTATGTTCTTTTCTCCATGATGATGTCAGGTAGGTTATACCTTTTTTTTGAAATAGCTACTTTTTTTTTTTGATACCTATTTGTTAGCATGTAATTATTCTTTGTGCCAATTATAATTATTTTATATCTATATCACATGTACTGTGGCTTGCGTTACTTCTTCACTTCTGATTTTAGGAGAACTTCAATTATTCATCCTTACTTGATGGTGTTATAGATCTGTAAAATTTTTGGGTTATTTCTGAAAACAAACTCGCCCTGTTGTTTTATTCCTACTTTTGCTATATCGTATTTTCATCATTTCTGTTTGACTTTTAAATTAAATGTCCTTGCTTCTTTTTTTTTTTTTTTTATTTTTTTTCAACGTTTATTTATTTTTGGGACAGAGAGAGATAGAGCATGAACAGGGGAGGGGCAGAGAGAGAGGGAGACACAGAATCGGAAACAGGCTCCAGGCTCTGAGCCATCAGCCCAGAGCCCGACGCGGGGCTCGAACTCACGGACCGCGAGATCGTGACCTGGCTGAAGTCGGACGCTCAACCGACTGCGCCACCCAGGCGCCCCAAAATGTCCTTGCTTCTAAATTTTGGCTCATAGGATACTTTCCTGATTCTTTGTGGCACAGGAATGTGATTTGTGCTACACCATTAAACAACTACAGGATGATCTATTAGGCTATGTCTTCAACACGTTGTATGTAAGTTTCTGTGTCAAGGAAGAATGACGTCCTGATGAATCCTTCTCAACCATCTTCCTGACATTCTCTGACTGATTTGAAGGTTGTATATTAGAAGTTGTCAGTACATTCATGTGAGAGTAGTAATTGGAATGATGTTTCTTTTTTTGTTATTTGCTATCTTTCAGCTATAGCTTCACATGGCACCCAGAATTTCCTGCCAAAGCCATGCATAGAAGCCTCTTTACAAAATGTGTCACTGGGTACATGGAAACATCATGCCCTTGAGAATTTACACTTGATAAACTGTGACAGTGATAGAAAGAATGAAGTGCATCAGAAGTTTTATGAAGGACGTGGTCCAGTTGAGACGAGTGCCCATAATAAGAACCTCACGGCCGCAAGTGGTGAAGAACATAAAACATCTTGGAAAACCGCCCTTTTTACACCCACTATTTGTGCAAAGCAGAGTGCATCTGTAAGAAGTTCCAATCATTTACGCAAAAATACATATTTGTGCAACGAAAATTTGGAACATTTGGAAAGTTACCCCATCCACACTGAAAACAATGCTGTGAACCATTGTGAAAGTGGGATTGGATTGACCTTTCAGTCAAATATTTCTAAAACTCAGAGATTCAAAAATGAAGATAAAAGGCCTAGGTCGTATCAATTTGGGAGGCGCTTCATAGAGGAGGTGACCATGCAACATTACCAGAGCATTTTCAGTGGAGATACACTGGCTCAATACAGTGAATCTGAGACACAGTCTAACCAGGGATCCCATGTTAGCAAACATCTGAGGACTCTGCAAGAAAACCATTTTGAATCTAATAAAGATGAGGAAGTCTTTTACCCAAACTCCAAGCGTACCAAGAGTAAGAGAACGCAGAGGGGAGAAAATACTTCTAAATATGATGAATGTGGGAAAGCTCTGAAGCAGTCCTCCAGTATTGCTGATCATCAGAGGATTCGTGTGGGGGAAAACCCATACACAGGTAATGAATCTGGGAACATGTTTAGTCAATCGTTAAGTCTAAATACGTATAAGACAAGTGGTACTGGAGAGAAAAGGTACATTTGCAAGGAATGTGGCAAAACCTTTGACAGACACTCGACACTATCTCAACATCAGCAAATGCATACTGCAAAGAAAATTGACAAATGTGAAGAAGGTGGTCAAACCTTTAAGGATGGGTCATCACTCCATGCACGCAGGCAAATCCATACTGCACCTCACAAATGTCAAACATGTGGCAAGGCCTTTAGCAAGCAATCATCCCTTATTCAACATCACAGAATGCATACTGGAGAGAAACCTTACAAATGTCAAGAATGTGGCAGGGCCTTTAGCCAGCAATCATTGCTTATTCAGCATCTCAGAATCCACACTGGAGAGAAACCTCACAAATGTCAAGAATGTGGCAAGGCCTTTAGGCAGCAATCATCCCTTATTCGACATCAC
Organism: Prionailurus viverrinus; assembly: GCF_022837055.1. Lineage (NCBI taxonomy): Eukaryota > Metazoa > Chordata > Mammalia > Carnivora > Felidae > Prionailurus > Prionailurus viverrinus. The sequence continues at coordinate 4,928,240 of NC_062575.1, forward strand.
AGAATTCATACTGGAGAGAAACCTCACAAATGTCAAGAATGTGGCAAGGCCTTTAGCCAGCCAGCATCCCTTACTAAGCATCACAGAATGCATACTGGAGAGAAACCTTACAAATGTCAAGAATGTGGCAAAGCCTTTAGCCATCCAACATCAATTAGTCGACATCACAGAATTCATACTGGAGAGAAACCTTACAAATGTCAAGAATGTGGGAAGGCCTTTAGCCAGCAATCATCCCTTAGTGGACATCACAGAATCCATACTGGAGAGAAACCTCACAAATGTCAAGAATGTGGCAAGGCCTTTAGACAGCAATCATCCCTTACTCAGCATCACAAAATCCATACTGGCGAGAAACCTTACCAATGTCAAGAATGTGGAAAAGCCTTTAATTATTCCTCACGACTTATTGAACATCACAGAATTCATACCGGAGAGAAACCCCACAAATGTAAAGAATGTGGCAAGGCCTTTAGCGAAAACTCAGCCCTTACTCGACATCATAGAATTCATACCGGACAGAAACATTACCAATGTAACAAATGCAGCAAAACCTTTAATTTGTGTTCCAGCCTTACTAAGCATCACAGAATCCATACTGGAGAGAAACCTTACCAATGTCAAGAATGTGGCAGAGCCTTTATACAGCAATCATCCCTTACTCAGCATTACAGAATGCATACGGGAGAGAAACCTTACAAATGTCAAGAATGTGGTAAGGTCTTTCGTCAGCAAACAACCCTTACTCAGCATCAGAGAATTCATACTGGAGAGAAACCTTACAAATGTCAAGTATGTGGCAAGCTCTTTAGCCAGCAATCATCCCTTAGTCAGCATCAGAGAATTCATACTGGAGAGAAACCTTACAAATGTCAACAATGTGGCAAGGCCTTTAGGTTGCAGTCAGACCGTAATGGCCATCACAGAATTCATACTGGAGAGAAACCTTACCAATGTAAGACATGTGGCAAGGGCTTTACCAAATGCTCAGGACTTCGTCAACATCACAGAATTCATACTTGAACCAACCTTACCAATGTAACGTGTGCAAAAGGCTTTAATCACCAATCATCCTTTATTCAAGATTACAGAAATCATCTTGGAGCAAATGTTACAGAGTTTAAGATTGTGAGGGAATTTTTTTCCCCACTTTTTAAAAAGTTTTTCTCCGATAGAATGAGTGGGAGGGTGCAGAGGCAGACACACACACAGAATGAAAAGCAGGTTCCAGGCTCCAAGGTTTTGGCACAGACAGCTCAGAGCCTGATGCAGGGCTCGAACCCGTAAACTGCTATATAATGACATGAGGTGAAGTTGGATGCTTCACTGACTAAGCCACCCAGGCACCCCAAGACTGTGAGAGAACTTTTAAGGACAGCTCAAAGCTACTCCACACCACAGAATCCACATTGAGGATTAACGATACCCAAGTAAACAATGTGGCAAGACTTTAACCAATGCTGATCCCTGATTTCGTGTCAGATAATGTGTCATAGAGATGATTTTTCACATAGAAAGATTCTGGAAAGCCCTTTAATGGTGCTCAGGCCTCATTCCACACCACCAAATTCATACTTGAGAGATCCTTACAATTGTAGAGAATGTGGCGAAACATTTCACTCGGCTCAAGCCTTACTCACCATCACATTGTTCATACATAGGAGGAACATTGCAAATGTGATGAATGTGGCACACCCTTAGGTGGAAGTCCTACCTTATTCAACATCATAATTCCCATATGAGAGGAAAACTCTAAAATGTAAAGAGAATGACAAAGCTTTCATCTGGAACTCAATCCTTATTCAATATCTCCAAATGCATGTGAGTTCACACCATTCAAACTTAATGCATGAGGAAAGCCCTTCTTCATAAATATACCATGTGGAAAACATCAGAGAGTACCAAAAGGAAAGTAAGTTGAAAGATTGAAGTATTTAAAAATATATTTAACTGAACATAAAATGTCAACACGTGTCACAGAATTCACAGCAGAAAGCAGTAAGTCTGTGTATTCAGACATTACATCAAAATACTTATTAGCAGGAATAATACAAAGGTAAACATTTAGATAATGTATATGCTTATGCTTTAAATGATAAAAGGGATGGCGTTTTGCATACATATACTCTCAATATTTTTACATTAACCTATTTAAGATTTGTGACTAGTAAACATTAGTATGCTTCTTATTCTCAAATCACTTCAGAAAATTTATTTATTCCTAGTGGGTGTGTGAACGTATGTGGCTGAGTATTGCTATGTCAATGATATGAGTTCCCTTCTTTCTTAGGTGGGACTCATACATATGTAATTTTCCATGGAAGGTGAAGAAGAAGAGTTGAATAAAATCTAAATGGAGATACTTTCTGTGCATCTAACCTTGCTGTAATTATCATGAAAGAGGTGTTCAGGACACCATTGTCCATTTATTTCAACTAAAAGTGTGTATCACAAATAAAATGTTGTACTAAATGATCTTTAAGGGAAAGAGGGTCAGTCCACTGAAAAACATGATCCAGGTTCATCATAGCAATAGTTACAAGTACAGAATATCAATATCAATATCAATATCCTGATGTAATTGAAAGGAAGAAATCTTCACAGACATCAGAAAGAATATAGCAAAACCTTCCTAAAATGGCTAGGATACTACATTCACATTTTTGAACAATCACCTCAGGCCTGAAAGAATTTCAGTAGGCAAACTTAAGCTGTACATAACTTAAAATAGACTGTCGTGTCTTCTTGAACCTTCATGGTAACCATGGAGCACACTGGTAATCGATACCCAAAAGATAAAGAGAAAAGAATCAGGGTTTACCATTCTTGAAAATCATCAGATCACAAAAGTAAAGAGAAAATGGATAAGAAAGGGAGCAAGAATTCTAAAGTAGCCAGAAAACCATGGAAAGAATGACAACAGTAACTCCATTCCTGTATCAATACTTGCTTTAAATATAAAAGGACTAAATTCCCAATCAAAAGATAGAGATGGGCTGAATGGAAAGAAATCCAAGACCCAGTCCTATGTTGTGCTCACAAGACTCACATCTGCTTTCAGAACACACTCAGCCTGAAAGTGAAGATATTCAAAACGATATTGCATGCAATTGGAAACCCAAAGAAATGGGGTGGCTATGCTTCAGAGAAAATAGACTTGAATGCAAGGACTATAATAAGAGACGGCAAGGTCAGTATTAAGCAAATGGGTCACTTTGTACACAGTTTTTAGTTAATGTGCTATTTGGCAGAAGGCAATAAATTCTCCCCCTGTTTTGGTTTTGGAGGACAATAATAGTTTGGTTCTTTAACTCGTACTGACACATTTAAAAGAAACACCTTTTTTCTGTAAGTGTGGGTGGTGTTTGTGCAGATGCCTGAAATGTAGTTTGTGTAATGTTTCTCCACATGTGTATCTTATGACTCCTTGAAATGGCTACTTGATATTCAAAAACTGATTGCTACCTTGAGAGGACTGGGGAAAATAAAAAACAATAAATGACAATGTGAGAAAGTCTATTGCTTCCAGATTTTGAGGTGTGTGGGAAAATACTGCTGCAATGAAAATCTTGGTAATTTACTGCAAAAGCAGACAATAGTTGATCAAAACCAAATTGTACAGGCTAATACATCTTTTCCAGAGTATTCACTTTTCGAACACCATGCTATTGTACCTCGCAATTTTTTCACTCACATGTTATTTACTTTTCATTGTTATCTGCTCTTTTAAACACATCAAGCAAGTTATTTTTTATTTCAGGCATGGTACCATAATATACCTGTCAGTAAGATTTCCGGTATTTCTGGGCAGTTCTTTGTATACATTTGCAATGATCAGTTTTTTATGGGTCATCGTGTCTATATAGCAGATTTATTTCAAGTTGAGTTCTGAAATGTTCATCTTCCCATAAGCTAACCTTACATTCCACTTGGGTCCCACATTTTGGATTACATTACATGTGACCAAAGTTTTTATACATTCTATGTCTATTTACTACAGAAGACATTCACTCCTTTAATGTAGGAGAAAGGTAGCTATACCAAGTACTTAGGATTTGTTTGTGTTGCACTAAGCTGTAGGTTTGTATATGTGTATACCATTTGTATTGACAAAACATTTAGTTGTGTCTTGCTTTTTGTTCCATGAATTACATAATACACTTATTGTGCATTGAATTGTTGTGTTGATTTGGTCACATTTGGATACATGTGCATCACTTAATTTGAAATCATTTTCTTTTATAGATATAAAGTAGTGTTTTATAGTTTTTAGCTGATTTTGCTAAGAACAGAACTGAAAAAATAAAGGAGTCAATTCCACCAAAGGATAGAACTTGTATAAATATTTATCCCCCCCCCCCACATAAAAGCACCTATGTATGTATACAGCAGGATTTCAGCACTGCCCTTTCAATAATGGATTGAGTATTCAGACACGATGTCAATATGAAAACATCAGACTTCAAAGACATTCAGCAGATGGACTTACAACATTGAATGCAACAGCAGCAGAAAACTTTCTTCCCACACGGACACAGAACACTCTCCAGTATAGATTATATGTTGACACACAAAAAAAGTCTTAATAAATTCATGAGTGAAATTCTATCAAGCATCTTTTCAACCACAATGGCATGCACCTAGAATCAGGTAAATGGACAAAACTAGAAAACTCACAAATATGTAAAAACTAAGCAACATGCCCCATTGTTCATAATAACCAAGACATGAAAATAACTTGTGTCCATAGTCAGTTGCATAGATAATATGCTGCATATATACAATATAGGCTGGCTAAAATGAGCAATGGTGCATTGGTCTCTTAGTCTAAGCACACTGAGGAATTACTGTCTCACAGTTCTGGAGGTTCTTGAAGTCTGAAGTGAGCTGTTGGCAGGCCACACTGTACCTCAAGAATTGAGACTTTGCTCTTTCTAACTCCTGGGGACTGTCAGCTGTCCCTGGTCTGGCTTGGCTTGTTGATGTATATCACTCCATCAATGACTTCATCATCGCACCTTGTTCTGTGTGTGTCTTCATTTTTCTTTTCTTATAAGGATAACAGTCATGGGAGTAAAATTGACCCAAATCTAGCATGACCTCATTTTAACGTAAAGACATCTGCCAAGAGCTTACTGCCCAATAAGGGTACAATTACAGGTAATGAGGTTTAGCACTTGGGTATATTTATTTGACGCACACTATGTAACCCACACTAAGGCTAAAAGACACTAGGTTGTGAAATGTGACTGAAGGGTTAAGGCAAACTACTCATTTTAGGTTGGGAGTGGAGTGTAGGCAAGGACATTAAGGCTGGGCTATATGTGTTGAGAGAATAAGAGGGTAAAAGAAGTCCTAGGGAGGAGGGGAATAATGGATGACAAATTAATTCACAAAAGGGAGTGAAGTGACAAGGTTGGGTAGAGAGCATAGAAACCTTTTTGCCAATGAAGGATTAAAGAAGATAGGGATGGAAGGGAGATAGTTGCCTGTGGCTGGAGTCCTGGGAGTATTCAGTGCTCCAACCAGAGAGAAAGAGTAGAAAGAAAAGATGATGCCTAGGAAACATCATGGGCACAGGGAGTTAGTGTGGGTGGACGGAGACCTTCAGAGCTGGGAGAACAGTTGGCATCAGGAGGCTAGAGGGATCATGAGAAAGTCAGGAAGTGTAGAGTTGGGGGTAATAAGTGCAGGGACATGAGGAAACTAAGGACTCCTGATAAATGTTGGCTGGCACATGAGGGCAGTGGACATAAAAGACACAAGAAATGGGCTGATGTATTGAAATGGGGAAGGAGGAATGAATGGAGAATGGAGTATTTAGGGGCAGTGGAAGGGGAGGAAATTCGGGATGAGGGCTGTGGGATCACGTGAAACATGCTTGTTGGTATAGAGGTCTAAATACACCTGATGGCATAGGGCTCGCTGCTGTCATGCAGAGCCAGCTTCGGATTCCCTGCCACTCTCTCCTTTTGCCTCTCCCTTGCTCATGCTCTCCCAAAAGCAAGCAAACATGTTATTTTATTTATTTTTTTTAATTTTTTTTCAACGTTTTTTATTTATTTTTTTGGGACAGAGAGAGACAGAGCATGAACGGGGGAAGGGCAGAGAGAGAGGGAGACACAGAATCGGAAACAGGCTCCAGGCTCTGAGCCATCAGCCCAGAGCCCGACGCGGGGCTCGAACTCACGGACCGCAAGATCGTGACCTGGCTGAAGTCGGACACTTAACCGACTGCGCCACCCAGGCGCCCCATGTTATTTTATTTTTTAAAAGAGAAAGAAATACATGTGTCGGGGTTCCTCAGTAGGTGGAGTGTCCAACATCGACACAGGTTCTGATCTAACGGTTCATGGGTTTGAACCCCACATCAGGCTTGGTGCTGTCGTGCTGAGCCCGCCTCACATCCTCTGTCCCCCTCACTCTCTGACCCTCCTCTGCTCAAACTTTCTCAAAATTAAACAAACATATACACATTAAAAAAAAAAGTGCACCTGCAGGACTGAGAAGAGCAATGAAGAAGACTACAAGTGTCATTTGCAGGGAAAGAGTCAGGTTTCATGGATATCTAGAGGCACCAGGAGTGGAGACTGAGGTCACAATGTGGGACACAGAGAGAGGAGTGGAGATGGGGGAGATGACAATTGCAGGGTCCATTTGTACATCATGGATTCATTCTCATTAAGTCTCTGATTTGCACTTGATTCACAATTGTGAGTGGTGTCTAAGTTCAGCCCACAAGGCAAAAAACTTACTTCTATAAAACACCCAGTAATCCTTTCAACTGAATAGACAATAAAGGACCACAGTTGAAATCTTGAGAAAACAGTGAGACTCAACACTTTTTCTCTTCTTCGGACATAACCATGCACAAGGTATGCCCATGGAGATCATGTGGAAACCATGGTAACAAAATGGATTCTGCCAACAACCTGAATGGTCCTGAAAGTGACTGCGCTTGTAGACATTCCCAAGTAGATCCAATGCCTCATGAACTTTTATTTTATTTTATTTTTATTTTGTTAATATATGAGATTTATTGTCAAGTTGGTTTCCATACAAAACCCAGTGCTCATCCCAAAAGATGCCCTCTTCAATACCCATCACCCACCCTCCCCTCCCTCCCACCCCCCATCAACCCTCAGTTTTGAGCCTTGATTTTAACATCAGAGTGCCCTCCACAGAAAGCTGAGCCAAGTCCACTGAATTTCAGACTTATTAACGACAGAATTATGTTTTTATAGTTCCTAAATGCATGCAATTGATTGTGGTAGTGGTTTTTAAATGAAGTAAAAATCTCCATTAATTACCTACATCAATAATAGATCGATCTTCAAACATAACAGTTTTAGGTTGAGGTGGCTCCTGCCTACTATGCAGTTTCACAGTGTATGTAAATTGCATTTGCAATCATATAACACAAAGACACTAAAATAGTTTGCACTTGGTTCAATGTTTACATAAGTATTGTCACATCGACTTAATCCAATGCTTTCCTTAACCATGCTACATGAAGGTGACATTTTCACACAGGTAGAGATGGATCTACTGCAACACAGAAACACCTCATATCCCAAGGTAATTGTAAAGAAAACCTCCATGTGGAAACATTCTTTTTTATACAACTGCATGGTTGAATGTATCTGTCTTCTGTTATCACACACATCTTGAAATGTGGATGTTTGGTTTGTATATATGAATTAATTGGGTGGTTCTGGGACATGGGATTGTTGTACCATAAGAACCATTCTTATAATGGGTGGACAACTGCTAAATCACACTGGCAAATGGATTAAAAAACAAACAAACAAACAAACAAGGTGCCCTAGTGTTTCAGTCAGATGAAAAACTCATTGGAATTTGGAGTCCAGCTCATATTCCCAGGGTTGTGGGATCCAGCCGTGAGTTGGGCCCCACTCTGAGCATGGTGCCTGTTAAGACTTTCTCTATCCTCTACCGCTCTTCCCCTGCTTGCACTATCTCTCTCTCAAAAAAAAAACAAAAAACAAAACAAAAACAAAAAAAAAAACGAAAAAAGAACAAAAAGAAAAGAAAAAAAACACAATGACAGCAACAACAAAAAACATATATCTGGTAGTATCCTACCAAATGTGTTTCCACTGTGAAGTAAATTAAATAGGGAAGCCATAACCTGAGGAGGCTCTAATGCCATGGCAGCCTCTGTAATGAAACCACAACTTGATTCTCAGTCATTGCACTTGAATGGAAAAAAAAAATATGAGCAAATAATTGCAGTCAATTAGGACTCCCAAAAAGAAGGGAAATGCTTAAGATATATCCAATCAACCACTGCCCTTGCTTTGTTTCCACATGGTCTCTGTAAAAACCTTACTACCATTTCCTACAGATGGAGCATGTCTATCTATTTGCATACAAATAAGAAAGAGAAATTAAATGGTCAAATTAAGTCTTGAAAATTGGAATGTACATCAGTTCATCTTTTAACCCTACACACTACCCCTTTTCATTTTGATTGCTTTCCCACATGGTTTGAACACCTTGCCCACTTGAAACTTGGGCAGAAGACTCAGCGTGACACCTTTCACAGCCTCTCACCATCCCCTTTTCACATGCACCTAGGACACCAGTGTGACTCTGCCCTCCCTTGCCCAGACTTCAACTTTGGCAAAGGCTCTCCATAGCTCCTGAACAGACAGTTTCCCCAACAAATGTTGTACATGACTGCAGAGGACGGGTTGCACCTATAGCTCCTCCAGGGCCAGAATCTGCATTCATGTTCTCCTTTTCTCACCATCCTAGGTCTCCAGGGCACCAGCTTTGAATCCCATCTCAACCAAGCCCACACACCTGAGTTCACATTTTTGATAAACTGACACCAGAGTCTATGTCCAGATCAGTCCTCCCTCTGAACAATGTTGTAACCACACCCAGAATTTTTCTTTTTCTTCTGTTTAATGTTTATTTATTTTTGAGAGAGACAAAGACAGAGTGCACGTGGGTTAGGGGCAGAGAGACAAGGAGACACAGAATCTGAATCAGGCTCCAGACTCTGAGCTGTCAGCACAGAGCCCAAACAGTGCCCAAAGCCACAAACTGCTAAATCATGACTTGAGTCAAAGACAGATACTCAACTGACTGAGTCACCCAGACCCCCTTATCATACCAAGAGTTTTTGATGCCCTCTCCCAATTCTGTCTTTCCTGTTGCCAAAACTTCCCACATGTGCACAGAGAGAATGCAGGTGAAGCCCTCCAGGACCCAGATGAGGCCCTTCCCGCAATGCACAGGACCACAGAGAAGGATGGGGAGTGGGATCTGGTTACCCAGGACCACACTGTGTAGTAGAAACTCATAAGCCAACCGTCAGTCCCACCTCTCCAGTGGAACTGCTCATGTTCCCAGTTGCCGGTTTCATACTTCAGGCCTAATATTGTGGGTACAAAGCTCAGCTGCCCCAGAATATGAATTGGGAATAGTACCTCTGCCTACATGGGGCTTGCAGACCCTAACAGAGACTTCTCCCTTCAGATTCTGTCAAAAATTACCTCTTACACCACAAAATTGTTCTCCACAGCTCCACTGCTAGTCTCTGATTCTCCCTTCTGAGAACAGAGTTCCTGACTTTTCTACCTGCTGGGTGGCCCAAGTTGGCATTCATACTTTCCTGACATTCAGACTCACATAGAGGAGAGAAAGGACTTACAGTTTGGGGAGTCAGTTTCACCTTTCTGGTTCAAACTTTGCTCCCAAGGTAATACGTTGCGTCTCATCTTCCAGTTCTGGGATGTCCATTGAGAGTTACACATTCAAATTGACCAAATACACAAATGCAAATGATTGACCCATCAAAATTTCCTCAGAGCCTCTATTTCAGCCTTCTTTACTATCTCTCACTCTGCTGTGTATACTTGTGCACTCACCTCCAATATTATTTGTAATATTATTTTTAAGATAATGCAAAAGAAGAGAAACAATCTCTACTCCCAGGAAGGCTCACCCAGCAACCAAACCCTCCTCGATAAATGAACATACCATACTCATTTCCCAGGGTTTTAGAAGGAAGAACTCACATAAAATAAGATCACCAACCCAAGGTAAAAAAAATTACCTTAAATTCAAAAACCTGTTTGCTTCTCAAAGAGAATATAAACTCACCCACAAATAGGTAAAGACAAGAATACCATATGACAGCCTACCCAGGATGAAAGAACCTTTGACAAATTACCATGAAAAGAAACAAACAGGGTAAGTCATATACCAAAAATGTACGTTTAATGTTGACACAACAAAAACACATATAACAATATTGACAATTGACATCTGACTGATTCCTATTTGGATTAAAACTGATACAGTGTTCTGGGTGCCTGGGTGGCTCAGTTGATTAAGTGTCTGAAGTCAGTTCAGGTCATGATGTTAGAGTGTGTGAGTTTGAGATCCACACCTGCATGCGTGCTGAGAGCTCAGAGTCTGGATCCTGCTTTGGATTCTGTGTCTCCCTCTCTCTCTCAGAAGTAAATAAACAACAACAAAAAAACACCTACAGTTGCTTCAAAAGCACTCAGTTGAAAATTGTTATCCAAAAGCATAAAAAATAGATGAAATCCAAAAATACAATTAATTAGTGTAGTGGCTACTATCATCAAAAAGTAAGGTTTATAGAGAGCATTTGACAAAATATAGCATCCTTTCTTGATAAAAACCTTCAAGAAAGTAGGGATAAAAGGAACATACTTCAACAATCAGAGAGGCCATATATGAAAGGCCCGCAGATAACATCATCCTTACTGCAGAAAATCTGAGAGCTCTCCCCCTAAGGTCAGGAACACAACAAGGATGTCCACTCTCACCACTTGTTCAACATAGTACTGGAAGCCCTAGCCTCAGAAATCAGACCACAAAGAGAAATACAAGCCATCCAAATTGGCATGAAAGAAGTGCAACTATCACTCTTCACAGAAGACATGATATTCTATGTAGAAACCCCCAAGACTCCACAAAAAAACTGCTAGAACAGATACATGAATTCATCAAAGTTGTAAGATATAAAGTCAAAACATAGAAATCATTCGCATGACTATACATCAGTAATGAGGCAGCGGAAGAAGAAACTAAGAAATCAATTCCAGAGCCCAAATGTCCATTGACGGATGAATGGATAAAGAAGATGTGGGGTGTGTACACACACACTCATACACACACACACACACACACACACACACACACACAATGGTGTATTACTCATCAATCAAAAAGAATGAAATCTTGCCATTTGCAACTACATGGATGGAACTAGAGGGTATTATGCTCAGTGAAATTAGCCAGTCCGAGAAAGGCAAATATCTTATGACTTCACTCATATGAGGCATTTAAGATATGAAACAGATGAACTTAAGGGAAGGGAAGCAAAAATAATGTCAAAACAAGGAGGGGGAAAACATAAGAGACTCTTAAATGCAGAGAACAAACTGAGGATTGCTGGAGGGGTTGGGTGGGGACATGGGAAAAATGGGTAATGTGCATTAGGGAGGACAATGTTGGGATGAGAACTGGGTTTATCATAGAGGATGAATCACTGGAATCTATTCCGGAAATCATTAGAGCACTATGTGCTAACTAACCTGGATGTAAAATGGAAAAAAAAAATGAACTTAAAAATAAAGAAAGAGATCAATTCTATTTAGAAGTGCACCAAAAACTGCAATGAACCTAGGAATACACTTAACCAAAGAGGTAAAATATTTGTACTCTAAAAACTATAGAAAACTTCTGAATGAAGCTGAAAATGACACAAAGAAATGGAAAAGCGTTCCATGCTAATGGCTTGGAAGAACAAATATTCTTCAAATGTCTATACTCTGCAAAGCAATCTACGCATTCAATGCAATCCCGAACATAACAACACTGATATTTTTTTCAGAGCTGGAATAAACCATTCTAAATGTGTATGGAACCACAAGAAAACATAAATAGCCAAGTGTTGTTGCAAAAGTAAAGGAAAGCAGGAAGTGCCACAATTCTGGACTTCAAGCTATGTTATAAAGCTGTAATCAGCAAGACAGTATAGTATTGGCACAGAAACAGACAAGTAGATGAATGGAACAGAATAGAAAACCCAGAAGGGGACCCACAGCTATATGGTCAACAAATCTTTGACAATGCAGGAAAGAATATTCAAGGCAACAAGACAGTCTCTTCAATAAATGGTGTTGGGAAAACTGGAGAGTGACATGCAGAGAAATGAAAGTAGACCATCTTCTGGGGTACCTGGGTGGCTCTGTTGGTTGGGCATCTGAGTCTGGATTTCAGGTTAGGTCATGATCTCATCGTTCATGGGTTGTAGCCCTGTGTCAGGCTCTGTGATGTTGGCGTGGATGATTCGTTTGGAATCCTGTCTCTCTCCTTCTCACTTTCTTTCCCTCTCACTGCTCCCCCGCTCATGCTCCCTCTCTCTCAGAGTAAATAATTAAACTTAAAAAACAAAGACATTGGACCCCTTTCTTATACCATACACAAAAATAAATTCAATACAGATGAAAGACCTAAATGTGACACAGGAAACCATCAAAGTCCTACAGGAGACCACAGGCAGCAATCTCTTTGACCTCGGCTGCAAAAACTTCTTATTAGACATGCTGGCAAAGGCAAGGAAAACAAAAGCAAAAATGAAGTATTATGACCTCATCAAGATAAAAAGCTTCTGCACAGAGAAGGAAACAATCAGCAAAGCTGAAAGACAACCTAGAGATTAGAAGAAGATACTTGGAAATGACAACTCAGATAGTGGGCTAGTAACCCAAACCTATACACATGTTATCAAAACCAACACTCCAAAAATAAATAACCCAGATAAGAAATGAGAATACACAAGCAGACATTTTTCCAAAGAAACCATCCCGATGGCCAACAGACATATGAAAAGATGCTCAACATCACTCATCATCAAGGAAATACAAATCAAAACCACAGTGAGCTGCCACCTCACATCTGTCAGAGTGGCTAAAGTTAACAATTCAGGAAACAACAGATATTGATGAAGATGCCAAGAAAGGGGAATCCTCTTTCACTGATGGTATGAATGCATTTGGTGCAGCCAGTTTTGAAACAATATGGAGTTTCCTCAAAAAGGAAAAAATAGAACCCCCCTACGACCCAGCCATTACACTGCTAAGATTTACCCAAAGAATACAAAAATACAGATTCGAGGGGCACATTCGAGGAAGTAAATATGCACCCCCATATTTATAGCAGCCCTATCAACAATAGCCAAATTATGGAAAGAGCCCAAATGTCCATGGAGGGTTGAATGGGTAAACAAGATGTAGTATATATACATAATGGAATATTACACAGCCATCCAAAAGAAGGACATCTTGCCATCTGAAATGATGTTGGTGGAACTAGAGTGTATTAGGATAAGTGAATTCGGTCAGCCAGAGAAAGACAAATGAATTCCCTCATGTGTGGAATTTAAGAAACAAAACAGATGAACACAGGGGAAGGAAAAGAAAAGTAAAATACAGTAAGAGCAGAGAAAGAGGCAAATCTTAAAAGGCTCTTAAGTATAGACCAGTGAGGGGTACTGGAAGGGAGGTGGTAGTGGACTGGGACAATAGGATGATAGGCATTAAGGAAAGGACCTGTAATGAGCACTGGGTGTTGTATGTAAGTGAGGAACCACTGAATCCAACTCCTGAAACCAATACTATACTATATGTTATGTAACTTGAATTTAAATAAAAACGTGGAGAAAAAAAAAGATATTTTAAAATAAAGCTATTGTCCATTCCCCAAAAAGGAAGCTTTTTTATTGAATCGCAAAACAAGAATAAGAGGAATTGTAACAAGAAATCTGAATAAAACATATACTATTTTAAAAGGATCCTTTCATATGAGTATAAACTGAGACTGTACACTCAAAAATCCCATGCAGTTGAGGCACTAGCATATGTTATATGGCACGAATTGCTCAGAATGGGGCGCCTGTGTGGCTCATTAGGTAAAGTGTCAAACTCTTGATTTCTGCTCAGGACATGACCTCGTGGTTGTGGGAATTAAGCCCCACAGCAGGCTCCTTGCTGAGAGGCTGGAGTCTTCTTGGAATTCTCTCTCCCCCACCCTCTCTACCCCTCCCTGCCCTCTCTCTTAAAACAAAGAAACATTAAAGAAATAAATTTCTCAGACAATCCATTATTACTGAGCAATGGGTTGTAATAACTGAGACCAAAATTGGAAGTAAAGAAATGGGTGGTAAGAAAAATTTTATGATAAGCCTTTAAATGACATTAGAGAATTTTTTATTAAGAGATAATCTCGGGGCGCCTGGGTGGCGCAGTCGGTTAAGTGTCCGACTTCAGCCAGGTCACGATCTCGCAGTCCGGGAGTTCGAGCCCCGCGTCAGGCTCTGGGCTGATGGCTCAGAGCCTGGAGCCTGTTTCCAATTCTGTGTCTCCCTCTCTCTCTGCCCCTCCCCCGTTCATGCTCTGTCTCTCTCTGTCCCAAAAATAAATAAACGTTGAAAAAAAAATTAAAAAAAAAAAAGAGATAATCTCACTGTTACAGAAAATGCCAAGGGTGTTATTTGTCCTTTGCAAGCAACAGCAACAAGAGTAAGAAATTTCTGCATAAAGAAACACTATGATTGTTGTTAAATATGCTGAGTAATATATATAGAAGACAGTCACAGGAACTTCACAAAATAAAACTAGAATATCCTACTTGTTAAGAAATACGGTAAAAAGCGACTTCTGCCATGAGGGCAAAATGGAACTTAGAAAATGGCTTAGTGTCGAGTTCCTTAGAAAACTGCACAAATTTCCCCAGACCCCCAAGAGACATAGAAAAGTAGACAGATCTTGCAGGCCCTCACTGGTTGTGCAAAGCTCTTTGCCCCTCACTTTGAATATGATGGAAGAGCAGGGGAGAAGAACAAGAATCTCACAGGATGTAAAAGCTTGGTGAGTGTTAGGATTGTCTATTGGTGACAGCAAGATCAATGAACTGAAGCTTCTTGAAAATCATTTCCATTCAAACCACATGGCAAGGTGCAGTCTCCTCCTTCGCCTTTGGACCGAACCTGTGTCATCTGCTGACTCATTCCCACTAATCTGGATGTAAAACACTTTGTCTATACATCCCAGGGCTCCTTCTTTGCTCCAAAATGGTGACCAGGTATGGTTTAGATAGAACAAAATCCATTTATTTTAAAAATAGGAATATGAGTTGTGTTGGAGAATCTTAAATTTCCAGCCCAGAATTACCCTCGGTAGATAGAGGAGAGTGGGCAATGTAGAATTCTGGAAAATTATTTCCTAAAAAAACTATTACTTGAAGAAATTGAATTGAATGCTTTCATGGCAAGTACAAGTTCTACTGGTATCTGAATTATGACAACAATCCATTTTAAACATTAAGTAGTCACTAGACAGCCTTGTAACAATTCTTTGTAAGTTAATGCAAAACAACAAATACAAAAATAATTTGAGACCAAATATATAATTAGTTTGGCTTTTATGACAGTATTTTGCCAAACAACCAACAAATGGAAAACAAGTTTTTACCAAGGTTATCTGACCTAGAGTTTATCTAACATGATACACAGCTCTGTATGCAGAGAATACCTTAAAGCAATGTTCCCTAGGGGCTGAGGATAGGTTGCCCCAAGATGAGTAATTCTGGCATGAAGGTTTTTGGGCTAAAGGCAACTGATACACTGTAGGCCCAAGAGAATTTTTTTTTTTTTTTTTTTTTTGGTGTTTAAGTAGATGCCCAATGTGTGGCTTGAACTCACTACCCAGAGACCAGGACCTGAGCAGAGGATGCACACTACAGGTCATATTAGCCCCAGTCCCAGCTGTGTCAGCCAAAGAATATGCAGCCAAAGCTCAAGTGATAGCAATGTAACCCCACTAGCTTATAAGCAGTTAATCAGCACTACCCTACAGATTGAGCTACCAAATGCACCTAAATAAATCCTTAAAGAAAAAGAAGAGAGATAATTTTGTAATGCAAAGTCTTTTGAGATGGAATACACCTCTGGGGTATCAGGAAAAGTGGCAGCAGAAGTTATCCAGTA
The DNA here is from genome assembly GCF_022837055.1 of Prionailurus viverrinus. NCBI lineage: Eukaryota > Metazoa > Chordata > Mammalia > Carnivora > Felidae > Prionailurus > Prionailurus viverrinus. The sequence goes on from NC_062575.1 coordinate 4,944,297, forward strand.
ACAGCTGCTAACATGGCCTCATGGGTCTCCAATCAAGGATATCCAGTTTCTTAGTGATCCTCAACCAAACCATGCCCTTGAGCTCTCTAAGCAACAGAAATTGCTAAAAAACAAAATCAAAGTTTCAGGCAGGTTTTTTTTCCTTAGTGTCAGCAGGCTAGGATTATTCTGTTTCTTAGATGTTCTTGGAAAGACTTCATGTTTTCCCAAATATTCAAGAGAAATGTATTGCACCTCTGAGCTCTACACAAGCATGTATGTACTTTGCTCTTGAATGCAGAAGAATGGTCAGTTTTGAAAATTTATTTTACATATTTATGCCATCTGGACAGTAATGGCCTGAAGAGAAGTCACCAACCTAAACAATATTTGGTATTAAAAATGGACTCAGGTAACTACGCAATGTTGATAACTCTGTACACATTGTTTTTTAAGTATATCCCGTTATATCGAGAACCAGAAGTAATGCATTTATAATGCAAGGAGTTTTGGGGCGCCTGGGTGGCGCAGTCGGTTAAGCGTCCGACTTCAGCCAGGTCACGATCTCGCGGTCCGTGAGTTCGAGCCCCGCGTCAGGCTCTGGGCTGATGGCTCAGAGCCTGGAGCCTGTTTCCGATTCTGTGTCTCCCTCTCTCTCTGCCCCTCCGCCGTTCATGCTCTGTCTCTCTCTGTCCCAAAAATAAATAAATGTTGAAAAAAAAATTTTTTTTATAATGCAAGGAGTTTTTAGCACACTAATATTTGTGACCCTTTTACATTTGTTGTGATATACACACATCACAAATGTCACCTGTCCAAAGCTGTATGCATCTGGTTTCAACCTACAAATATATACATCAGGAAAATTCATGTCAAAACAATTGTTCTATATTAAAGGCACACAAAGGAAATTTAGAATTAGGTTGTCAAACACACACACAGACAGACACACACACACAAAGCATAGGTAATTTTTATTTTTACCATTTTTTTAAAGTTTGTTTCTTTGAGGGAGACAGAGACAGTGCAAGTCGGGGATGGTTTGAGAGGGAGAGAGAGAATCCTAAGCAGACTCTGTGCTGCCACTGCCAAGCCCAGTTGGGGCTCAAATGCATGAAACTGTGACATCATGACCAGAGATGAAACCAAGACTCAGACTCTTAACTGACTGAGCCACCCAGGTGCCCCACAAAAGGTTAGCTTAAAATAACGGAGCCTATCAAAAAGTTACCTTTGAGAAGACTATGAAGGAAAATGTGAAATGTCTCTTGACTATGGTGCTTTCATTTTGCAGTGAGAGAAATAAGGAATCTGGCTGAAAGGACTGTCTTGGTAAAGAACTTTCTTAATTACTTGGTTGGTGTTTCATCATCAACTCATTTTCCTGAGGACTGGTCCTCTTCTGTTTATAGCAGGTTTCAGCATGTGAGATGCTCTCTGGTTCTAGTTTTCTGTGTGTCATGTTTCAGTTGCTTCTTGGCTAGCAATGGGCAAGTGTTGCTGATTTGGCTCCCCACGTGCAGCCTGTGAGGCTGCATGTTACACAATCAGTTGGTGTTCCCTTGGGACTCTACTAAAAGAAAGACAAATTTGTTGGTAATACTGCACGACCACAATAAACCACAGATTGCAGTTCTGTGGCAGAAATGACTCTTTGTCTTAGAAACTTAAACTTCTTCACAGTGTTTCCAATGTTAATGCTCCATTTCTTAACATTAAGTGCTTATATGAAGTTTCCAGAGCTTCAGGACAGAAGAAAGTTTTGTCCTCAAATGATTCCAAGATAAAAAGATAGGAGAAAAATCAAAATGTTACACTAGGGGGTGGCAGGCGCATGGCTGGCCGAGTCCATTAAGCGCCCGAATCTTGATTTTGACTTGGGTCATCACTGCACAGTTGCTGGGATTGATCCAGCTTTGGGCTTTGCCCTGACTGACAGCAGGGAGACTGCTTGGGATTCTCCCTTTCTCTCTGCCCCTCCCTTGCTTGTGTGCCCTTTCTCTTTCTCTCAAATTGAACACAGATTTAATAAAACATTCTTCTCAGGATTTATAGCCAGGCATTGGAGGACACAAGAAGAAATCAGGATCTGGTACAATTTATGATGAATACTATTAAAGTGTAAATCTACAAAGATGTGTTGTTGAAACATTTTTGTCTATAATCATCCTCAGTTTACCAAGTAGAGCCAAATTAACAGTAATGGGATTGCAAACTCAGTGTATTTGGAGAATAAAACTTGACCTCCTTATTTACATAAGTGCAATCACAATAGAGGTTGACCGATAGATTCTTTAACCGGCTTTGCTGTAATTTTTCATAAGAAGTCACTAGATTAAACTTTTAATAGCCTCTCAAGGGCAGAAATGAAGCCAAATACTTGCCATCAGGTTTTGCCTGCAACACTTATAGATTTGGGTGAATTCCTATATTCTTGAGGTCTCCAAAACATGCCAAGATTATTGAACCTATTACGAAATAAAGTTCTTGATACACCTGGGAAGGCTTCCAGGGACTCTGTAAGCAATGAATCATGCTCATACTTCCAAGGGGGCTTGATTGGGACCATGAAGTCCATCAGAGATCCTTATAGCCGTCTCCTCATTTCTGAATCGATTTCGGTCTTTCTCAGCTATGACATTCTAGTCAAAATCTTAGTTACCTAAGTGTTTCCAACTATGTCTTGTCACACGGAGAAAAGATTCTTATTGAAATTATGCAAGCTATGTATTAGAATAAACCTTAAGAATAGGCACCAAGATTTTCTGAGATCTGGAAGAACCAGGTAGGAAGAAGAGATAAATGTTTCCATTTGTTTACCAAGTTATATTCTGTGCACTTGCTGCAGTCAGTTAACCTATGAGGAAAAGGTTCCTCCATCAGTAAAGAACAAAACACTTCCCAGAGGGTTTTCTTTATCTTCCAGGTGGTTAACACACAGTGTAACATTAGTTTCATGTGGACAATATACTGACTCAACAATTCCATACAACACCCAGGTCTCAACTCACAAGGGACCTCATTATTCCCCATCACTTATTTAACCCATCTGCCTACCCATCTCCACTCTGGTAACCATCAGTTTGCTCTCTATAGTTAAGTGTCTTTTTCTTGGTTAGCTTCTCCCTTTTGTTATTTTTCTTTCCCTTTGCTCACTTGTTTTGTTTCTAGATTTCCACATGTGAGTGAAATCATATAGGATTTGTCTTTCTCTGACTGTTTCACTTGGCATAACACGGTGTAACACCACCCATTCATACAAAAGGCAAGATTTCTGGGGTGCCTGGGTGGCTCAGTTGGTTGAGCTTCCGACTTCAGCTCAGGTCATGGTCTCACAGTTCGTGAGTTCAAGCCCCATGTCAAGCTCTGTGCTAACAAACAGCTCAGAGCCTGGAGCTTTTTTCGGATTCTGTATCTCTCTCTCTCTCTCTCTCTGCCCCTCCCCTGCTCATGCTCTGCCTCTCTGTGTCTCTCAAAAATAAATAAATGTTAAAAAGATGGCAAGATTTCATACCTTTTTATGCCTACTAACATTCACATACACATCAAATATTTATTCATTTAGTCAGTGAACAGTTATGCTAGACTGTTGGAATCAGAGAAGCTCACTGCCTGTCACTGTTGAACTGCTGCTCCAACAAATCTGGGCCATGGACAGAGCAGAGCACAGGACTATACTCATCATGGGGCTGACTGACAACAGGAAGGTCCCTCACAACAATGAATTGTCTTTTTTTTTTTTCAACGTTTTTTAAATTTATTTTTGGGACAGAGAGAGACAGAGCATGAACGGGGGAGGGGCAGAGAGAGAGGGAGACACAGAACCGGAAACAGGCTCCAGGCTCTGAGCCATCAGCCCAGAGCCCGACGTGGGGCTCGAACTCACAGACCGCGAGATCGTGACCTGGCTGAAGTCGGACACTTAACCGACTGTGCCACCCAGGCGCGCCCCCCCCCTTTTTTTTTTCTTTCCAACTGAATTGTCTTTCCTGAAAGGTCACCCATCTACACTGGATCTCACTTTCATTGGAGTTATATCCTGGGATATTAGTGCTTGAACAACCACAGCACATGTCCTGCTGATTCCATTACAATGTCCAGAAGTCTTCTTCATCTCCAAAATCGACTCTGCCATGTGACATTTTAAAGCTATGCCCAAAACATTTGCATCATCTAATACCCCTCCTCCATCCACTGCCTCTGATCTAGGCCTGGGCAAACCGGTAATCATTGTCATCTGACAGCTTCTGGGCCTCAGTAAGACAAAGGAATTCAGTGCAATCATGGAGACAAAGGAGGACACCCCCAATCTTCAGAAATCTACCACTTTTGCCAATTCCTTATCTCCATGACACTTATTCATCCAATGACACCAGCAAGAGCTGCCTGGGACCCTGGGTGACTAAAGGGAACCACCTGCAGGTACTTCCCTGCGTTGGAAAGAGTCCTTCACAGTTTCTTTTCATAGGTCTTATCGTTCTCTCTGAGGATGATGGCTTCATCATGTTTTACTTCTATTCCCATCCCACATTCCAGCGCTACAGGTCTGAATACTCATGGCCTTACATCTCTCTCATCTCAACTAAGCAGCTAGTGAGGACACTCTCACCACAACACAGGCACAGAAGAATGTGTGATGTCTACAAATCTGGCACCAAAGATGAACAAACACAACAGTGGAGATATGGAGACAACTGGGAAATAAAGCAAGTAGAAGTTATCTTTCTATATGCATTCTCAGTTATGCAACCTGGGGCAGGTGTTTCCTCCACGCACAGAATCCACTATGCTAGATCTTTACCTTGTATATTTTCTATGTCTCATCTGGGGCTACATTATCACTACTATTGGAATTGTTTCTCCTACTTATGGGGTATCTATTACACACCCAGTACTAGCATATGTGTATGTTTGCTTCATATGCACATGAAAACAACACCCACCCCCCAATGACTGGGGGCACATAGCTGTCTTACCTGCCATGATGGCATGCTTTAGAGCCTCTGGCTAAGTCCAGATTTCACCATTCAAACTATAGCAGGTTTAAGCAAGCTCTGGCCTTCTGTAAGGGACACAGAGGGGAAAGCACTGGGAGAAAGGAGACCCTGTTGGTCACAGGGGCAGATTAAAACTGTCTTATCAAAAGTTACATTATCTTGTGAGTCTGTAGGGTGTTGTCTAGGGAATGTACTAGTGAGAGGGGCTGGTGTCAGTCAAGGCCCTATAAAACTCCTGGCTAGGGGCACCTGGATGCCTCAGTAGGTTAAGCATGTGGCTCTTGATCCCATAGTTAATGGGTCTGAAGCCTGTGTCTGGCTGTGTGCTGACAGCAAGGTTGTTTGGGATTCTCTCCCCACTGCTTCGCTCCTCCCATGCTTATGCTCTGTCTCAGAATAAACTTAAAAACAAATGGACTGGCTGTGCAAAATGAATGCCAAAGAGCGTTTCACGGGGGACCTTAGGCAAATGGTCAGCAGTACCCCTCTAGACCCCATAATATATCCATAATAATATCACAGTATTCACAAAGAGGAGAAAATGGTATAATGGATAAACGAGAGGAAAAATAATGGCACATTATGTAAATCCTAAGGCCATGGAGAAAACGGATTACTGGGTATGTTATGCCGTTGTGTTAGGAAATGAGTTATAGATTCCATCAGTTACCTACAACCTTAAATACAAGAGAATGTGGTAACATTTTGGTTGGATCACACTTCATTCATTACACATCCATGTTAACATATTAAAAACCATTATGTTTTATTAATTAAAATATATTAAGTTCACACAGACCAATTTATGCATTTCAAATCCACTCGACTCAACAAATCGTTAAAAATATAGAATACAAGTGGTAAAAAAGCATTCATGTGTTGATGTAATGACAGGGGAGTAGTGATTTCCATAAATATCAGGCCAGAGGTAAGTGTTGAGAGATGTGGATGTACAATTTATGCCATTTGGGGGAAGAGTTAGCTAGGCTCTGGCTGCCATCTGTGAAGATGTCTTCATTGCAGCCACATCAACTCATGTGCTCTGACTATTGCTCTTACAAAGATCTATCAGTGCACTGGACTGCCACCTCTTTTGCCTTTAAGACCTTAACGTAAAACATTTTCTTTCTAATATTCAGGAAGTTTTTAGAGTTAATAAATGGACAATGGTGTTCTCAACACCTGTCTCATGACAACTTACATCAGTGGTATAACCACAAACAGCATCTCCATTTAGATTTGCTTCAGCTGTTGTGCATCAAACTATCCTTTATCTTCTGTGGAAAATTAGACATGCCTTGGTCCCATCTAATAAAGAAGGGCATCTCATACTTTTGATTCAACAAGTCATCCACATGGTTTCACACATCCACCAGGAATAAATGAATATTCCGAAGGGATTTGAGAGTAGGAATACATTAATATTTGCTAGTCACAAATCCCAAAGAGGGTCAATGTAAACAAAAAAAACCCCAAAAAACAAAAAACAAAACAAAGCACATTTTGAAATTAATTATACTTATTCAAAAACCGATCCACTAGATCTTTAGGACCAGAATAGCATATATGTTTTCTAAGTGTCTAACTCTGTGTTATTCCTTGTAAGTATTTTGAAGCAATGTCTGAATGAAATGACAGATATACTCCTTTCTACTTGATTTCTGTAACATGATTCACATGTGATGTTCAATGAAGTACTTTTGTAAATCTATCTTTCCAGTTACTTTCTTATATGCATCTCTTGTGTTTCCTAAAGTGTATATTTAAAATGAGGGTCTTCATTCATTACATTTCTAGGGTTTGCATCTAGGGTGCATTTTGTGGTATCGAGCAAAGATTGAATTCCAGGTAAAGGCATGGCCACTTTCCATTTCACACTTTGGCTCTTATGTGATAACTAGAATGTGGAGTAAGTTGTGACTTGCAGGGAGAGCTGGCACATTCTTTACATTTGTACGGTTACTCTCTAATAGGAATTCTCTGATGTCCCTTAAGGGCTGGGCACCACTTACAGGCAGTGACTTACATTCTTTTTACATTATCAGGTTTCTCTCCAGTGTGAATTCTGTGATGTCGAGTAAGGATTGAGGACCAGGTAAAGGCCTTGCCACATTCTTTACATTGGTAATGTTTCTCTCCAGCATGAATTCTGAGATGTTGAATAAGGCATGAATGCAAGCCAAAGGCCTTGCCACATTCTTTACACTGGTGAGGTTTCTCTCCAGTGTGAATTCTGAGATGTTGAATAAGGTGTGAGTGCCTGGTAAAGGCCTTGCCACATTCCTTACATTGGTGAGGTTTCTCTCCACTATGAATTCTGAGATGTCGAATAAGATTTGAGTACCTGGTAAAGGCCTTGCCACATTCCTTGCATTTGTAAGGTTTCTCTCCAGTATGAATTCTGAGATGGCGAGTAAGGTTTGAGTGCTCAGTAAAGGTCTTGCCACATTCTTTACATTGGTGAGGTTTCTCTCCAGTATGAATTCTGAGATGGCGAGTAAGGTTTGAGTGCTCAGTAAAGGTCTTGCCACATTCTTTACATTGGTGAGGTTTCTCTCCAGTGTGAATTCTGTGATGGTGAATAAGGACTGAGTGGTAGCTAAAGGCCTTGCCGCATTCTTTACACTGGTGAGGTTTCTCTCCTGTGTGAATTCTGAGATGTTGAATAAGGTGTGAGTGCCTGGTAAAGGCCTTGCCACATTCCTTACATTGATGAGGTTTCTCTCCACTATGAATTCTGTAATGTCGAGTGAGGTCTGAGGGTCCTTTAAAGGCCTTGCCACATTCCTTACATTTGTAAGGTTTCTCTCCATTATGAATTCTGAGATGTCGAATAAGATTTGAGTACCTGGTAAAGGCCTTGCCACATTCCTTACATTTGTAAGGTTTCTCTCCAGTATGAATTCTGAGATGGCGAGTAAGGATTGAGTGCTGGGTAAAGGCCTTCCCACATTCCTTACATTTGTAAGGTTTCTCTCCAGTATGAATTCTGAGATGGCGAGTAAGGTTTGAGTGCTCGGTAAAGGTCTTGCCACATTCTTTACATTGGTGAGGTTTCTCTCCAGTGTGAATTCTGTGATGGTGAATAAGAACTGAGTGGTAGCTAAAGGCCTTGCCACATTCTTTACATTGGTAAGGTTTCTCTCCACTATGAATTCTGTGGTGTTGAGTAAGGTGTGAGTGCTGGCCAAAGACCTTGCCACATTCTCTACATTGGTAAGGTTTCTCTCCAGTATGAACTCTATGATGTCGAATAAGGTTTGAGTGCTGGCTAAAGGCCTTATCACAATATTTACATTGGTAAGGTTTCTCCCCAGTGTGAATTCTGAGATGTTGAGTAAGGGTTGAGTGCTGGCTAAAGGCCTTGCCACATTCTTTACATTGGTAAGGGGTCTCTCCAGTATGGATGCTCTGATGTCTAGGAAGGTAGGAGTGCCTCCTAAAAGCTTTGCCACATTGTTGACATTTGTGATGTCCCACTCTGATACGGATTTGCCTGTGTTTATTTAGTGATGAGTAGTCCTTAAAGGTTTTACCAGATTCTTCACATTTGTACAATTTCGTTCCAGCATGCATTCGCTGATGTTGAGATAGTGCCGAGTGCCAATGAAAGACTATGCCACATTCCCTACAAGTGTACCTTTTCTCTCCAGGACGAATCGTCCTATGTGCATGTAGTCTTCGTGACTGACTCCACACACTTCCAGATTTATTACACATGTATGTGTTTTTTCCCACACAAATTGTCTGATGATCACCAACACTGGAGGACTCCTTCAGATCTTTCCCACATGCATTATATTTATAAAGATTTTCTTTTATAAGCATACTCGTCTGTATAATATGTTTAGATCTTTGAGACAAAACTTCCTTACCTTTATTACATTCAAAATGGTTATCTGGCAAATGAGTACATAGACATTTGTTAACAATTGAGCCTTGGTTAAATGTTTTCTCAGATTCACTGCAAGGAACAATTCTATGTCCATTGAAAATACTCTCGTAGTTTTGTAGGGTTGACTTCTTTGTGATGTGCCCCTCAAATTGACACCCCTTAACAATTTCTTCTTGATTTTTAAATTTATGATTTTCAGAAACAGTTGTCTGAAAGGTCAATCCGATCCTATTTTCAAATTGGTTCAAATACTTATTTTCCACCTGAATGAGGTAACTTTCCAGATTTTCCAAATTTTCTTTCGACAAATAATTATGTTTGAATCTTTGACTTGAGTTTTTGGTGATGGAAACACACTGCTTTGTAGAAGTAGCTAACTTACAAGGGGAGGTTTTGCAAAATGCTTTATATCCTTCACCATATGGGTCAGTGAGATTCTTCCTATGGGAAGATGTCTCTGTTTGGAAATGTCCGTCATATGTTTGATGCCCTTCACTCTCCCCATCGTTGTCACAATCTATCATTAAGTGTAAATTCTCAAGGGTACTATGTTCACCGATTGACACTTTTTGGAGAGAAGGTTCTAAGTACGGCTTTGGCAGGAAATTCTGGGTGCATTGTGAAGATACAGCTGAAAGATATCAAATAACAGAAAAGTAAAATCATCCCACTTACTACTCTCAGATGAATATACTGAAGACTTCTATTATGCAACCTTAGAATCAATCAGAAAACATCGACTAAATGTTTGAGAAGGAATCATCAGGACTTCATTCCTTCATGGACACATAAAGTTGCATGCAACATACTGACCATATGTCCTAATAGATAATTCTGTAGTACTGTCATGCTATCGTAGAAATCATTTTCTTATACCTTGAATGATCAGGAAAACTACCACATGAGCCCAAAATCACCACAGAGGGAAACTTAAACATAAAACTGAAATCAACAAAATAGCATACAGTAAAACTAAGACCATAGCAACCAGAGGAAGCATTGGCTTTGAGAAAAAATGAACAAAATTGATAGACCTTTCAATCAAATCAGAATGAAAGAGAAACGACCAACTAAAGCAGCAGTGAAGTGAAAGCAGACATGTTATAACTGACACTGTTGAAATAAAATGAATAAAAGAGGCAACAATGGATAATTATATGCCCACAAATTGATACCAACAGAGGATAATGAATTCAAATAAGGTATAACCACCTATACTCCATCATGAAAACAACAACAAAAAAAATCACTACTGCTGAGTAGTAAGTAGATTCAAAGAGTAATTTAAACAAATACAAACAAAAAAACAAACTAACTCTAAACAAGGAAAGCTGCTATGTCCGATAAATTCAGTGGATCATTCAAACAAGCATTTCACGAGAAAGTACTTAAAATCTCCTTGAGTATTTCCAAGGAGTGAAGATAAGGGAAAATATGAAAATACTCTGTGGTACCAGCATTACCAGGTTACAAATGAAAGGAATAACTACTGTAAAGAAGGCTACAAACTCCTAAAAATCTTATCTCTGTTCACAGATGACACGATCTATAGAAAACCCTAAAGGATCCTTATTTTTATTTTGTATTATTTTGGTCATCGCTTGAGTTATTTCTGCTAGGTTTTCTACTGCTTTCGAGTTTTCTATTTTTTAATGCCATAAATGCTTCAGTTAAGGAAAACATCGAAATTAACAACATTACACCAAAAGGAACTAGAAAAGGAAGTCTGTTAGCTGAAAGTTTGTAGAGGAAGAAATTACAAAGCAAAATCTGAAATTATTTTATTTAGAAGGAAACATGAGAAATAAATGAAATAGAGACCAGAATAAAAAGGTAACATAACATTGAAAGTAATGCCCATGTAACAAGAAAAATAACAAAATTGGTAATGCTTCAACTACATATACATTGATACCCTAACAAATCAAATAACTTAGAAAAGAAATCCACTGGGGAGCAGTGGAAAACAACCTGTTTCTTTTCTAAGAAAACAACCTGCAGGTGTCTCTATGTCTAAATGAGTCCTTAGAGGCAGCATATAGTTTTTTATTTTTTTGTTTTTATCTATTTTGATATTCCTGGATCTGGAGGTCTGTTTTCTTCCAGGATTATGGAAGATTTCTGCTAATATTTCTTAAAATAAAGTACTTCCACCCCCCCCTTTTCTCTCCCTTTTGCTTCTGAGAATCCTATCATGGAAATACCATTACGTTTGATGGAGTCTCTGAGTTCCCTGAGTCAATACTGTTGCATGATTCTTCTCCTGTCTTTTGCTTAGAGTCATTATTTTTCTTCATTTTTTTCTTCTTCTAGGTGACAAAGTCATTCCTCTGGTACTTCCAGGCTGCTGTTCACTGCTAAGCCTGTTTCCAATCTTTTCCTTTTCTTTACTTAAAAAAAAAACTGTTTATTTTTTAGAGAGATACAGAGAGTGAAAGCACAAGAGAGGCAGAGCAAGAGAGAGAGAAAATCCCTATCAGACTCCAGAGGCAGTCACTGCAGAGAACAAGTTGGGGTTCTGTCTCCCAAACCGTGACATCATGACCTAAGCCAAAATCAAGAGTTGGATGCTTAATTCAATGACCCACCCAAGTGTCCCTCAATCTCATTCATTGCACTGTTCTTCTCTGTTTGATTCTTTTTTAGCTGTTTTAGCTCCCTGGTAAGGTTCTCACTATTCTTTTTTCAACCCAGAGAGTTTCCTTATGAATTTGCCTTCAATTCTCCATCAAGCATGTTACTTACAACCATTTCACTTAAATCTCTCTTCATGGCCATATCTTCTTCTTTGACTTTGGATAAATTCTTCCACCTTGGCATTTTGTCTAAGGCCCTGCCTTCCTCTGTATGTTAGAAAAGACAGTTATGTCTCCCGTAGACCATTTAGACAGCGGCCTGTAGATGCTCTCCTTGATTGCTATGGACAGTGTAGGGTCCCTGGCCTGAACATGGTAAGTCATAGCTAGATGCACTGCAGTCTGCTTGTGAATTGAGACCTGACATCAACTCCACCAGAACTGAGGCCCTCCAGAACTGTTTGGTCAGGAAATGAGGTGTGGGCAGCAACTTGTGCAGGTTTCTTGGAGCAGGGACCGACCTTGCTGAGAATGAGGCAGGCTTGAGAGAGAAGGGCAGGCCCACCAGAGCATAGGCAGGTGGGAGCTTGGAGTAAGGTAGGCAGACATCCAGGGTCTCTACTGAGCTACTTCCCTCGGGTGGCTCTGTGTTTATGCTGAGGGGCAGGGAAGAGACGGGGCTCCAGATAGAACGTTTTTGACCTCAAAACTGACATTGAGGGTGTAGTCTTGTGAGATTTCTCAACATCACTAGAGGCAGAAAAAGACAGAGAACTGACAGAAGTCTGTTCCAAGATAACAATGAGGTTAGTCCATGTGAAGAAATGATTTGTTCAAGCCAATGAAAAGAAAGCATGCTCAAACATTTTCAGAATACATTGAAATTTGTAGCCATGTTGGGGAAAGACAAAGAATAGAAATCTATGTCTGTACGCAAACCACACAACACAGCTATTTTTAATACATTTCTGATTGGAATCGTAAAGATAATGATATGTTTGGAAAAAGAAAAAGATTTGTGCCTGTGGTTTCAATATTAGAGAAGATTTCTAAAACATATTTTAAAAACCCACTAGCCATGAAAAAGAATTATAGAGGACCAACATTTATGTTTCTTGTTCTCAGTGGATCATAGAGATGTGATCAGTTTGTGAAATTCTACTGAAGTGTTCCCTTATGATCTGTACATGTGACTTCACTTAAAAAGAAAAAACTCATCAAAAAATAGTAGTCAATAGATAAGTATCAGTGTACATATAGTAACAAATTGAAATTAAATATAGAAAGTAATGTCACACAGTGATTAGATTTTAAAAGCATGCTTCAAAAAAAAAAGTATGTTTTAATTTCTACCTAAAGTAATATGTTACTGAGTATACAATGTCCAGAGAAATAGAATGAAATTTAGAACTATTTTCTGAATATGAATACAGGGAAACACAGGAAACAAATAAAAAATAGGTAAGGTGTCTGGAAAAAACAAACGTGGTAAATCCAAACCACAATATCTTCATTAGAATTCTAAACGTAAGTAAACAATATGTTCCTGGCAGCTAAAATTTGCTTGAAGATAGTCCATTGAAATTTTCCTAGAACTATACCTACAAGAAGACGATAAAAATAGGAAAAGAAGCAAAAGATAACAACCATGCAGTCATAACCAATCAAACAAGCAACAAAGCAATATATCATATAGAATAATCTTTAAAAGGAAGGGCTTTGGTGGCTCCTGGGTGGCTCAGTCTGTTGAGCGTCCGAATTCAGCTCAGGTCATAACCTCGTGGTTTGTGGGTTCGAGCCCTGCATTGGGCTCTGTGCTGACAGCTCGGAGCCTTGAGCCTGCTTCGGATTCTGTGTTTCCTTCTCTCTCTGCCCCTCCTCCACTTATGCTCTATCTCTCACTCTCTCTCAAAAATAAATAAATGTAAAAAAAAATTTAATGAAAAAAAAGGAAGGACTTTGTCACTGTATTAATAGTGTTATTTTTCAATATCAAGTTACACTATTTTAATATTCTACTCCATGGATAAACAATCTTAGTGTGTGTGTGCATATTTATACACACATGTACACTTGTATTAAGCATACAAATATAAATACATGTATATAGGGAAACCTTTCTTAGCTCATGAGACATAAAAACATTCATCATAAAGGAGTGACATCACAAAAATAGTGACAGAGGTAATTCCCACTCAGTACTTCTCAGAGTAAGCTCACCTGGCAACTATTCACATGAGACATCACTGGGGAAATCTCAATACCCCAAAACAACAGGTATTGAAAAGCAATTCTTGTCCTTCTGTTGAGCCAATGTGAAATGTGGGTAGCACATGCTACCCTACTTTATCTTATTGGTTTCTACAACTGATAGATATCCTCTTCCCACTCAGGTCCGAATGGGTGTAAGGACAGCCCATGCTGTGAAACATCATAGCGTCATCTAGCCTAAAAACTGGGTAGGCTGTTTAGAGCAGAAATATGCTCAGTGCCGGTGACTGGTGACCAGCTTCCCAAGTAATCAGTGCTCTGCACACAGTTCGGAGCACAGACTTGACTCAACACAGGGCTGAGTGGATGTGAGGAAGGTCTCTGCCAGCTGTGGGTCAGGATCCTTGGAAGAACACCCATCAACACTGGATCAGACCTATATTGGGCTTATATTCCTGCGATGCCAGTGCTTTGAGGAACTACCCACATGCCTTGCTGGTTCTAACTATTAGTGTCCAGCAGCCATCTTCCTCTTCAACACCATCTCTGGCATGTGACATCTTCAAGCTATGCCCACAACATTCTCCTCTCCATCAACCTCCACAAAACTGGGCCTGGGAAAGGACAGACACCTATGGCATCCAACATCATCTTGTCCACAGTACCACTAGAGAATTTAATCAATCATGAGAAAAGGATCTGACTCAATCCCAGAAAACCACCACGTTGATTCACAAGTCCCCATCTCCGTCACATTTGTTCATCACAATAAGTTTTCAAAGACCTTGCAGTGACCAAAGGGAGCTTCTTGTCAGAGCTTTCATCACATTTCAGGAGTTTCTCATATTTGCTTTTAGTAGGAACTATCTTCCTCTCAAAGTATATTATCCTCATGTTTTATCTGTCCTCATAATTCTCTCCATACCAAGTGCCTGAGGGAATCCTGTGTACAATTGATGTTTTTTTTTTTCCTGTTCCTTCCATTGAAGTGGTGTCAACAATGTATTGCGATATTAGAAATGGCTCAGTTGATTCAACTACCAAGCATTTCTTTTATATTAAAAAATTCTAGGAACGCCTGGATGGCACAGTCAGTTTAGCATCTGACTTCAGCTCAGGTCATGATCTCACGGTTTATGAGCTTGAGCCCTGTGCATCAGGCTCTGTGCTGACAGTGCAGATCCTGCTTGGGGTTCTCTCACTTTCCCTCTCTGTCCCTTCACCATTCTCTCTCTCTCCCTCTCTCTCTCTCTCTCTCTGATAATTAAGCATACTTTTTAAAAATTTAGGGGCGCCTGGGTGGCGCAGTCGGTTAAGCGTCCGACTTCAGCCAGGTCACGATCTCACTGTCCGCGAGTTCGAGCCCCGCGTCGGGCTCTGGGCTGATGGCTCAGAGCCTGGAGCCTGTTTCCGATTCTGTGTCTCCCTCTCTCTCTGCCCCTCCCCTGTTCATGCTCTGTCTCTCTCTGTCCCAAAAATAAATAAACGTTGAAAAAAAATTAAAAAAAAAATTTAAAAATTCTAAGCTACTAAAAACCAAGAAGAGCCAGCATGGCTTTTGTGGGAGGGGGCAGTCTCCCTAACTGAGGAAAGAACAATCATGATGGCTACATCACTGGAATGGAGATGAGGAGACAGAAGAACTGGAGAGGATTTGGAAAGAAAACGAGTAAAATTTACCCTTCTATAATTCAGAGCCACTCGTGCAGCCTAGGACAAATGTCCTTCCCCACATGAAGGATTCATGCCAATGCTTCAGCCTAGATTTTTTTAAATCTCTTATCTTGAGCTGCATCATCACTCTTAATAGAATACTGTTTTCTTCCAACAGTTAGAACATCTACTAAACTCTCAGCACTGTCCATGTTCCTTTCAAATAAATGTGAAAACGACCCATGACTCACGGTTCTCCAAGTTTTCACCTCAGCAAATTCTTCCACTAAAGGGAGTAACTTGGATGAGGTGACTCCTGAGAAGGGAAAAGAATAGTATCTAAAGAAGTTTTACTCAGTGTTCTTCTCTAATCAAGAAGGAAGGGAATGTATCAAATAAACTACATGGAATTTAATACACTCCCTGTAGAATTACTCCCATATTCAAAGTAACATTTGAACACCATGTCATTTCATGCACACTAATCTTAAAATCACTGCAAAAGTCATAGAAGCAATAGTTTATAAACTGTGGAACTTGGAAACAGAGTACATCCTACATGAGTAATAGCCAGGTAGGCAAGACAGGATTTGCATGGGGAAATTCTCAAACCAAGATGCACAGAGATATAGGACACATACAGTCAATACAAACAATGTAGAGAAGTATTCCCAATTTTTAAAAATCCGTAACATTTTTGGTTGTGAGGAAATTATCATTTTTGAGATTTGGAATATCCTCATTTGAACAAATATTCCCATTCCTTCTGAAGATTTAGGTTTGCATACACACATATACACACGTGATCTAGTTTGCATACATACATATACACACGCTTAATTCTTCCTAACTAGGACTGTTATTCCAAAATCATTCTTTAACTTAATATAAAATATTGTCTTCTGTGCATATCAAAACCATAAACATCTGTGTTCCATATGCTCACAGAAACCACAGAAGGAAAAAACTAAACTAAACTAAACATATAGGTTAAGACTTTAAATAGTGATTGAGTTCTGTAGAGAGGTCTTATATTTGTAGTAACTTTGTTCAATTAGCCCTTGTTAAGTAGAAACTGTGAATCATTTTGTGAGCCCAGTATCAATAAACAAAAGAGAAATAATTGACTATTGATAGACCATGGGGTATGTATATAATATGTCATGGGGAGCAAGACGTAGAGGTCAAGGATGAGCACAGGCAGAGGGAATGGCAGGAATTGGGACAGATGTCTTTTTTGGGGTGCATGGTTGGACAGCTGTGGAGCTCCTGGGCTAAGTCTAGAATGCACAATTCACATCAAAATGAGTGGAGAGTGGCAGACGCTCTCTGCAGGGGTCTTCTCTAAAGGATGTGCAAGGTAAATATACTGAGAGTGGGCACTCTTACACAAATGATGATTGGGGAATTCTTATCAGGAACTTCTGTTTGCTTGTGACTGTGGGGCTGTTATCTAGTGACTTTGCTATTGGGTGGAGCTGGAGTCAGTTCAAAACCCCCTGCAGTCAGCCTGGTTATACAAAATGGATTCCAAGGCAGCAGTATCAGGAAATTGTTCAGGTACATTCTCAATAATACTCCAATATCATTCTTATTAAAAGCACCTAATGCCCCAGCACTTACAAAAGGAAGAAAAGATATAATATGTAAACTTAGGGAAAATTAAATTCAAATAATTTGAGGTTTAAGGCCACTGGGGAAAAAAATTATTAGTGATAGCACCGCACTGCTTAAACAAGTACAAGTGACCCTTGAATAAGGCAGGGGTTTGGTGTATCCACCACCCATGCAGTTGAAAATCTGTGTACAAGTTTGACTCCCCAACACGTCATTTTAACAGCCTACTACTGACAAGAAAAGCAGTCAATCAATATATACTTGATATTTTATAGGTGTTTATTATGGTATTTCTACCACCAAGGAAGCTCAAGAAAAGAAAATATAAGACAATTCAAAGGAAGAGAAGTTATATTTACAGTACTGTACTATAAATAAATCTGCCTATAAGTTGGACCCACACAGCTCAAACTCATCTTGTACAAGAGTCAAGTGTACTTTGTGTTCCTGTTTACCTGCAACCTTGATGAAGATGGGGCAGGCTAAGTTTGCATTAGGATACCACTTCTTTCAGTATAAATCCGTGTTAACATATTCAAATCCATTCAGGATGATTAATGAATATATATTAATTTCAAATAGACTTTTAACAAACCACTACAAAATCACTGTGTGATCCTTGGTCAAAATACACATTAAAATCTTTCAAGAACCACTCTTTTTCCTCTAATGTATTGATTTGTGAGTTGTACTTTCCATGTTGTTCAAACTAAGGCTAATTATTGAGTAAAAGTAGATCGACAACCATCTTTCACCCCTTTAGAGAAGAGTTAGCTATACTTTCCTCAGATATCCGTGAAAATCTCTTGATTTCAGATACATAACTAATATTCTTGACTTGTAACAATTGCTATTATGACGATATACTCAGGCGTTCATGAGCTACCACCGTATTTTTTCTACACACGAATTGGCAAAATATTTAAATTCAGAACGTTTCTCTGTCAAGCATCTTTTTTTTGCAAAACATGATGCCTTGAACACTTCTTGGTGGCTGATGTCACTCTTATATATCCATCACAAACAGCAACCGCACGTAAGATTCCTTCCTATGTAGGGCATACCAGAGTCCTTAATCTTCCCAGGAAAAAATAGGTAAACATGAATTTCCTATCATAAAAGAGTCCCTCATGTCTGTGAGACAACAAAAATCAAATCATTTTCCATGCACAGAAGCACTAAAGCCATAGCATGACATGATTTATGGGTAAAATTAGTAATATATGCCATGTTAAATAAACCCTCAAATATGGAAAATAGAAAAAAGGAGACAGACTGAGAATAACTGTCCTTCTCCAGACATCCATTCTGCCTTGATCCTTTCAGACATCTTAAAACTACACCTGACCATTCAATAGCATGCATCTAAACTGTGTGTGTCCATTTATACACAGGTTTTCAAAAAATACAAACCCATTCACTACTGTAAATGTGTTTTCATTATACTTTTCTTAATCTTTTGTTTTCTCAAGCTTCCTTAATCCTAACAATACCATTTATACCACAGACAACTAAGAATGGGATGATTGACTGGTAATGTTGTAGGTAAGCCTTGGGGTCAACAATAGGCTATTTCCATGGAATAGTAGGTATGGTTTTAAGTTCTGAGGACTCAAGAAATACTCAGATTTTCCATGATGGAGGGGTTAGTGCCCCTTATGCCTACACTGATGGAAGTGATATCCAGGTTTCAACTTTGGATTTTCCTCTCCATAAACACTCTGATTTAGAATCATGTCTGAAAAGTGGTATTGACTTACTTCTTCCTGAGGTGAATTCTCTCATTTTATTTAGATTTGCCTTTTCATTCCATACTTTGCCAAATGTCTACATCTTAGTAAAGTTTTTATCCTTTATAAAGGCTTTGGTTTTTCCTGAAGTGTATATTAAAACCCAAAATACTTCCTCATTCATTACATTTCTAAGGTTTCTATCCAGTATGTTTTCTCTGATGCTGAGGAAGGGTTCAGTTCCAGAGAAAGAGGTTGCCAATATTCTGACATTTGTAAGTTACCTCCCCAGGATGTATTATCTCATGTTGAACAGTTTTGCTTACAAACTAAGTGCTTCATCACATTCTCTACATTTGTAGGGTTTCATTCAGTGTACTCTCGCTGATGTTCAGAAATTTTGTAGTTGGGCTTAACAACTTTGCCGGGCATGTGTTTGTGTGTTTATATATATTTAAATACATTTATTTAGCATTCTCCCCAGTATGTACCTCCTTAGGTAGAAGCGTATTGAGTGGTAAAGACTTTTCCTCATTGTATAAATTTGTTAGATTTCTTCCCATTATGAAATACATCTCTGCTGTTGAGTGAGTTTTGAAGACTAGCCAAAAGTTGTCCAGAGTGATTACATTTGTAACTCTTCTACCCAGTGTGGATACAATCATGTACAATCAGATTTGAGGTTACAGAGAAGACTTTTCCACATTTCTTAATCTCATACTTGTTCTCTGGAAATGGAGTTCTCTCATGTCTATTAACATTTCACCCTGGATTCATGTTTCTCCCACACTCAGTGCCTTGGTACCCTCTATCTCCTCTATAAACACACAGTAATTACAGAAGCTAGAGGGCTCAACTCAAGGCCTTCCTAAGATCACAGCACATAAATACTTGCTCCAAATTGTCTTATATTGTAACTATTGAACAGTGATGTATGGATTAAACCCTCCTGTATTTATCAAAATCAGAGCCTTGGGAACAGGGGGATTACGTGTTGGTGGAAGTGTAATGAACCCTCCAAACAGGGCTTCTCAAATCAATCACATTTAGAATTTTTATCTTCCTTTCCAAATGCCTAACTCTCAGAATATTTCAGGGAATGGCTAATCCAACTTTATATTTGAAATACTTCCAGTGACTATTTTCAGTATGGACGAGATGACTTTTCAGCATTTCGAAACGTCCTTCCAGAGAATATGTTTGTTTAAAAATGGATTTTTGACTACTGCTTCAAAGACACTGTTCTGCAAATAACTGACTTAAGGTGGGGTTTTCCCCAGAAGGTTTTCTATCCTTGATCTCTTCTAGCAGTAGCATTTCATTACAGATAATTGTTCCTGTTTGGTTATACCCATTATAGTAAACATTCTGCAGTTCACTGCACCCCATCACCTTGCCCATCATCCCTTAAGTATAAATAGTCAGGACCACAGTGTCCACTTCTTCCCATAGCACTGTACCAAAGGACTCTTGTTGGTTTGTCTACCAACAAGCCTAGGGTGTTATGGAAAGATACAACTAACAGATACAAAAGCAGTCATCACACTTACTACACTGACATGCATATATGTAAGTACAGTAATGTGCAAAATACCCATGATAGGATACAACCAGCATGGAGAAATAGGAAGCACCCGGACTTTGCTCCTCCATGGAGACAAAAATAGACCAAAGGACTTTTTGAGGGCTCCAGAAGCCCATTAGGAGAATACAGCACACACAGTCAAGTACAAATGAAGAAGAGTCACATGGACACTTGCCTACAACAGCTGCTCACCCTCCCTGACACTCCATGGCAATACAGTGAGAAAAGTGTTCCCTCTGTTGAGGACAGAAACAAATATATGTTCGACGATCTGGCTTCTTCACTGTCCTGAGGGGCTCCCTTCTGTCATTCATGACATGGAAATCAGAAGGAATGAAAGCATCCCCTGGATACTCTGTGTTGGCTGCTCAGACAGAAGGTGAGCATTTGTTCAAACACGGGAGAGACTACAGAGCTGAAGACAAACCGAGACAGGAAGGTATCACGGGCTCTAAAAAGTAACCGCATTTCTAAACTTGGCAGTTACAGAAATTCAGACATGACAAATGCCCAGAACGTGTGTCACTGCCCCAAGAATTACTATATTTTGTGTTCCTCTTTACAAATCAAGTCCATCATCCGGGGCCTAGAGGCTTCGTTTGTTTTGTTTTGTTATGTTTTTATGGTTTGTTTGGGTTGTTTTTGTTTGTTTGTTAATTACCAAATGTCACCCAAAGATATCAAGGGATGCAAAGAAAGAGGAAATCACGTTCCAATTAGAGGAACAAAATATATCTCCAAAACTGGTCCTAAATTAATAAAGTAGTATTAATTGCCTGACAAGGAATTCAAAATAACCACCATAAAGATGCTCATGGAGGAAGAAGAAAAATAGATAGGTAACTAAATGATAGCACGAAAACTATTCATGACCAAAATGTAAAGCCAAGGAAACAGAACATATCACCAACAATGAACAAGAAATTGGGAGATGAAGAGTACAATTGCTGAATTTAAAAATACACTAAGGGGCAACAACAGACTTGGTCAAGTAGAATAAAGAATCAGACAACCTAAAGTACTCTTGTGTTCAATACAAAGGGCAGGGTCTATGGATTCATGGAACACCAACAAGTGATCCAATATGTACATTATGAGAACCCCTTAAGAGTGGGGAGGGAAAGGGGGCAAAGCATTGACATGAAGAGCTGAAGTCTTGTATGTGGAAAGAAGAGACAATTGCAACAAGCTCAGTCAATTCACAGTAGGATAAATATCAAGACGTGAATACAGTGACACCTTATATTTAACCCTATCAAACTCACAGGCGAGAAGAGAATGTTGAACCAGCATGACAAAAGCAACTTGTCTCGTCCAAGAGAGCTCTTATACGATTAGTAGTGGGATGATTAGTAGATCTTATAGGAAGAAATGCCAGTGTATTTAAGTATTGCAAGTTCAAAACATGTCCACTAAGAATACCCTACCTGGCCAAACTGTTTTCCATGAATGTAGAAATGGAGACTTTCCCAAGTAAAAACCAGTCTAAGTTTCCAAGTAGACCTGTCCTACAGGAAATATTAAGCAAATCCTTCTGGTTGAAATAAGAGGATTGTAACCAGTAACTAAAACCACATAAGAACATAAAGCTCTCTGCTAAATATAAAAAATACACAATTGGGGCGCCTGGGTGACTCAGCTGACTAAGTGACTGACTTCTGCTCAGGTCATGATCTCGAGGTCCATGAGTTCTACCCCCACCTCAGGCACTGTGTTGCCAGTCAGAGCCGGGAGTCTGCTTCGCATTCTGTGTGTCTGTCTCTTTCCACCTTTCCCCCATTTGTGCTTTCTCTTTCTCTCTCAAAAATAAAAACACATTACGAAATCTAAAAAAACTACACAATTATAGAAACCTGTCGCATTGTAATGAGGTAGAACAAGTCATTTTAATTTCTGCTACAATACTTTTTTCAGTAAGAGTATAAAAAAATCAGGGGTGCCTGGGTGGCTCAGTCAGTTAAGCATCAGACTGTGGCGCAGATCATGATCTCGCCGCTCATGAGTTTGAGCCCCATATTGGGCTCTGTGCTATCAGAGCCTTCTTTCAATCCTCTGTCCCACTCTCTCTCTGACCCTTCACTGATCCTTTGCTCTAAATAAATAAAAAAAGAAACAAACTTAAAAAAAAGAGTATAAAAAATCATAAATGTAGGTAATAAAGTACTTATGAAAAGATAAAATTTGTGGCATCAGTAAGTTAAGGTGGGCACAGGGGTGGAGATGAAAAGTATAATGATTGTGTATGCAACTTAGAGTATCAGTTTAAAATGAGTTTTTATACCTTGAAGTTGCTTTAAATAATCTTTATTAAACCACAAATACTACAGAGGACACACAAGTTAATGAGAATGGTGCCAAATCATGTCATGGGAATAGCACCACAATTAAGGATAAAAATTCTAAATTTGACCCAAATCAACCACAAGAAAACATTTGGAAAGGTAACAAATACTTGGAGACTGAAGAACATCCTACTAAAGAATGAATGGGCTAACCAAGAAGTTAAGGAGGAAATTAAAAAGTATATGGAAGCCAATGAAAATGATAACACCACAACCCAAACCTCTGGCACACAGCAAAGGTGGTCATAAGAGGAAAGTTTATAGCAATCCAGGCCTTCCTAAAGAAGGAAGAAAGATCTCAGATACACAACGTAGCCTTATGCCTTAAGGAGCTGGAAAAAGAACAGCAAATAAAACCCCAAACCAGCAGAATACAGGAAATAATAAAGATTAGAGCAGAAATTAATGCTATCAGAACCAAAAAAAACAAGTAGAACAGATCAATGAAACCAGAAGCTGGTTCTTGGAAAGAATTAACAAAATTGATAAATCAGCCAGTTTGATCAAAAAGAAAAAGGAAGGGACCCCAATAAGTAAAATCAAGAATGAAGAGGAAAGATCACAACCAACACAGCACAAATAGGAACAATCATAAGAGAACATTATGAGCAATTATATGCCAATAAAATGGGCAATGTGGAAGAAATGGACAAATTCCTAAAAACATATACACTACCAAAACTGAAACAGGAAGAAATAGAAAATTTGAACCACACACATAACTAGTAAGGGAATCAAACTGGTAATCAAAAATCTCCCCAAAACCAAGAATCCATGGCCAGATGGCTTTCCAGGGGAATTCTACCAAACATTTAAGCAAGAGTTAACACCTATTCTCTTGAAGCTGTTCCAAAAGATAGATATGGAAGGAAAACTTCCAAACTCATTCTATGAAGCCACATTGCCTTGATTTCAAAATCAGAGAGAGACCCTACTAAAAAGGAGAACTGTAGACCAATTTCCCTGATGAACATGGATGCAAAAATCCTCAAGAAGTTATTAGCCATCCAGCTCCAACAATACATTAGAAAAATTATTCACCACAACCAACTGGGATTTACACCTGGGATGCAGGGCTGGTTCAATATCTGCAAAACAAATCACGTGATTCATCACATCAATAAAAGAAAGGACAAGAACCATGCGATCCTCTCAATAAATGCAGACAAAGTATTTGACAAAATACAGCATCCTTTTTTGATAAAAAATCCTCAGGAAAGTAGGGATACAAGGATCACACCTCGAGATCATAAAAGCCATATATGAATGACCCAATGCTAATATTATCCTCAATGGGGAAAAACTGAGAGCTTTCCCCCAAAGGTCAGGAATGAGACAGGGATGTCCACTTTCACCACTGTTATTCAACATAGTATTGGAAGACTTAGCCTCTGCAGTCAGACAACAGAAAGAAATAAAAGGCATCCAAATCGACCAGGAGGAGGTCAAACTTTCACTCTTTGCATATGACATGACACTCTATATGGAAAACCCTAAAGATTCCACCAAAAATTGCTAGTACTGGTTCATGAATTCAGCAAAGTTTCAGGATATAAAATCAATGCACAGAAATCGGTTGCATTCTTATACATCAACAATGAAGCAACAGGAAGAGTAATCAAGGAATTGATCTCATTTACATTTGCACCAAAAATCATAAAATACCTAGGAATAAATCTAACCAAAGAGGTGAAAAAGCTATACACTGAAAATCACTATAGAAAGCTTATGAGAAAAATTGAAGACAACACAAAAAAATGGAAAAAGATTTATGCTCCTGGATGGAAGAACAAATATTGTTAAAATGTCAATAGTACCCAAAGCAACCTACATATTCAATGCAATCTGTATCAAAATAACACCAGCATTCTTCACAGAGCTAGAACAAACAATCCTAAAATTTGTATGGAACCAGAAAAGACCCCAAAGAGCTAAAGCAATCTTGAAAAGTAAACCAAAGCAGGAGGCATCAGAATCCCAGAGCTTCAAGCTATACTACAAAGCTGTAATCCTGAAGACAGTTTGGTACTGGCACAAGAACAGACATGCAGGTCAGTGGAACAGAATAGAGAACCCAGAAATGGACCCAGAAATGTGTGGCCAACTAATCTTTGACAAAGCAGGAAAGAACATGCAATGGAATAAAGACTTTCTCTTCAGCAAGTGGTGCTGGGAAAACTGGACAGCGACATGCAGAAGAATGAACCTGGACCATTTTCTTACACCATACACAAAAATAAACTCAAATGGATGAAAGACCTCAAAAGGTAAGCCATCAAAATCCTCGAGAAGAAAGCAGGCAAAAACCTCTTTGATCTCGGCCGCAATAACTTCTTACTCAACAAGTCTCCGGAGGTAAGGGAAACAAAAGCAAAAATGAACTACTGGGACCTTGTCAAAATAAAAAGCTTCTGCACAGCCAAAGAAACAGTCAACAAAACTAAAAGGCAACGGACAGAATGGGAGACAATATTTGCAAACGACATATCAGATAAAGGGTTACTATCCAATATCTACAAAGAACTTACCAACTGAACACCAAAAAAACAAATAATCCAGTGAAGAAATGGGCAAAGACATGAATAGACACTTCTCCAAAGAAGACATCCAGATGGCCAACGGACACATGAAAAAATGCTCAACATCACTCATCATCAGGGAAATATGAATGAAAACCACCATGAGATACCACCTTACACAGGTCAGAATGGCTAATATTAACAACTCAGGCAACATCAGATGTTGGCAAGGATGCAGAGAAAGAGGATCTCTTTTGCATTGTTGGTGGGAATGCAAGCTGGTGCAGCCACTCTGGAAAACAGCATGGAGCTTCCTCAAAAAACTAAAAATAGAACTACCCTATGACCCACCAATTGCACTACTAGGTATTTATCCAAGGGATACAGGTGTGCTGTGTTGAAGGGACACATGCACCCCAATGTTTACAGCAGCACTATCAACAATAGCCAAAGTATGGAAAGAGCCCAAATGTCCATTGATGGATGAATGAATAAAGAAGAAGTGGTATATCTATAGAATGGAGTATTACTCGGCAATCAAAAAGAATGAAATCTTGCCATTTGCAACTACGGGGATAAAACTGGATGGTATTACACTAAGCGAAATTAGTCAGAGAAAGACAAATATCAAATGACGTCACTCATATGAGGACTTCAATAGACAAAACAGATGAACATAAAGGAAGGGAAACAAAAATAATATAAAAACAGGGAGGGGGACAAAGCATAAGAGACTCACAAATATGGAGAACAGACAGAGGGTTACTGGAGGGAGTGTTGAGGGGGGTGGGCTAAATGGGTAAGGGGCATTAAGGAATCTACTCGTGAAATCATTGTTGCAATATACGCTAACTACTTTGGATGTAAGTAAAAAAAAAGTAAAATTCAAATAAACTATAAGAAAAAAATCCTCATAATAAAAGTTATGGAAAAGAGTATAATAAAAAAAATCTAAACTTGATACAGTGGTAGAGAATTACTATTATTATTATTACTTGTTAATTAATTAATTAATTTTTTTTTGAGAGAGAGAGCAGGGGAAGGGCAGGAGGAGAGGGAGAGAGAATCCCAAGCAGGTTCCATTCTCAGCTTATAGCCTGACATGGGACTCAATCTCATGACCCTGAGTTCATGACCTGAACCCAATTCAAGACGCAGACATTTAACAGACTGAGTCACCCAGGTACTCTGGAGATATAGAATGTTGGACAATTACTTTCAATTCATAAAAGAGATTCTCTCATGCAAGGAGAATATAAAGTCACCAATAAATATAAGATGAAATTAATGATCTATTATGACAACTGACCAAGACATTAGTTGTCTATTATTATGACAATTCACCGAGACATGATAAAACATTCACTGACCACTAACAAAGGAAAGAGAGAAATATGATGAGTCCCAAATTATGTATGGGTCATATTTATACAAAGAAGTACATACATAATTTTACTGGTAAAAGGCATGGCTGATTCATACTTGACTTCCAGTCACATGGTCTTAAAATGTACTCGATGAATACTGACATCCTGTAACAAGATATACAAGTAAATGAAACTACAACGAACTCATGTGTGGAATGTTGCATACAAAAGAAAGCACATTATTATAGAATGCAAAGCCAGAATCAGACAAAATATAACTCCAACCAGTCTACATAAAAGAAATAGATTAATCCTTTTAAAGGAAATGTACTATGTAACTATAATTTTAAACTTCAACTACGGACCCATGAAAAAGAAGCTTTTGAATTGTCATGTCTTCATTGGCAGTTCACAGGAAAGATATCCATTAAAATCAACTACTGAAAAATTTTACAAATAAGCACGTAAAAGACATTAAAAAGGAATTATTTTCTTAAGATATTCCTCTTCTTACACAGAGTGTAGGGTATAATCCATTCTTTAGAACCAAGCTGACTAAAAAAACCTTTCTAAATCAACAAACACTGCCAAAGTTGGAATATATAGTGACAATCACTTCATAATCAAATAAATATTTGGAATGAAATTCAGATACATGCTGAGGAAAGTGGGAGAATAATCTCGTGATTAATTTTTCCTGAGGTAAGATTACATTTATGAACAATCCTTTTTTATTTCTTTAATATGGACTTAAGTATTTATTTACATCAATTACTTTTGTTTTAAAGTTTATTTATTACTGAGAGAGATCACACAAACAGTGGAGGGGCAAAGGGAGAGGGGACAGATGATCTAGAGCAGGCTCCATATGTACAGCAGACAGCCCCATGCTAGGCTCCAATTCCCCAACTGTGAGGTCATGAACTGAGCCCAAGTCCAATGTTCAATTGACTGAGCCATGCAAGCACCCTCTACCTCATTTCCTATAAGGCACATACCCAGGTCATAGAGAACTTTTGATTTAAAAAATCAGAGATGCGTCTCATATACAAGTTTTTAGAAAGTGAAGACACATATGAAAAAGTCACAGGAACTTCCAAGTATACAAAATTATAAAATAATGCAATTACTAGGAAATAAAGGTAATGATGGAAACTTTATTATAGGCTGTAGGTTCTAACTTGTAAATGTTCTAGCTCCCTTATGGCATTAATATATAGGTAATTATGAAACACATAGATACATGAAATTATTTCACCATTGAGTAGTGGAACACAGAGTGGATTTTTCAAATTTTAATTACTACAAAGACACATAAACTTTCGATGTGAAATAAAGGATTAGATTTTCTCATTTGAGGGACATGTTCTGTGATCTTATGAAATTACTGAGCCTCAATTTTGTACACTTAAGATTAAATCCTCTGTAACTTTGGAAATCCTAAACCAGAAAACATGAGATCTCTGTCTCCAGTGTTCTCAAGGCTTCTGCCTCAAACCCCAATGGGCCCACCACTACCCTCACACACTTATCACAAGCAGCAAAACAGAATTTAAAAATGACTTAGCATAGAGTTCCTCAGAAATACAGAGAGATCTTCTAGGGCTCTCACAGCAATGGAGAAGCTCTCAGATTATGGAGGTCCTCACCATGGATATGATAGACCTTCCCTGGAGCTGAGGGCGACTCTTCGGAGAATCAAAGACATGATGTGTTAGAGAGCAGATGTCCCTCTGTGAGAGGGAAAGACATAAAACTCAGCTTTGCAAATGAATTTCCATTCAAGGAGAGCTACCTGAACAACATTGTAAGATCCATCTTCCTCCTTCACATTTGGACCTCACCTGTGCCGTGTGCGTCACTCCCACCTACCTGGGTGTGAGGCTACTGTCTTTTTTCTCTTCACACCCCACAGCTCCTTCTTTTGCTCCAAAACGATGACCAGGTCTGGTTTTGACACAAGACCTGTTTATCAGAACGAAGGAATATAATTATTGCTGGAGTTTCTACCTTTCGACCCAGTAATGTACTCAGCAGACAACAAGGGACATGGGAGAATTCTAAAAAATGATTTCCCAAACACTGTTGCACAAGAAAAACTCCCTTTACAACATGCAGGAGGACTTTCAAACATTCACATCATGACCTGCCTTCCAAGTGCTACCAATACAATAAGGAGTAAAAGTTGGAGTTTAAGATGTGGGCCATACCGTCTTATGCCACTCAATGTTTAGAATTGCCATTTATCTACAAAAAATGATGATGGTACCTTTAAAAGATAGGAGGCTAAAGCTGAAAGGGAAATATCATGAAGATATTTCTCTATGTCTACAAATCCCCATTTCTATCCCTTGCTGCAGGGATCTGAATCCCAGTCATATAAAGGGGGAGCTTCCAAGAGACTCTTCAAGGGAAGGAACAAAACCCGAGCGCGGTTTGGGAAATCTAGAAGGAGATATCCTCACCCAAGAAGAGGAGGTGTCCATAGGTCTCTAACATCACATCTCTGTACAGTTCCCTCTGACTGTGATTCAGGCATCCCCACTCCTCCTGAGAGAATTCGATGGCCACGTCCCTGAAGGTCAGCAGTGTCTGCAATAAAAACCACAGTTATGAAGTGGCCATTGGCAGAGTTCATAATGGTACCTAAGATGCAAGAGGGAGTAATGTCACCAGCTAGATTCCAAGAGTTGTTCTTCACCGCTTACCTACTTGTACCCACGGACCATACTCCATCATTTTACTTCACCTCTTTTTTCTACCTTGTCTTTTACTTCTGGCAAAACACCCTATGGACAGAGTCTCCTGTCATGCAAACAGAAAACATACAGCAAAATGTAACAACCGCCCTAAGGAAGAGCTTGGGCATGGCAACTTTGTGCTTAACCCCTGACTCATACCTATGCAGATGGACGACTGGGTTAACTCATGGAGTGAGGACAGTTACCTTGTCCCCGTGTAATACCAAAATCTCCACCCAAGGGGGAACACAAACCTCATTTACATAACACATAGCGTATGTACGGAAGTGTTTTCCGTTATGTTCCGTTATGTTCCGTTAAGTGCCACGTTATGCCCAGTTCAGAGAAAATGACATGGCTCCACTTCCTAATTGTCCACCCAAATCTTAAATAAAAGGAAATAGTCACGCCCCTCCCTCTTGCTCTGTGCAACTCTCCTTTGGAAGTTATTCCCTCTGATCTGCTTATTGGCTGCAAATCAAGATTCCTGTGTGTGACGACCACACGTGCTGCACTTTCTATCTACGACTCTATTATATTTGAGGATTTTAACACACAAACATGTCAAGTATGTGAATCTTGTTTTCATTTTCTGAAAATATAAAGCATCACCACCTGGTGATGAGACCCTTTTGGTGGCAGAACATCAAGGGGACAGATGACTCTTTCTACTCATAGAAACTCCCACATGTCATCAACTCTAAAGGCAGCTGCCTTGCCTTTCCAACTCCTACTAAATTCTCAACTGGCCAACCTCCACTCATCGGTAGGAACTGATTCAGCAGGAAGAAGCTACTGAAGAGGAGACCTTCCATCTTTAACAACCTTAAAGATGTAAGGGTGTAATTCGTTCACGTGGGGAAATGTAGCTTCAATTAAATTTCCTTACACCTTGGAGCCAATGATAGGCACCTGAGACATGCAGGATATGCCCTTCCTCAAGGAATCATAGCTGCTATCGTGCCTCAATGTTTAATTTTTATTAAATACTTGAAACAGGCAGAGTATGACATTCCTTTATCAATGGGCTCAAGGCAAGTGTAAGGAAATGTAATTGAAGCTACATTTGTTTTGGCTTGGTTCTCCTCACCAGAAACTACAAGCAAAGAGAAACCCAGAAGAAAGAAGTTTCCAGCTGAAATGTGATGCTTCTGCACTTCACTCAGTAAATCTAAGATCCTTAGCAAAGATAGGGGGGGAAAGATCAACGTTATAGGGGAGAAATCTGGCAGAGTGAACCAGGCCAGTTAAAGAAGTGAACACGAAGTGTAAGGAAACAAATTGGTATCAGTGCCTAAGACACACCAAAGGACACATGATCCCTGGTGTGTTCTGTTGGCCCCCAAACAGTAAATCTGATTGTCAGTCTAATTATGAGAGAATACAGTGGCTTTATACAAACTTCAATCACATATACTTTCAGTAGAGGCTGCTTTGAGGCAAACAGGCTTGAGCACCAGATTGTAGAGGAGTCCACAGGGCCCACCTGGCTGAAGAGAGGCAGGCCCAACAGGTGACCTGCCTTAAAATATCTATAGGCCCTAACGAACTAACAAATGGGTACTTACAACCCATTTGTAACCCATTACAACCCAGGCAGAATTACCACATGAGGGAAAATTCCTTAAAAAAATTTCATGCAAAATTAGCCCCTGCAAAATTAGCCCCAAGTCACTGCCTCAAGGCAGGAGCCTCTCCTCTGCTGTCCTTCCTACCACTCCCTTGAGGTGTGTTCATAAATCTAATGTCTTATTCTGCCACACGTGAATTATTTTCACCACTGATGCCCTCAGCTTCCACAGGATCATCGACCCGTATTTGGGAGCCCCATCTGAATGGGAGAAACACCACTTTTAGATGGCTGTTTCCCTGTCCTGTCATGTCTAGTATATTTTAAACAGATTATCTTTTCCACATTTTACACCAAGACTGTTCCCCCCCCCCCCAATTTTTTAACTTTCAAGTTATTCAGGCCTCATATCCATCCTGTGTTTTTTTGCATTTATTATTTGGTACAAAAAGGTCGTTTTATTATAACACAAAGAGAGGACCTGTGGGCACCAAGATCCACAGTGGGGTTGTGAAGAGTGATTATGCAGCTGGGGGAGGGAAAGGTAAAAGGGAGGTCTCCAGAAGGATTCCCATATGCTTAAGAGGGCTCCTAAGATACTGGGGGCCTTGTATTTTTCATTTTCTTAATCCTGCTCTACAGACAGGTACTAAATGGGGAACTAAAGGGGAACAGTTCTCCTTGACTGAAATCCCACCACCAGACCCCATCAGCAACAGGAATCTTGGACTCAACACCTTCCCCTTTGGGTCTGTCCTAAAGGGATTATTTGCAATATTTGCAGGACTTTACCTCAAAGTGACAAGTGTTGACATCCTAGTGAAAGCCTTGTTTGAGAATACAGAGAAGATTCCTGCTTATAGGGGGGAAGAGTTCTAAAGACCTAACCTTGAGTATCGTTCCTGAGAAGGTTGTAAAGCTTTGGTGAAAACATAAGGCAGAAACACCAAACACAGAGAAACCAACATATGCGATTTCTAAATGCATGGAATTTTAAGGGGAAAAGATGACACGGCCTCCGACCTGGAACACCAGGCTTACCTGAGAGCTGGACATTTCTTCTTTCCCCTCGTCCTCTAGATTTCTTTCTCAGAAGGTATTGGTGGAGAAATCACGCATGCATCAGGAGAAAATGCCCTTAAAGGCACCAACAGAACGTCTTCAAAAGAAAACTGCTCACTGGCAGGCGGGACTGTGAAATGCAGAAGGACAAAACTTCCTAGTTTTTTGTGTCAGGAACTTTTCAGAAATGGAGACTACGTATTTGGTGCCCAATCTCTGAGTTTTCCTTCTATAGTTCCAGTGGCTTCCACTCCCTCAGACACCCACAAATTCTGCTACAGCATAGGAAGAGTGTGCTGCGCAGACCTAATCCTCTGACACTCATGTAGACCAGACCCCATTACCTCTCCTTGAGCAAAAGCCTGCACTCAAATCTCATAAATTAATGGGAAGCCTTGCCAACTGACTTTGGTCTCAGGTAGAATCACCTGGAGCACTTAATTAAGTCAACACTGTTGTTTCCAACCACAACAATTGACAGAATCTGAGGAGGGGGGCAACAGCCGATTCTGGTCTGTTTGAATGGTCGGTTTGAATAGCCACACAGGATCCCTTTGGGAACCAATTTAGGAAGTAAGGAAGGCTATGGTTATTATTCAGATTTAAACCCATTTCTTCTTCTCTGATCAGAGTTTCTGGATATTGGAAAAAAGAGAGTGACAAATTTAAGAGCCAAACACACCTTGAGCTCTTTAGCCAACCTTTTCCATGTCTTCCTAATTCCCAATGACAGCGCTCCAAGGAACCACAGGCATCTTCCTAGTCCTCCCTGTCAACTGGCTTGGAGAAACTACTCTGTTCCCTGGGAATAAACTTGTCTCTGTCCTTATTGACATCTGAGCTACACTCTTAGTATTCCAACCCAATGCTACCAGCAGCCCCTGCCTCAGAGAACTAAAACAATTCAAAGAATATAGGTCTTCAATACATAGCAATGGGTCCCTATTAACTTTTTTCCTTTGTGTCTAGGCCTTTTGAACATTACACACCCATTTCTCCTTAGTTCATCTGCCCCAATTCATTCACTGGACTGAGATTTCTTTGGGAAATGTCATGCCAGGATTTCTTTTCCCCAAAAAGTGGGAAAATCTAGAATTTGACAGTAGTAACCACATTTGGAAACAAGAGGAGATAAATGATATTTCAACGTGTTTTCTATGCTCTGTCTGTGATGGCACTTCAGGTGAGGTTAGTGGAACTGATCATTTAGTCCTATTGGATGACCTGCCAACCATCTTGTGATGAAAATGTTCAAGTGATATTGGCACGATCCACAGTGCATCACGCATCAAGTTTCACATAGATCCCTCAAAGTCTTTGTCTAGAATTAATCATTACCCTATAAGTAAAGAAACGCAACCGGGCATCAAACACTAATAGTGGATTACAAAACTCAGGCCCTAGATCAATGGTCATGCTCGAGAAATATTTGGCTACTGCTGCAATGAAGGACAGAACCCGGTACCATGGTAGACTGGATTGGGGGGGTAGAGCGCAGGGGGTGGAGGAGCTCCTTTGCGGAGGAGGAGGAGGGGTCCTAGGGTGAAGGGGATTCCTGGGAAGGAGAGTCCTGACAAGGGAAGATTATATTAAGAGGGGACTAGTTCCAGTCCTTTTATCACCCCTATTGTACCTGTGAGAAAACCCGAAGGCTGAGGATGGAAGTTTGATTAGGACCCCTGAGCAATAAATAACGTTATCTGTCTGTATCCTGTTGTTCCCAACATTCATGCACTAGTGACATCGATTCCTACTGAAGACCAATTTTTCCCTGAAACTGGCCCATGTAGTCCTTTTAAAAATAGTCCATTTGATATGGATAGCCAGTATCTTTTCCTTTACTTGGGAGGAAAGGCAATACACTTGGGCAGTAATGCCTCAGGGTTCCACAGAGGGTCCATCCTATAGGTGACAATCTTAAGGCTATATTGGATGATAGTAAGTTTTCTGCAGGCTCTCCTCTGTTATAGTATGCATATAATTTTGTTCTCTGCTCCCCTTCTCAAGATTCTTTGCATGACACCAGCATACACCTGTGAAAACTCGTGGTTTTTAAAGAGACATCAAGTGTCCAAAGAAAAATTGCAGTTTGCTCAAAACCAGCATGGATATTTAAGGCACTTGCTGTCAGAACAAGGACTAGGTTTCAACGCATCCCGAAAATCAAAAATCTACAACTAAGTACCAATTCTGAGGCTTTCTGGGACTGTTTGTTTTTTGCTGAAATTCGATTCCAAAATTCTCTCTTATAGCTCAAAGTGTATGTGCTTTACCAAAAAAGGACAAACTTAACCCTATCATTTGGAAAGATGGGGATGACATAGTAATTGAGACTTGAATTAAAAGTCTAAATCTATTAAAAAAAAAAAACTTCTCAAAGTCAACACCCAAAAAAACAAGCAACCCAGTTAAGAAATGGTCAAAAGACATGAATAGACACTTTTTCAAACAAGATATCCAGATGACTAAAGGACACATGAAAAGATGCTCAACATCACACATCATCAGGGAAACACAAACCAAAACACTGATATCACTTTCCACCTGTCAGAATGGGTAAAATTAACAACACAAGAAACCACAGGTATTGGCAAGGATGAAGAGAAGGGGAACCCTGTTGTTTGTAGGTGGGAATGCAAAATGGTGCAGCTGCCATTCAGGAGAACAGTAGATGAGGTTTTAAAATTACTAAAAATGGAATTGGAGGTGCTTGGGTGCTTCAGTTGTGGAGTTTCTAACTTGATTTTGCTCAGGTCTTGATCTCATGGTCATGTGTCAAGCTCCACATGGGGCTCCACAGTGAGTATGGAGCCTCTCTCCCCCCTCCACCACTCACACTTGTTCACTCTCTATCGCTCAAATAAATACACATTAAAAGCAAAGAATAACTTAGTTTCTGTCCATGGTGGCCAAAATAAGATACTTGTATGATTTTACTCTTCCTAAACTTCCTAAGACTTCTTTTGCAGACTCGCACATCCTCTAGACAGGATGATGATCCTCACACCTCAGATATTTTGTGTTTAGGACTCATTTATGGTTTTCCTGCTATGCATGTGCAAGCTGAGGGGCCAACCTATTGTAGGAGTAGTACCACAAGTAGATTGTCTCCTGAAATAACAGCTACCCCAAGCATCCTTGTCCTAGGGAGCATCTTTGTAACCTTTATACCCAAACTCCCCCATCTCATGAGAAAAATGTAGTCTGTTGTTCTTCCTGTCATTTATATATTCATGCTTCCCAGAGTGTTATGTCAATTACATGTCAGTGATGTTGTAAGTAAAATTGTGAATAAAGTAATGTATTCTAGGGAATCCTGGGTGGCCCAAGCGGTTAAGCCTCTGAGTTTTGATCTTGGTTAAGGTGATTTCACGGTTTGAGGTTCAGCCACAATCAGGCTGTGCACTGATGACGTGAAGCCTGCTTGGGATTCAGTCTTCCCTTCCCTGTCCCCTCCCCTTGTTGTACTGGAAGTCTCTCTCTCTCAAAATAAATTAATTAAAATAAACTAAGAAAAAATGTAATCTATCTAGCAAAAAATAATAAATTACAGGCATACAAAAAACCTTTCATAATTACCATATAAGCAGCTGTACAATTATTTTGTTAATGGTTCCAGTAAAAAGGCCAGAGTTTTAGCAGTAATGTAAGTTTTTCCTGTAATAATGAAGAAACACTTGAAATTATCTTTGAATGTGTATCTTTCAATATGATACATTATAGTTTCCCAATTTATCTGCATGTGGAGTTTGAAAACTGTTGCACAAAGACAGTTTAAAGGTTAGAAGGTCCTTCAAGAAACAGGGATAAAAGGGAAATTTTTTCTGATTTGTAATGCAACTGACCACAGGTGAAGCTATAGGGAAAGCTAGGTTTTAGGGAATGCAGACATTGCAGATCAAGTGGTGAACATTGTGTCTTGTGTCCTAGGAGAAATGTTGACATCTTGATAGATGAAATGTTCAAGGAAATCCATGAGCATTTTTAAGTGTTTTCAGTCATAAGTGTAATAGTGAACTGCCTGGGACAGAAGAAAATGCAGGTGGATGTGTCAGCTGATACATATAAAAAGAAAGCTGGTGGTAGTCAATAATGAATAGACATTTCCAGGCTGAGGAACTGAAATGGATAGATGTGCTGAAGTTCACTTGGTCTATATTGAGCTTTGATGTCAATTGACTCTTTTGAAAAGAAACAGGTTACAAGGATAGTCTTTGCCAGTCTCAATTTTCTTAAAAATGTTAGTTTATTGATTTTGAGAGAGACAATGGGAGACAGAGAGAGAGAGACAGAGAGAGAGAGAGAGAGAGAGAGAGAGAGCAAGTGAGAACCAGGGAGGGGCAGAGAGAGAGGGACAAAGAGAATCCCAAACAGACTCTGCGCTGTCAGAGCAGAGCCTGATGTGGGGCTTGATCTCACATACCCTGATCTCACAAACAAAACCAAGACATACTCAACCAACTGAACCACCCAGTCTCATGTCAACTTCTTAGTTCAGCCTGAACAACTGGAAAGGGACAGGAATTCTGACACCCCCAAAAGGGGATAAGACATTCTTGCTCCATGGGAGTTTCAGGAGCCAAGCCATTCATCACTCTGCTTTCCATTTCTGAACATCTAGAAGTTTCAAGCTTTAAAAAGTAAATATACATAGACTTTGTGAAATGGAAAGAGGACCCAGCAGTGCCTTCAACTGTCTCTCTTTAGACCTTCATCTGTACTTTCTAACTGATTCCATTCTTTTTTCCAGGTCAGCATTTGGCTCAGGAAGAAGCCCCAGCAGGCAAAGCATCCCAGGATGGGTAAGGAAACTACCCCCTCCAGCAATAGGGACTGCCCTGAGCCAGCAGGACCCTACCTGCCTGACAGCAATGAAATGATTGGCCTGGCCTTCACCACCTGCATGTGCCACCACCCTTGGTCCTACATTTTCTTTATATAAACCTGGAAGGATTTTCGGCAGGTTGGAGACAGTGTTTGAGATGTTAGTCACCTCTCTTCTCAGTGTTGGCCTCCGTGAAGAAAATCTCCTTCTTGTTTTATCACCACTCATCCCACTGCTGTTCTTTCCGGCTCTGGGGGACCCACACAGACCAGGTTTGGCCACTTGCCACTGACAAAATCCAAAAGCAGAGAGATAAGAGGTGGTGAAACAAGACAGGAAGTTATTTCAGGGAGGCTGACACTGCAAAGAAGGCTGAATAATGTCTCAAGGACTGTCTTCAAAGTGCTGGATACACTTCCAGGTGTATGGAAGGGAAAAGGGAAGAGGTGGGTGGAGGGGCAAAAGGAGTCAGGACCTGCAGGTAGACAGTGAAGTCTGTCACTGTCTAGGAGTCAGTCTAGGGTGGGGTCTCTCTGGCTCAGGGTAGTCCTTGAGGCTTGAGGGGTAGTTCCAGTTGCCCTGAGGGATACTTTGTCTTCAGGGTCTTCCTCCTGAGCCAGGAGACAAGCTGGAAGGAACCCAGTGAGGAAATTTGAGGTCAAAATTGAGGCAGCAAAAGTCCTCTGTCTTGCCCTTGGATTTGGTCAGCCATGAGTGGCAGAACTGGGTCTGTCTGGGGCCACTGGAACCAGATGCTCCTGTACCCTTGGGTCCTACTCACAAAGTCATTACCACAATCTGTCCAGTAAACATATCCCTCATCTCCCATTGTTAATATGTGTGTGTGTATGCGTGTGTCTTGAGAACACTTCCGATAGCCTCTCTTAGCAAATCTCAAGGGTACAATACACTAGTATTAATCATACTCACCGAGGTGTAAACAGTCACTCCACACATCCTGCATTAGTAGTGCTTCTTGCCATTTGACCAACATCTAAACATTTCCCCCATCCTCAGCCCCTGGCAACAAACATGCTAATCTTTAATAATTTTGCCATTTTTAAGATTTGCGTGTATGTGATTTCATACAGTATATATTTTTCTCTATGTGGTTTATTTAACTTAACAAAACATCCTCTAGCAACCTCTAAGTTGCTGGCAATGGAAAAATGTCCTTCTTTTCTGAGGCTGATACATATGCCAAGACTAAATTAGGTGTAGGACATCATCTACTAGGAAGGAGTTAATAGCAGAGATGAACATTTAATTTTTATTTATTGTAAAGTTTATTGATTTATTTTGAGAGAGAGAGACAGAGAACGAGCAGGGTTGGAGCAGATAGGGAGACAAGGGATCTGAAGTGGGCCCTGTGCTGACAGCAGAGAGCCCGATGTGGAGCTGAAACTAACCAGCTGCTACTTCATGACCTAAGCCAAGGAGGGACACTTAACTGACTGAGCCATTCAGGTGCCCCCAGCGAAGAACCATTTATAAAGAGTTATCTGCCTGGCAGTGCAAACATGTTTGATAAACATTTGCTCTTTCCTTTTTCATTGAATGTAGATGTAGTTCCTGCTTCTTGAGATGTAAAGCCCTACCCCCTTCTCCTTCATACCAAATGGCATATAAGCATCGATTGCCTGTCTTTGAGCCTCATGTCTTTAAAGTTCCCATAATTAAGAAATTATTTTTTGGGGCGCCTGGGTGGCGCAGTCGGTTGGGCGTCCGACTTCAGCCAGGTCACGATCTCGCGGTCCGGGAGTTCGAGTCCCGCGTCAGGCTCTGGGCTGATGGCTCAGAGCCTGGAGCCTGTTTCCGATTCTGTGTCTCCCTCTCTCTCTGCCCCTCCCCCGTTCATGCTCTGTCTCTCTCTGTCCCAAAAATAAATAAACGTTGAAAAAAAAATTAAAAAAAAAAAAGAAATTTTTTTTTTCCTCTTTTGAACCTGCCTGATGTCAGTATAATTGTTAGACTGGCCAAAGAATAGAGAACAGATGAAGGAAAATGTTTTCTTCTCATACACATTCATTCTGTTGTTGAAAACTGACCTCTGTTCTTCGAGCTAAAATATAATGTGAAGACAGAGTTTGGGAAAAAGATGTGAGTCAGGAGTTGAGCTCAAGCTGGATGTGTATAAGCTCTTTCTCTGAGAAGACATTACTTTTGTATAATTTCTGTTTTCATCACAGGAGGCTGTTCCCATAGGGTGTTTTGCCCAAAGTGAAAGATAAGGTGGAATGAAGAGATTATATGTGGGACTATGGTCAGTGGGTACAAACAGGTAAACAGTGAAGGTCAGGTCTTGGTGTCTAGCTGGTGACATTAACTCCCTTTTTCATCTTGGGTACCATTATGAATGCAGCCTATGGCCACTTGGTAACTGTCATTTTTATTGCAAGGACTGCTGACCTTCAGGGATGTGGCCATAGAATTCTCTCAGGAGGAATGGGGATGCCTGAACCAGAGTCAGCAAGAACTGTACAGGGATGTGATGTTAGAGACCTATGGACACCTCCTCTTCTTGGGTGAGGATAACTCCTTCCAGACTTCCCAAACCACACTCAGGGTTTTTTTCCTTCCTTTGAAGACTGTCTCTTGGAAGCTTCCTCTTTGCATGACTGAGATTCAGATCCCTGCAGTAAGGGAAAGTAGGGGTTTGTAGATGTAGAGAAAAATCTTCATGATGTTTACTTTTCAGCTGTAGATTCCCATTCTTTAATGCAAGATCATAATTTCTGTAGTTTACTGGTAATTGTAAACATTGACTGGCACAAAATGGTATTGCCCACTTAATCTCCATTTGCTACTCATTACTGTAGTGGTAGTACTTGGAAGTGGAGGTCAAGATCTGAACACTGCAAATCCCTCCTGCATGTTATAAAGGGGTTGTTGGGCAACAGCTTTTGGGAAATCATTTTCTAGAATTCTACAATGTCCTCTCTTCTCTACTGAGTTCAATACTGGGTTGAAAGGTAGAATTTTCAGCAATACTTAGATTCTTTTTTTCTGATAATCAGGTCTATTGTTTCAAAAACAGACCTGGTCATTTTTTTTTGGAACGACAGAGGGAGCTCTGGGATGTGAAGAGAAAGGAGACAGTAGCCTCACACCCAGGTAGGTGGGAATGAATGAAGCAAATGACAGAGGTGAGGCCCAAATAGGAAGTAGGAAGATAGACCTTAAAATGTGGTTCAAGTAGGCTCCTTGAATGGAAATTAGTTTGAGAAGCCTAGTTTTATGTCTCTCCCTCTCACAGTGGGACATCTGTTTTCTAACAAATCATGTTCTTACACTCTCTAAGGATTCTCCTTCAGCCCACTGGTGGTCCATCACATCCACAGTGAGGGCCACAATACCCTGAAAACTTCTCCATTGCTTTGAGGGCCCTGGGGAATTTTCTGTACTTCTGAAGAACTCTATGCTAAGATATTTCCAATTTCTCTGCCTCCTGTGAGAAGTGTCTCAGGGTAGTGGTGGGCATACTGGGGGAAGCGGGGGCTGGGGTCCAAATCCCAGGAACACTGGATACAAGTATCACATGATTTCTGTTTTATGTTTTCCAATGTTACTGAGGCTTTAATCTTAATTGTACCAAATTGAGATTCAGTAATTTCATCAGATAACAAAGCACCTTCCTAAAATGAGAAAATCTTATTCTTTATTTCACATCAGAAGTTCATTTTTCTTTGTATGAACTAAAATAAGAAATTTCCAATCTGTGTGTCCCATTTCTCAATGGTGAAATAATTTGTTTATCCTTACATTCATAACTAAATTAATGCCATAGGTAAACTAGAATATTTAGAACTTAGAACTTGCAGCCTATTATTAAGTCTCAATGGTTACCTTCTTTCTTAATAATTTCATCATTTTCATATTTTGTGTTCTATGAAGTTCCTGGAACTTTGTTATAAATGTTTTCACTTTCTAAGTACTTATATAAGAGATTCATTTCTGATTTATTAGATCAAAGTTGTAACTTGGGCATGTGCTTTATGAGCTATGAGGTAGATAATTAGTAAAATTTTTACATTTAGAAAAAAATCTTAATCATAAATGTAATTTTACTTCACAATAAATTAATAACTAATTTTTTTTTCTATTTTCCTCAGAATGTATCTGGATTTAAGCATAAATATTTTTTTGTAAAGTGACTGTCAGCCTAGTTTTCAACTTGATGGTGTTTATTTAGAAATGAAAGGGTTCTGGGGCGCCTGGTTGGCTCAGTCTGTTGAGCGTCTGACTTCAGCTCAGGTCATGATCTCACAGTTTGTGGGTTCGAGGCCCACATCAGGCTCTGAGCTGACCGCTTGGTCAGAGCCTGGAGCCTGCTTCAGATTCTGTGTCTTCTTCTCTCTCTGCCCCTCCCCTGCTCATGCTTTGTCTCACTCTCTTTCTCAAAAATAAATAAATGTAAAAAAAAAAAAAGAAACGAAAGGGTTTTGCTTGGGGCACTTGGGTGGCTCAGTCGGTTAAGCCTCCCACCCTTGATTTCATCTCACATCATGATCTCAGTGTTCCTGAGGTTGAACCCCTGTCAGGCTCTGTACTGAAAGCATGGAGCCTGATTAGGATTTTCTCTCCCTCTCTCTGCCACTCCCCTGCCCTCATGTGTGTGCATATTCTCTCTCTCTAAATAAAGAAATAAACATTTTTTAAAAATTAAAAAGTCTTTTGTTTGCTAGATTCTACAGAATGGATTTTACCCTTGGTAAAATGCGCTTTTGATTCAGTTTCCTTGTTTTTATTTTAAGTTTATTTATTTTGAGAGAGAGAGACAGAGACAGAGAATGAGAGGGGGAGGGGTAGAGAGAGGAAGAGAGAGAATCCTATGCACGCTCTGTGGTTTGCAATGAGTTGAGCACAAGGCTCAATCTCACGACCCTGAGATCATGACCTTAGCTGAAGTCAAGAGTCGGACGCTTAACCAACTGAGCCACCCAGGCGCCCCACTTTGCTGTGTTTTATCATGGACTTTGCGTGAGTACTCCCCACAGGTAGTAGTTTGTAGTCTTCTATATTTGTAGCGTTTTCCTTTGCCTTTCATAACCTGTAAATGCTGGTATGACAGAGTCTTTTCATAATCTCCCTTTTCACTCCCTGGAAATGCTTGAGGAGATTTCAAGTACTTTGTCATTAAATGTTTCTATGAATTATCTAGTGAAGTCACTGGCACAGGACTTTTCCTTTTTGGGAGTTTGTTTATTACATTTTTAATCTACTTGGTAGTTGTAAATCAGTTGAACTTTTCTTGAGTGAGAGAGCAAGTGAGTCGGGTAGAAAGGCAGAGGGAGAGAGAGAGAGAATCTTAATCAGGTTTCATGCTCAGAACAGAGCCCTGCATGGCACTCCATCACATGTCTCTAAGATCATGACTTGAGCCAAAATTGAGAGTTGGACCCTTAACTGACTAAGCCACCTGGGCTCCTCTGACATTTTTTTCCCTCCATGATGGAGTTACATAGGTTATACCTTTATTTGAAATAGATACTTTTTTTTGATACCTATTTATTGGCATATAATTATCCTTTGTCTTTCTTATAAGCATTTTTATTTCTATGCTATCACTTGTACTGTATCTTGTTTTACTTCTTCCCTTCTGATTTTAAGTGATCTTCCCTTCTGATTTTAAGTGATCTTCACTTTTTAATTCTTACTTGAGTTATATGTCCACAAGTTTTGTTGCTTATTTCTCTTTTTAAAAAAATTTTTAATGTTTATTCATTTTTGAAAGACAGAGTACAAGCAAGGGAGGGGCAGAGAGAGAGAGGGAGACACAGAATCTGAAGATCTGAAGCAGGCTCCAGGCTCTGAGGTGTCAGCACAGCTCATAAACCCACGAGCAGTGAAATCATGACCTGAGCCAAAGTCAGATGCTTAACCCACTGAGCCACCCAAGGTGCCCCTGTTGATTATTTCTGAATGTCAACTCCTCCTATTGTTTTTTCCTATTTTTGCTATATCTTATTGTCTCAATTTCTGTTTTCTGTTTAAATTTCCTTTCTTCTACTAAATTTGGGCTCATATGGTACTTTTCCTGATTATTTGAGGTGTAGGAAAGTGATTTGTGCTACAGCATGAAATACTACAGAATGATCTATTAGGCTATGTCTTCAGCACATTGTGTGTGAGTTTCTGTGTCACAGAAGAATGAAGTCCTGAAGATTCCTTCTCAACCATCTTTCTGACATTTTCTGACTTATTTTAAGGTTGTATATTAGAGGTTCTGAGTACATTCATCTGAGAGTAGTAAAAGTGGAATGATTTTACTTTTCTGATATTTCATATCTTTCAGCTGTATCTTCACATGGCACCTCAAGCTTCCTGACAAAGCGATGCATAGAAGCTCCTTTAGAAAAAGTGTCACTGGGTACATATAAACATTGTACCCTTGAGAATTTACACTTAATGTTAAACTGGGACAGCGATGGAAAGAGTGAAGTGCATCAAAGATATAAGGAAGGACACAGCCAAATCGAGTCGACTGCCCAGAATAAGAACTTCACTGCTGAAACTGGCAAAGGATATAAAACATTTTGGAAAACCTCCCCTTTTATGTCCTCTACTTGTGCAAAGCAGTGTGTATCTGTAAACACAATCTCAAATCAAATATTCAAATATACATATTTGGGCAAATAAACTTTGGAGCATTTGGAGAATTACCTCATCCATACTAAAAATAATTACTTGAACCAACTTGAAAATAGAATTGTATTGACCTTTCAGTCAAGTGTTTCTAAAAATCAGAGATTTAAAAATGAAGAAAAAAGGTCTAAGTGGTATCAATTTGGGAGGTGCTTCACTGAGGAGGTGGCCCTACAAAATAACCCTAGCATTTTCAATGGGGATAGAATTGCTCAATGCAGTGAATCTGAGAAAAAAATTTAACCAGGGTTCACATGTTAAGAAACGTCTGAGGATCCATTTGCAGGACAACCATTTTGAATGTAATAAAGGTCAGGAAGACTTTTATCAAAGATCCAAACTTATTATACATAAGAGTATGCATATTGGAGAAAATCCTCATAAATATAAGGAATGTGGGAAAGCTCTGAAACAGTCCTCCAATACTGCTGATCATCAGAGGACTGGTGTGGGAAAAAACACATATAGATGTAATAAATCTGGAAACACGTTTTTGTCAAACATCAAGACTAAATACATGTAAGACAATTGGTACAGGTGAGAAAGGGTACATTTGTAAGGAATTTGGCAAAACCTTTGACAGGCACTCAACACTAT
This sequence comes from Prionailurus viverrinus, assembly GCF_022837055.1. NCBI lineage: Eukaryota > Metazoa > Chordata > Mammalia > Carnivora > Felidae > Prionailurus > Prionailurus viverrinus. The sequence goes on from NC_062575.1 coordinate 4,988,208, forward strand.
CTCAACACTGCAAATGGATACTACAGAGAAAATTTACAAATGTGAAGAATGTGGTAAAACCTTTAAGGATGGGTCATCACTCAGTGGACATAGGTGAATCCATACCAAGGAGAGACATTACAAATGTCAAGAATGTGGCAAATCCTTTAGCAGGTACTTAGGCCTTAATGAACAACACAGCATCCATACTAGAAAGAAACCTTATAAATGTAATGCATGTGGCAAGGCCTTTAGCCAGCACTCACACCTTATTCAACATTACAGAATTTGCACTGAGAGAAATATTACAAATGTCGAGAATGTGGAAAAGCCTTTAGCCAGCACTCAGACCTTACTCGACATCACAGAATTCAAACAGGAGAGAAACCTTACCAATGTAAGGAATGTGGGAAGGCCTTTAACCAATGCTCATACATTACTACACATCAGAGAATCCATACTGACAGAAACATTTTAGAGAATGTGGCAAGGCCTTTAGCCAGCACTCATGCTTTACTGAACATCACAGAATTCATAATGGAGAGAAACCTTATCAATGTAAAGAATGTGGCAAAGCCTTTAGGTAGAACTCAAGCCTTACTGAACATCACAGGATCCATACTGGAGAGAGACATTACCAATGTAAGGAAAGTGGCAAGGCCTTTAACCAGCACTCACACCTTATTCAACATCACATAATTCATACTTGAGAGAACCTTATCAATATAATGAGTGTGGGAAAGGCTTTAATCACTGTTCATCCTTTATTTAATATCACAGAATTCATACTGGAGTATATGTGAGAGAACTTTTAAGGACTGCTCAACCCTACTCCACATCATTACTGAAGAGTAATGATACACGTGTAAAGAATGTGGCTAGACCTTAAGCAATGCTAATCCTTGATTCCTTGTCAGAGAATGTTTACTGGAGATGATTTTATAAACATAAAGAATTTGGCAAGCCCTGTAATCAGTATTCAAGCCTCATTCACCATCAAATTTATACTTAAGAGAAACCTTATAAGTGCAAAGAATGTGGTAAAACTTTTCAGAAGGCACAATCCTTACTCAGCATCTCATTGTTCACACTTAGGAGAAACATTACAAATGTAATGGATATGGCAAAACTTTAGCTGGAACTCATAACTTATTCAACATCATAGTTCTCATAAAGGAGGAAAACTCTAAAATGTAAAAAGAATGAACAACCTTTAAACTGGAATTTAATCCTTATTCAATACCCAAAAATGCATGAATCAAACAAACCTAATGAATGAGCAAAGACCTTCTTTATCAATGCACACTTTGACAACGTCATAGAGTACAGAATGGAAAATAACTTGAAAGAAGCATTTAGAAATATATTTAATTGAACACGAAATGTCAATAAACGTCACAGAATTCACAGCAGAAAAGCCTATTCAGACATTACATTACATCAAAGTACTTATTATAAGGAATAATACAAAGTTAAACGTTTAGATAATGTATATACTATTATGCTTCAAAAGATAGAAGGGCTGGGTTTTTGCATAGGTATAATCAATTTCATTATGTGCTTTGTTTTACATTAAACCTATTTAAGATTATGACTAGCAAATATTAATGCATTTCTACTCTCAAATCACTTCAGAATGTTTTTATTCCCAGTGGGTGTGTGAAAGCATGTGGCTGATTGTTGCTGCATCAAAGATATAAGTGCCATTCTCCCTTAGGTGGGACTCATGCATATCTAGTTTTCCATGGAAGATGAAAGACAATATGTGAAGAAAATCTAAATGGAGATGCTTTTTGTGCATTAACATCTAACCCTGATGTAAATGACCATGAAATAGGTGTTCAAAACATCATTCTTCTCCATTTATTAAAACTAAAAACATTTGTGAATATTACAAATAAAATGTTTTACTGGCCGGTCTTTAAGGGAAAGAGGTGTCAATCCACACAAAAAAGTGATGCATCTTCATCCTAGCAATAGTTACAAGTAGTCAATATCAATCGAAGTGGTTGAAAGGAAGAAATCTTCACAGACATCAGAAAGAGAATAGCTAAATCTTCCTAAAATGACATAGGATTTTTGAAGAATTACTTCAGGTCTGAAAGAGTTTTAGTAGGCAAAATTAAGATGTTCATAACTTATAATAGACTGTCATGTCTTCCTGAATCCTCCTGGTACCCAGAAAATGAAAACTCGTAATAGATATACAAAAGATAAAGAGAAAAGAATCAAAGTTTACCATTCTAGAAAATCATCAAATCACAAAGATTAAAAGAGCAAACAGAAAAGGACAAGTAAATCTAAAACAGCTGGAAAACAATGTAGAGAATGACAACAGTTATACCATACTTGTATCAATACTTACTTTAAATATAAAGGGACTAAATCCCCCAAATCAGAAGATATAGATAGGCTGAATGGAAAGAAATATGAGATCCAATTATATGCTGACATCAAGAGACTCACTTTCACTTTCAGAACACACTCAGCCTGAAAGTGCAGGTCTGGAAAATGATATTCCATGCAAACGGAAACCAAAAGAAAGCGGGGTAGCTATGCTTACTTCAGACAAAATAGACTTGAAGCCAAGGGCTGTAATAAGGCACAGTGAAGATCAATATAAAATGAAGGGGTCAGTTTGTGCAGTTTTCAGTTAATATGGTGTTTGGCAGAATAGCAAGAAAGTTTCCCCCCATTTTGATTTTGAAGAACAGGAATGGTGTGGTTCTATAATTCATGTAGTACTTACCACATGGAAAACAAACACCTTGTTCCATAAATGTTGGTGGTGTTTGTCCAGGTACCTGAATTGTAGCTTGTGTAATGTTTCCAAACATCTGTGTCTAATGACTCCTCTAAATTGTTATTTGATATTCAAAAACGTATTTCTATGTTTATAGGGTTGGGGGAAAAAAAGAACACTAAATGACAACTTGAGGAGGTCCTATTGCTTCCAGATTTTGAAGTGTGTGGGAAAATACAGTTTCAAAGAAAATCTTGGGTGATTTACTGGAAAAGCAGTCAATAATTAATCAAAACCAACTTGTAGAGGCTAATGTTTTCCACAGTATTCAGTTTTCTAACATCTTGCTATTATACACATCATATTTTTTCACAACATGTTACTTACTTTATATTTTTATCTGCTCTTTTCAGCCCTCGATAAGTTATTTGTCCTTTCAGACAAGTTACAATAATATCTCTCAGTAATATTTCTGATATTTCTGTGTAGTTTTTCTTTGTATACAATTACAAATGATAGGCTTTTTATGGGTCGCCTTTGCAATACTTGTGATAGTGGGTTTGTTGCAAGTTGAGTTCTTTCTCAAATTTGCATCTTCCCATAAGATAACCTTATATTCTACTTGGTTCACACTTTTTAGACTACATTACATGTGACTAAAGGTTTTGTACATTATATGTGTATTTACTACATAGAAAACATTCACTCCTTTAATGTTGGAGTAAGGTAGCTATTACATGTATGTAAGATTTGTTTGTGTTCCACTAAAGCTGTGTTGTATATCTGTGTTGTATTTGTATTGATAAGACATTTAGTTCTGCTTATTGCTTTTTCCTTTTGTTATACAATCTTATTGTGCATTGATTTTATCAACATTTGGATGCATGTGCATCAGTTACCTAAAAAAAAAATTCTTTGATAGATATATAGTAATCTTTTATCGATTTTGAAATAAATATAACCTGCTTTTACTAAAAAAAGAAAAGAAAAAGAAAAAGAAAGGAGTCAATTCAACCTAAGGATATAACTTGTATAATTATGCACCCCACAGCACCTAAATATATATAGGAAATATTAAGAGACAAGAACAGAAAAAGAAAGAGCAATACAATAGCTAGGGACTTCAATACCACATCTTCAATAATGGATACGTTATCCAGACAGAATATCAATAAGGAAACATCAGACTTCAATTCCATTAGGCAGACAGACTTACAACATTGCATCCAACAGCAAAAAACACATTCTTCTCATGTGCATGTGGAACATTCTGCAGTATAGATTATATGTTGGTCCACAAATAAATCTAATAAGTTTAAGATTGAAATACTATCAAAGCATCTTTTCCAACTGCCATGGCAGGAAACTAGAAGTCAGTTATAAGTACAAAACTAGAAAACTAAGCAATATGCCACATTATTCATAATAATCAAGACATGGAAATAACTTGTGTCCGTTGTCAGAGATTATATGGTGCATATATACAGTATATGGTGGCTAAAATGAACAATATTGTTTTGCCTATTTGAAAGAATCTAAACAGAGTAGCTCTTCAAAATTCTTATCACATAAAAACTTGATAAATGTGAGGTGGTGGATGTTAAGTAAACTTACTGTGGTAAATGTTTTTGCAACGTATACATTTCTCAAATCATTAAGATGTACACCTTAAGCTACGATAATGTTGTATGACAAGAATATTTCAATAAAGCTGGAAAAACCTTAAAGAAGCAGATTGGTGGTTGCTTAGGCATGAGAGTAAAGGATGAAGGTGGGGATAGCTAAAGAATATTGAGGTTTCTTTTCCAGGTGATGAAATGTTCTAAAATTGACAATGGTTTGCTTGTATGTAAATCTGAATTGGTTAAAAATCTATCAATTGTACAAAGTAAATGGATGAATTATGCAGCTTGTAAATCATATCCAGATAAGTCTGTTTAAAAAGAACGCCTGGGTGGCTCAGTTGGTTAAGTATCTGACTTCAATCTGATCTCACGGTTTGTGAATTCAAGCCCCATGTCTGGCTCTGTGCTGACAGCTCAAAAATAAATAAACACACACACACACGCAAACAAACAAACATACAAACAAATAAATATTTTTGAAATTTTAAAAGAATACCTAGTATTTAGGACAAATGTCAAAGACTGTATAAATTCAAGTATTAATCAAACACACACATATACACACACATGTAAGATTCCAAATTGATACTAGGATTTAACTTTCTGTTTTGCTTTGTGTGATAATATAAAAAACAACTTTGAAAAGAAGCACATGGTAAGGAAGTTCTGTCAAATTAGACATAATACGTATAATTATTAGCATGAAGCAAGTTCAACATTTTCATGTTGGATAAAGAACATGATAGGGGGGCGCCTGGGTAGCTCAGTTGATAGACCGACTTCAGGTCAGGTCATGATCTCACGGTTTGTGAGTTCGAGCCCCACGTTGGGCTCTGTGCTGACAGCTCAGAGCCTGGAGCCTGCTTCTGATTCTGTGTCTGCCTCTCTCTCTGCCCCTCCCCCACTCATGCTCTGTCTCTCTCTGTCTCAAAAATAAATAAACATAAAAAAAAAGGACATGATAGGTACTGAGGCACCTGGAGGCTCATCCGATGAGTGATGGACTCAATTTTGACTTATGTCATGATCTCATGGTATATGAGATTGAGCCCCACGCCAGGCTCTGTACTGACAGTGTGGAGCCTTCTTGGGGTTCTTTCTGTCCCTCCCTGCCCCTCTCTCACCTCTCTCAAAATAAATAAATATATTTTTAAAAGGGGGGGTGTGTGTGCCTGGGTGGCTCTGTTGGTGGAGAATCTGACTTTGGCTCAGGTCATGATCTCACAGCTTGTGAGTTCAAGCCCTAAGCCCAGCTCTGTGCTGACAGCTCAGCCTGGAGCCTGCTTCGGATTCTGTGTCTCCCTCTCTCTCTGCCCCTCTCCCACTCATGCTCAGTCTCTCAAAAATAAAACATCAAAATAAAAATTTAAAAAACAAAAACAAAAACGGGGATCCTGGGTGGCTCAGTCAGTTAAGGGACACTTATTTTGACTTCAGGTTATGATCTCATGGTTCATGAGGTGGGGCTCTGCATTGATAGTACAGAGCCTGTTTGGAATTCTTCCTCTCCCTCCCTCTCTCCCTCCCTCCCTCCCTCCCTCTCTCTCTGTCTCTGTCTCTCTCTCTCTCTGTTTCTCCCTTCGGGGTAGAGAGAATGAGGTCAAAATGTGAGGCAGACAAGAAAGGTGGTGCTGGAGGTAATGAAAATTTGCAGGGGTCCATTTCTAGGTCACAAATCATTCTACACACTAATTCTCTGATTTGCATTTGATTCACAATTGTCAACAGTTTCTAATTTCAGCCCATGAGACAATAACCTTACTTGTATAAGACACCCAGTAATCTTTTCAATTGAATAGACAGTAAAGGATCACAGGTAAAATTTTGAGTAAACAGTGAGTCTCAACATTTTTTTTCTTCTTCAGAGATACCCCTCACAAGGTGTGACCATGGAGGAGATCGTATGGAAACCATAAGAAGAAAATGGATTCTGCTAACAACCTGAATGGTCCTGGAAGTGACTGCTTTTGTAGAGGTTCCCAAGAAGATCCAATGCCTCATGAAACCTTAATTTTAACATAGTACTCTCAACAGAAAGCCCAGCCAAGTTCATTAAAATTCAGACTTATTAACAACAGAATTATGTTTTATCATTCCTAAATACATGCAATTGGTTATGGTAGTGATAGAAAACAACTACACATAGGCATATAATTAATTGTAAAATGAAAATGTAAAAAATATTTAAATCAAGTAAAAATCTCCATTAGTTACCCACAATCAAAAATAGATCAATCTTCAAACATAACAGTTTGTCAGGTTGAGATGGATCCTCCCTATTACGCAATTTCACAATATATGTAAAATTGCATTTGCAATTGTATAACACAGAGAATTTGGTTCAATATTTACATAAATATTGTCACATCAAACTTAGTCAAATATCTTTCCTTAACCATGCTACATGAAGGTGATATGAGGTGTTTTTGTGTTGCAGTAGATCTGTTTCACACAGGTAGAAACAGATCTACTGCAACACAAAAACACCTCATATCCCACAGTAATTAAAAAAACCTCCTTGTAGAAACACTCTGTTGTTTATATAATTACATAGTTGAATGTATCTGTCTCCTGTTATCACACACATCATGAAATGTGGATCTTTGATTTCTACACACATGACTTAACAGGGTGGTTCTGGGGCATGAGATTGTTGCATCATAATGATCATTAAAAAAATTTTTTAAAAATGTTTATTTACTTTTGAAAGAGTGAGAGAGACAGAATCTGAAGCAAGCTTCAGGATCTGAGCTGTCAGCACAGAGCACGATTCAGGGCTTGAACCCACAAACGGTGAGATCATAACCTTAGTCAAAGTCAGACTCTCAACCAACTGAACCACCCCGGTGCCCCCATAATGACCATTGCTAAATTACACAGGCAAATCGAATTTAAAAATAAATAAATAAAACAAAATACAGGGTGTCTATGTGGTTCAGTCTGTTGAGCAACCAAATCTTGATTTCAGCTCAGTTTGTGATTGTAAGGTTGTGGGATTCAGCCTCAGGTTGGGCTCCTGAGCATGGAGTCTGCTTAAGATTCTCTCTCTGTCTCTCTGCCTCTCTCCCCCTGTTTGCACTCTCTCCCTCTCTCTCAATCAAAACAAAACAAAACAAAAAACAACAAAAAAAACCAAAACAAACAACAACAACAACGACACATAAATCAGGTAGTATCCAACTAAATATGTTTCTACTGTTAAATAAATTAAACAGGAAAACCACAGCCTGAGGAGACTCTAATATCTTGATAGCCTTGTAAGGAAACCACAACTTAATCACAGTCATTGCACTTGAATGGAAAAAAATGAACTTATGAACAAACATAGTCAACTAGGCCTTCCAAAAATAAGGCAAACACTTAAGGTATATCTATTCAAACAAGGTCCTTGCTTTGTTTCCAAATCCTCTCTAGAAAAACCTTACCACAATTTCTTACAGGTGGAACATGCTTAACTATTTGAATAGATAAAATAGATGGTCAAATTAAGTCTTGAAAATTTGAATGTAACCCAGTTAATCGTTTAACACCACACAGTACCACCTTTCATTTTGACCACTTTTCTCACATGGCTTGAACACCTTGCCCACTTGCAACATAATTGGGCAGAAGACTCAGTATGTCACCTTTGCCAGCCTCCCTCTGCCCACTTTGCACATGTGCATAAGACACCAATGGCGACTCTGCCCTTCCTTGCCCAGATTTCACTCTTGGTAATGGATCCCCAGGGCACCTGCTTAGATAAAGTTTCCCCACCAAGTGCTGCACATGTGCACAGAGGGTGCATGGAACCGATAGCTCCTCCAGGACCAAAATCTACAGTCATGTGCTTCTCCCTTCACTAGTCCAGGTCTCCAGAGCACCAGCCTTGAATCCCATCTCAACCAAGCCCACACACCAGAGTTCACAGTTTAGGTAAGCGGGGGTCAGAGTCTATGGCTAGACCAGTCCTCCCTCTGAACAATGTTGTTATAACACACAGAGTTTTTGATGCTCTCTCCCATTCCTGTCTTTCCTCTTGCCAAAACTTCTCACATGTGTGCAAAGAGAATACAGATGGATCCCTCAAGGATTTGGATCTGGTACTTCCCACAATGCACAGGACCACAGAGCAGATGGGGAGCAAAGACTGGTTACCCAGGATCACCTTGTGTAATAAAACACATAAGGGACCCATCAGTCCCATCTCTCCAGTGGAATTTCTCACACACCCAGTCGCCGGTTTCATACATTGGGCCTAATATTGTGAGTACACAACTCAGCTGCCCCAGAATTTGCATCAGGAATAGTCTTTCTGCCTACAGGGGCTTGAAGAGCCTAACAGAGAATTGTCTTTCAGATTCTGTCAAAAATGATCTTTTACACCACAAAATTGCCCTCCACAGCTCCACTGCCAGTCCCTGACCCTCCCTTCTTGGAACAGCTCAGAAACACAGTTGCTGACTTCTTTATCTCCTGGGTGGCTCAAGCTGGCATTCATACTTTCCTGACACTCAGACTTAGATAAAGGAGAGCAAAGGACTTACAATTTGGGGAGTCAGTTTCATCTTTGATTCAAACTGTGCTTCCAAGGGAATACATAGGCACCCATCTTCCAGTTCTGGGATATCCATTGGTAGTTCACACATTAAAATTGACCAAATACATAAATGCAAATAATTGACCCATCGGGTTTCCCTCAGAGCCTTTATTCTATGCTTGTTTTGTGTCTCCTACTCTGCTCTCTGTACTTGTGCCCTCATATCCAATACTATTTTTTAAAGATTACTTATAATGCAAAAGAAGAGAAATGATCTCTATTCCCAGGAAGGTTCATTGAGCAACCAAATCCTCCTGGAAAAATGAACATACGATACCCAGTTCATATGACTTTAGAAAGATTAACTTGCATAATGTAAGGTTCCCAGCCCAGTGAAAAAAAATTACCTTCAATTTGAAAAAAGCTGTTTGCTTCACAAAGAGAACATAAATTCATCCACAAATAGATGATGACATGAATACTATATGACAACTTACCCAGGATAAAAAGTCAGGGCAAAACAACCATTGACAACTAACCAAGGGAAGAAGAAAAAAGAAAGTCATGTACCAACAATGTATGGGTAATATTTACACCCCAAATACACATAAAATTTTATTGGCAATTGACATATGGCTGATTCCTATTTGAGTTAAAACCTACACAGTCGTTGGGGTGCCTGTGTGGCTTAGTTGGTTAAGTGTCTGATATTGGTTCAGGTTATGATCTCACAGTTTGTGAGTTTGAGCCCTGCATCTGAATCTATGCTGATAGTTCAGAGTGCGGATCCTGCTTTCAGATTCTGTGTTTCCCTCTCTCTGTCCCTCCCCTGCTTGTGCGCTCTCTCTCTCTCTCTCTCTCTCTCTCTCTCATAAATAAATAAATAAATAGATAGATAATTTTTAAAAACTCCTACACTGTCTTCAAATGTACTCAGTTGAAAATTGTTATCCAAAAATATAAAATATATAAAATATAGATGAAGAAACAAAATTAGTAATTAATGTTGTGGTTACTATCATTAAAAAGGAAGGATTGTAGGAAGGATAAGAACCATATGATCCTCTCGATAGATGCAGAAAAAGCATTTCACAAAATACAGCATCTTGATAAAAATCTTCAAGATAGTAGGGATAAAAGGAACATACTTCAACATCATAGAGGCCATATATGAAAGACCCACAGCTAATATCATCAAAGGGGAAAATCTGACAGCTTTCCCCCAAAAGTCAGGGAACACAACAGGGATGTCCACTCTCACCACTGTTGTTCAAAATAGTACTGGAAGTCCTAGTCTCAGCAATAGGACAACAAAAATAAATAAAAGGCATCCAAATTGGCAAGGAAGAAGTGCAACTTTCACTCTTTCTACATGATACTCTATGTAGAAAACCTAAAAGTGAATTACTGGGACCTTATGAAGATAAAAAGCTTCTGCACAGCAAAGGAAACAACCAACAAAACTAAAAGGCAACCAATGGAATGGGAAAAGATATTCGCAAATGACGTATCGGACAAAGGGCTAGTATCCAAAATCTATAAAGAGCTCACCAAACTCCACACCCAAAAAACAAATAACCCAGTGAAGAAATGGGCAGAAAACATGAATAGACACTTCTCTAAAGAAGACATCCAGATGGCCAACAGGCACATGAAAAGATGTTCAACGTCGCTCCTTATCAGGGAAATACAAATCAAAACCACACTCAGGTATCACCTCACGCCAGTCAGAGTGGCCAAAATGAACAAATCAGGAGACTATAGATGCTGGAGAGGATGTGGAGAAACGGGAACCCTCTTGCACTGCATTCCCACTTGGTGGGAATGCAAATTGGTGCAGCCGCTCTGGAAAGCAGTGTGGAGGTTCCTCAGAAAATTAAAAATAGACCTACCCTATGATCCAGCAATAGTACTGCTAGGAATTTACCCAAGGGATACAGGAGTACTGATGCATAGGGGCACTTGTACCCCAATGTTTATAGCAGCACTCTCAACAATAGCCAAATTATGGAAAGAGCCTAAATGTCCCTCAACTGATGAATGGATAAAGAAATTGTGGTTCATATACACAATGGAATACTACGTGGCAATGAGAAAAAATGAAACATGGCCTTTTGTAGCAATGTGGATGGAACTGGAGAGTGTGATGCTAAGTGAAATAAGCCATACAGAGAAAGACAGATACCATATGGTTTCACTCTTATGTGGATCCTGAGAAACTTAACAGAAACCCATGGGGGAGGGGAAGGAAAAAAAAAAAAGAGGTTAGAGTGGGAGAGAGCCAAAGCACAAGAGACTGTTAAAAACTGAGAACAAACTGAGGGTTGATGGGGGGTGGGAGGGAGGGGAGGGTGGGTGATGGGTATTGAGGAGGGCACCTTTTGGGATGAGCACTGGGTGTTGTATGGAAACCAATTTGACAATAAATTTCATATATATAAAAAAAAAGAAGATGTGGTATATATATACAATGGAATATTACTTGGCAGTCAAAAAGGATGAAATCTTTCCATTTGCAACTACGTGGATGGAACTGGAGGGTATTATGCTAAGTGAAATTAGTCAGAGAAAGAAAAGTCATATGACTTCACTCATATGAGGAGTTTAAGAGACAAAACAGATGAACGTAAGGGAAGAGAAACAAAAATAATATAAAAACAGCGAGGGGTACAAAACAGAAGAGATTCATAAATATGGAGAACAAACTGAGGGTCACTGGAGGGATTGTGGGAGGGGGGATGGGCTAAATGGGTAAGGGGCACTAAGGAATCTATTCCCAAAATCATTGTTGCACTATATGTTAATTCTGATGTAAATTTAAAATAATAAAAATAAAATTTAAAAATTAAAAATAAATTAAAAAATGAGAAAATCTTCAATAAACTATCACTTTGGAGAGAAAAAAAAAAGTTGGGTGCTTAACTGAGTGACCCAGCCAGGTATCCCTCAACCTTCTTCATTGCACTATTCATCTCTGTTGGATTTTTTTTTTTTTTAACTGTGTCAGCTCTCTGGTAAGGTTCTCACTATTCTTTTCTCAACCCAGTGACTATCCTTATGAATGTTGCCTTAAGTTCTCCATCAAGCATGTTTCTCATAACTGTTTCCTGTATTTCTCTGGCCATGGCCATATCTTGTTCTTTTATTTTGGATAAATTCTTCCATCTTGGCATTTTGTCTAAGGCTCTACCCTCCTCTGTATATTAGAAAAGACAGTTATGTCTCCTGCTCTGTCTTTTAGGACAGTGGCCTGAAGATGCTCTCCTTGACTGGTACAGACAGTATAGGATCCCTGGCCTGAACATGGTAAGTCATAGCTGGGTGATCTGTTGTCTGCTTGTGAATATAGACCTGACATCAACTCCAACAAAATTGAGGCACAACAGAACTGTGTGGTCAGATGTAGTATAGGCAGCAGCTTGTGTAGGTCTCCTGGGACAGGGGCAGACCTTGCTGAGACTGAGGCAAGCTTGACAGAAAAGGGCAGTCCCACCAGACCATTGAGGGGTATGGCTTGGTGTAAGCAAGGCAGACATCCAAAGTCCCTACTGAGCTACTTCCCTCAGGTGTGTCTGTGTTTATGCTGAGGGGCAGGGGAAAGAAGTTCCAGCTAGGTCTTTAGTTCCAAAATATGCATCTCAATGAATGGTGCCTGTCAGTGAAGTGTCCCCACAGTAGTAAATAATTTCCCACCTTGTGTTCCCCAGGCATTCTTCAGATGGCTTTGTCCATGTTGATTGCCCCCAGGTGGTTTGTCTGCCTTCTTTCCAGAAGCAGCACAGTGCCCTTTTGGCTGTATCCCAGCCAAGTCTGCTGATCTTTAAAAGTCCAGGCTTTAAGATAGGCTAGCTTCAAGAGCTCACAAAATTCGGTCCTTCTCATTTTCCAAGTCAATGGTTTTGGGGAAATGTTCTCCTTACGCATTCCTGTGTGTGCTTCTGTCTCACGTGACCTTCACCTTGACCCAGGCTCCCTGCCCTCTGCAGTGCTGCAGTCCTTTTCTCCTTAAATCAGGTCTCTGAACTTTCTACTATCTTCAATGTGGCCTTTTCTCTCCCTTAAGTTGGGGAGTTTGTTCTGTCAGTCTTAGGCCCATTTCTGAGTATTTAGAATGATTCATCAGTTATCAAGTCATGTTTGTCAGCTGCAAGGAGTCTAGGGTCCTACTGCACTACCATTTTTCTCTCTTCTGAAGAATACCTATATATAAACTTACTAAAACTCACACAAATTTTACATAGTTGGAGAATACAAACCCAACACATAAAAATTAGTTGTGTTTCTACACAACAAAGAACAATTCCCAAAATAAAGATGTAATACATTTACAGTAGCACATCCAAATATAAAATGCTTACAATTTAACATATAGAGGTCAAGCCTGGTTTGATTAACACTATAAAATATTGTGCAGGAGTGGAAAGAAGAAACAAATGAAAGCACATCCATATTATTGGATTCGAATACTTAATATTATTGAGCTGTCAGTAGTACTCAAAGGGCTTACTGATGTAATGCAATCTCTATCAAAATCCCAATGCCATTTTTGGCAGAAATATCAAAATCCATCCAAACTTTCACACGGATGTCACAGGGTAACATATATCCAGAATAATCCTGAAAATGAAGGACACCTTGGTGGCAATGCACTTCCTAAGTTAAAGTATACTACAAAGCCATAGTTATCAACATAACATCCTACAGACATAAAGACAGGCATAGAATAATGGACAAGTGATGATGAGCTAGACGTATACTTCACCAATGTTAACACATATGACAAAGAACTGAAGATCATGATAAATTCATGTTCTGACTTGGATTTCAGGTTGGGGTCTGAGTTTCCACATTTCTCACAAGCTTGCATGTGATGCTAACATACTCAACAGATACACTTAAATTCCAAGAAAGAAGAAGAGGAAGAGGAAGAATTAAGAGAAGGAGAAGAATAAGAAGAAACAATAATAATCATGGATGACTTTGAACTTAAAGATAATTGTAGAAATCATAAGAACAGAAACAATTGTTCTTGAACATTTACTACACACTACTTAAAATTCTAACACATAAATTCACCCATGATCCACAGTAACCGATGAGAACATTAGAATTGTTTTTAATCTTTTAAAAGAATGTCCTGGCAAAACTTCACTAATAGAAGAGTCCTAATTTTAGCCCAGATTGTCTGACTTTGGATTTGTCTAAGAGGAACACACAGACCACTATACAGAGGAAACGTTAAAAGAAGATTCAGCAGGTTTCAAAATAACAATGATAATGCAAGCATGATTAAACCACATAAATGATCAACCAAAAGAGGGGAGTAAGGATACAACACAAAATGTAAAAAGTACGAAATGAATAAAAATAATAAATGTGATAGAATGAAAATTTTTTGGTCATTAAAACTAAGAAAAGTTTTCAGGGGGTTAAAACTTATAAATCTATTTGTGATGGAAGGTTTTTGTGTCCTGCAAACACACCACAGAGAAAAAAGACTCACATTTATATAACCAATGTAGCTATTGTTTGTGAATCCCCTAGGACATTGAAAGTTTTTTGTCTCATTTATCTTTTCAGCTGAGTTATATTTTGCCATTTTAAGACAGTTGAGTATATATGAGGCATGTTTATTTCTACTAGAACAACAGAGAAGTGATAAGGAACAGTATATCTGTGACATGAGTATAGAATCAAATGGAAACTTTCAGAAGCAAGGTCTGATTTACAATTTCCTTTTCAAACACTAGTATCTCCAGCAAACGTAGGACACAGCGTTCATGTTCTAAAGGAGACTAAAAACAACGTGAAACAAAAAAGCGAATTTCCAGATTAAATGAGGTGAGTTAGGCACATCGTTCAGGAAATCCTCCCAAGGTATTTTGATATATGCGGAAAATATTAACCTTAATGTGGAGGGATACTACACAGAGTACAGAGAAGATAAAGCACACGGACCTGTAATGTTTCTCAGCGGTGTCAGGTGCCTAACATTCTTGAGAGGACACATAATAACTGCTGTGAAATAAATGTCCAGAGCAGTAGGTAAGTACATTGCAATCTAAAAGTAAACATGAAAACATCTGTTTTATTCAAATATCAAGCCAAATAAAGTGCCCATACTCTGAAATGTGTAATAGTGCACTTCAGCTTTGTCTTTCATGTGTGATCAGAGGCTTCACAGGCTCATCTTTGTGTTCTCATCAGCTCAATCACAAAGTCTTGGTCCAGAGACTCTGACATGGGAGGTTAACTGATGTAGAGGAATTGTGGAACTCCAATCTCCCATATGTGCCCTTCCCTCACTTAATAATGTCCTCCGGGGTTCCTGAAACTCTGTGGGATTTCTCCAGTGCAACACCGATGGACTGGGAGTATTAACAGAAGCCCTAGTGCTCATGCTAACTAAGGTTCCTGTCCAATTTTTTCTGTCTCCAGGATAATGTTCTTCTTTAAGACTGAGAGTGCCCATAGCAAGGTATCTCTCCATGCAAACATTATTTATCCAGTAAGGTAGAAGAGGAACAGGCAGAATTCACTTAATGCCAGGGCTGAACCTATGGCTCCCTTACCTCATTTATCTCTCAGGTTTAATCAAAGAATGATAAAAATTGATTCCTTACTAGGTGGTAGAAAAATAGAAGGAAGAGGCAGGCACACCTTGAATGGGAACCAAGAGATTGAATCGAGTCCGCATGGGATCCAGCTTGAGTTCAGTCTAAGGCACTAACTGTACTTAAAACATGAAACTAGGAAGACCTGGGAAGATGACTGCGTAGGAGGACACTGGGCTTACCTCGTCCTGCTGATGGCTTAGATTCCACCCACATCTGCCTAAATAACTCAGAAAACCACGAGAAGACTAGCAGAACAGACTCTCCAGAGCCAACCAAAGACAAGAGGCCCACAGAAGAAGGGAGGAAGGACAGATAGGTGGTGTGTATACACAGACTTGCAGGAGGGAGCCGGGGCGGTGGAGGGACAGCCTGCTGGGCAAGGCAGAGGCCCCGAAGTCTGGCTTGCAAAAGCAGAGGGGCCAGACTCTGTGAGTTCTGACAGCCAGCAGGACTTAACATCTGGAATGTTAAAAGTCAACAGCTCTACTCTTGGAGAGCAGGGAGGATGAGAGGACACCGGGAGGGAGACTTGTTCAGGCCTGGAAGATAGACCTCAGCTCAGCGGGGTAACAAAGGCGTTAGCAAGCACCATTTCCCTCTCCCATCCCTGAGCTGAAATTCCAAAGGCAACCAGTTCCCATCACCGAATTTCCTTGCACTGTGCAAACACCCAACGCTGTTCTTGTGTGGATCCATCCATCCTAGGGGCCTGCCTCCATCCTGGTGCTGCAGGGCCCCTCTTGCAGGGGGCCACCCAAGGCAAAACAAGCTAAGCCTACCTCTCCTGCCCCTGTGAACCTTGTAGATCTACCCCAGTTAATATGCCCTTGGACAGATCCCATTGAAGCAGCACCATAAGCCTGGCAGTGTGCAAGTAGCCCAGACAGGGGCCACACCACTCCACAGTGAGTCCTGCCCCTAGGAGAGGGGAAGACAAGGTACACACCAGTCTGACTGTGGCCCCAGCGATGGGGTGGTAGCAGACTTTGGGTCTGACTGTGGCCCTGCCCACCAACACAAATTACCTGGACAGCACAGGGGAAGTGCCCTGCAGTTTGGAGGTACCACAGGGACTACCCAAAATGATGAAACGGAAGAATTCTCTTCAAAACAAACTCCAGGAAGTAGCAACAGCTAATGAATTGATCAAAACCGATTTAAGCAATATAACAGAAGAAGAATTTAGAATAGTAGTCATAAAATTAATCACTGGGCTTGAAAAAAGCATAGAGGACAGCAGAGAATCTATTGCCACAGAGATCAAGGGACTAAGAAATAGTCATGAGGAATTTAAAAATGCTATAAATGTAGTGCAAAATACATGGAGGTTGCCATAGCACAGATTGAAGAGGCAGAGGAGAGAATAGGTGAATTAGAAGATAAAATTATGGAAAAAGAGGAAGCTGAGAAAAAGAGAGAGAAAAAAATCCAGGAGTATGAGGGGAGAATTAGAGAACTAAGTGATGCAATCAAAGGGAACAATATCTGCATCATAGGAATTCCAGAAGAAGAAGAGAGAGAAAGGGGCTGAAGGTGTACTGGAACAAATCATAGCTGAGAACTTCCCTGATCTGGGGAAGGAAAAAGGCATTGAAATCCAAGAGGCACAGAGAACTCCCTTCAGACGTAACTTGAATCGATCTTTTGCATGACATATCATAGTGAAACTGCAAAATACAAGGATAAAGAGAAAATTCTGAAAGCAGCTAGAGATAAACATGCTCTAACTTATAAAGGGAGACCCATAAGACTAGTGGCAGACCTATCTACTGAAACTTGGCAGGTCAGAAAGGAATGGCAGGAAATCTTTAAAGTGATGAACAGGAAAAATTTAAAGCCTAGAATCCTTTACCCAGCAAGTCTGTCATTCAGAATAGAAGGAAAAATAAACATTTTCCCAAACAAAAACTGAAGGAATTCATCACCACTAAACCAGCCCTACAAGAGATCCTAAGGGGGACTCTGTGAGTGAAATGTTGCAAGGACCACAAAGGACCAGACATATCACTACAGGCATGAAACCTACAGACATCACAGTGACTCTAACCCATATCTTTCAATAATAACACTGAATTGTAAATGGAGTAAATGCTCCAACCAAAAGACATAGGGTATCAGAATGGATAAAAAAAAATCTATAATTTGCTGTCTACAAGACTCATTTTAGACCTGAGGACACCTTCAGATTGAAAGTGAGGGGATGGAGAACTATCTATCATGCTACTGGAAGTCAAAAGAAAGCCGGAGTACCCATACTTATATCAGACAAACTAGACTTTAAATGAAATGCTGTAACAAGAGATGAAGAAGGGCGTTATATAATAATTACAGGGTCTATCCATCAGGAAGAGCTAACAATTATAAATGTCTATGAGCTGAATACAGGAGCCCCCAAATATATAAAACAAGTAATCACAAACATAAGCAACCTTATTGATAAGAATGTGGTAATTTCAGGGGACTTTAGTACTCCACTTACAACAATGGATAGATCATCTAGACACAGGATCAATAAAGAAACAAGGGCTCTGAATGATATATTGGATCAGATGGACTTGACAGATATATTTAGAACTCTGCATCCCAAAGCAACAGAATATACTTTCTTCTCGAGTGTGCATGAAACATTCTGCAAGATAGATCACATAGTGGGTCACAAAACAGTCCTTCACAAGTATAAAAGAGTTGAGATCATACCATGCACACTTTCAGACCACAATGCTATGAAGCTTGAAATCAACCACAGGAAAAAGTCTGGAAAACCTCCAAAAGCATGGAGGTTAAAAAACACCCTACTCAAGAATGAATGGGTCAACCAGGCAATTAGAGAAGAAATTAAAAAATATATGGAAACAAATGAAAATGAAAATACAACAATCCAAATGCTTTGGGATGCAGTGAAGGGAGTCCTGAGAAGAAAATACATTGCAATCCAGCCCAATCTCAAGAAACAAGAAAAATCCCAAATATAAAATCTAACAGCACACCTAAAGGAACTAGAAGCAGGGCAGCAAAGACACCCCAAACCCAGCAGAAGAAGACAAATAATAAAGATCAGAGCAGAAATAAACAATAAAGAATCCAAAAAATAGTAGAACACATCAATGAAACCAAGAGGGTTTTTTTTTTTTTGAAAAAATAGACAAAATTGATAAACCTCTAGCCAGGCATCTCAAAAAGAAAAGGGAGATGACCCAAATAGATAAAATCATGAATGAAAATGGTTATTACAACCAATCCCTCAGAAATACAACCAATTATCAGGGAATACTATGAAAAATTATATGCCAACAAACTGGACAATCTGGAAGAAATGGACAAATTCCTAAGCACCCACACACTTCCAAAACTCAAACAGGAAGAAATAGAAAGTTTGAACAGACCCATAACCAGAGAAGAAATTGAATCAGTTATCAAAAATCTCCCAACAAATATGAGTCCAGGACTAGATGGCTCCTCTGGGGAACTCAACCAGACATTTAAAACAGAGATAATACCTATCCTTCTCAAGCTGTTCCAAAAAATATGAAGGGAAAGAAAACTTCCATACTTATTCTATGAAGCCAGCATTACTTTGATTCATAAACCAGACAGAGACCTAGCAAAAAAAGAGAACTCCAGGCCAATATCCCTGATGAATATGGATGCAAAAATTCTCAATAAGATACTAGCAAATCGAATTCAACAGCATATAAAAAGAATTGTTCACCATGATCAAGTGGGATTCATTCCTGGGCAACAGGCCTGGTTCAACATTTGCAAATCAATCAATGTGATACATCACATTAATCAAAAAAAAGAACATATGATCCTGTCAATCGATGCAGAAAAAGCATTTGACAAAATTCAGCATCCTTTTTTAAATAAAAGCCCTCAAAAAAGTCGGGATAGAAGGAACATACTTAAACATCATAAAAGCCATTTATGAAAAGCCCACAGCTAACATCATCCTCAATGGGGAAAAACTGAGAGCTTTTTCCCTGAGATCAGGAACACGACAGGTCACTGCTGTTGTTTAACATAGTGTTGGAAGTGCTAACAACAGCAGACAACAAAAGGAAATCAAAGGCATCAAAATTGGCAAAGATGAAGTCAAGCTTTCACTTTTTTCATATAATGTGATATTATACATGGAAAACCCGACAGACTCCACCAAAAGTCTGCTAGAACTGATACATGAATTCAGCAAAGTCGCAGTATACAAAATTAATGTATAGAAATCAGTTGCGTTCTTTTACACTAACAATGAAGCAAAAGAAAGACAAATAAAGAAACTGATCCCACTCAAAATTGCACCAAGAATCATGAAATACCTAGGAATAAACCTAACCAAAGATGTAAAAGACCTGTATGCTGAAAACTATAGCACTTATATTTGCTTGTGACTGTAGGGGCTGTTATCTAGTGTGTTTGCTATTGGGTGGAGCTAGAGTCATTTCAGAACCCCGCAGCCAGCCTGGTTATACAAAATGGATTCCAAGTCAGCAGTATCAAGAAATTATTCATCTACACTCTCAATAATCCTTCTTTGTCATCCTTCTTAATAACACCATAATGTCCCAGCAGTTACAAAAAGGAAGAAAAGATGTAATATATAAACTTTGGGAAAATTAAACTCAAATAATTTGTAGCTTAAGGCCACTGGGAAAAGAGATTATTAGTGATATCATCCCTTTGTTTTAACAAGTACAAGTGATCGTTGAATATTCTAAGAGTTCAGTGTATGCACCACCCATGCAGTTGAAAATCTGTACAAATCTGACTCCCCAATACTTCATTTTAATAGTCTACTGTTGACAAGAAAACTTATCAAATGTAGTCAATTAATATATATTTGATATATATAGGTGTTCGATACGTATTCTTACCAGAAAGGGCACTCAAGAATAGAAACTATTAAGAAAATCAAAAGGAAGAGAAAATACATTTAAAGTACTGTACTAAAAATAAATCTGACTAGAAGTTGGACCTACACCACAGTTCAAACCCATGTTATACAAGGGTCAAGTGTACTTTGGGTTACTGCCTGTTTACCTGCAACCTTGATGAAGATGGGGCAGGCTAAGGTTGGTGTAGGATAACACGTCTTTCATTAAAAGTCAGTGTTAAGACATTAAAATCCATTCAGGGTTATTAATGAAAATATATGAATTTAAAATACACACTAAACAAACCACTGCAAAATCACTGTATGATCTTTGATCAAAATACCCATCACAATCTTTCAAGAACCATTCTTGTGCCTCTGATATAAGGATCTGTGAGTTATGTTTTCCGTGCTACTCAAACTGAGACTAATTATTGAGTAAAAGTAGATTTCTAAATTTTTATATACTTTTACAGAACAGTTATCTATACTTTCCTCAAATGTCTTTGAAAATATCTTTATTTCAACAGTATAACTAATATTCTTGACTTGTAACAATTGCTATTATGAAGATATACTCAGATTTTTATGAACTGCCACCATATTCTTTCTATAGAGCAACTGCCAAAACTATTTAAATTCAGAATGTTTCACTCTCTTACTTTAATGGAAAGAATAGTGGCCTAAACACTTACTTCTTGGTGACTGATATCACTCTCATATGTCAATTACAAATAACATCTCCATGTAGACTTTCTTCATACATTATACATGACAGTGTCCTTAATCTTCCATGGAAAAGTAGGGAAGCATGAATTCCCCATCATCTAATAGCCCGTTATGTCTGTGAAACAGCAACAATCAAATCATTCTGCATGCACAGAAGCTATAAAACCATAGCATGAGCTAATTTAAGAGTAAAATGAGTAATATATGTCATGCAAAAATAAAAAAAAACTTGAATGTGGTCAAAAGAAAAAGAGAGACACACTGAGAATAATTATACCTCTCTAGACATCCATTACCCCCTTGATCTTTTCAGACATATTAAAAAAAGTTGACCATTTAATAACATGTGTCTAAACAGGACTGGTCACTTTATTTTTTTTTTTAATTTTTTTTTCAACGTTTATTTATTTTTGGGACAGAGAGAGACAGAGCATGAATGGGGGAGGGGCAGAGAGAGAGGGAGACACAGAATCGGAAACAGGCTCCAGGCTCTGAGCCATCAGCCCAGAGCCCGACGCGGGGCTCGAACTCACGGACCGTGAGATCGTGACCTGGCTGAAGCCGGACGCTTAACCGACTGCGCCACCCAGGCGCCCCAGGACTGGTCACTTTATACACATTATTTTTTTATGAATATGATGTACTACTGGAAATGTGTTTTCATCATAGTTTAGTTAATGGTTTCTTTTTTCAAGCTTACTAAATTATAACAGTACTATGTATAACACAGACAACATACTAAGAATGGAATGATTGACTGTTAATGTTTTATGTAAGGCTTCAGGCCAAGAATAGGCTATGTCCACGGAAAAGTAGGTATGGTTTTAAATTCTGGGGACTCAAAAGATACACAGATTTTCAATTGTGGAGGGGTTAGTGCCCCAATGTTTATAGCAGGACTATCAACAATAGCCAAATTATGGAAAGAGCTCAAATGTCTATCAACCAGTGAATGGATTATATATAGATGTGGTATATATACACAATGTAACACTAACTACTAGGAGATGAAAAAGAATGAAATCTTGCCATTTACAACAACATGGTTGGAACTGGAGGGTATTATGCTAAGCAAAATAAGTTAGTCAGAGAAAGATATTACATGATTTCACTCATGTGTGGTATTTGAGAAACTTAACAGATGATCGTAGGGGGAGGATAAGAACAATAAGATAAAAACAGAGAGGGAGGCAAACTATGAGAGACTCTTAAATAAAGAGAAGAAACTGAGGGTTGATGGGGATGGAGGTGATGGTGGGGGGGGGGAATGGGTGATGGGAATTAAGACGGGCATTTGTTCAATGAGCACTGGGTGTTATATGTAAGTGATGGATCACTGGATTTTACTCCTGAAACCAAGACTACACTGTATGTTAACTAAGTTGAGAAAAAAATAAAATAAATAAAATAAAATAAAATAATAAAATAAATAAAATATAAAATAAAATAACCAGCTAAAGAACTGAGAATGGGAGAAGAAAAAAGTTTTCCTCTCCTACATATCCATTCTGTTGCTGAAAATGAACCTCAGTGCTTCAGAGCAATACAAGGAGAAGACAGAGTTTGGGGATAAAGAACAGTAGGAGGGGAGGTTTCCTAAAAGAGAAAAAAGGTTACTTGGTTTAGTATCAAGCCTCACTGATGTTTTAATGTCACCCTTTTGATTTTTGTTCAACTTTGTGCTTTTAAGCAATTAAAAAAAATTTTACATTTATTTATTTTTAAGAGACAGAGTGAGACAGAGCACAAGTCAGGGAGGGGCAGAGGGAGAAGGAGACACAGAATCCGAAGCAGGCTCCAGGCTCTGAGCTGTCAGCACAGAGCCTGATGTGGGGCTCAAACCCACAAACCACGAGATCATGACCTGAGCCGAAGTCGGATGCTTAACTGACTGACTTACCCAGGCGCCCTGCTTTTAAGCAATTTTAATTTGAGTCGCCAGGAAAACTGTAGTAAGACCACTTCATATTTACAGTAATAAAACAGTATTTTCTGGAATAACTGAAATAAAAAAAGAGAAGAACACCAAATATTGATGAAAATGTTGAAGGATTAGAATTTTTAAACATTTATTTATTTTGGTGTGTATGTGTGGAGGAGAGGCAGAGAGAAAATCTCAAGCAGCCTATAATTAAGTCTTAATTTTTTTTGCTTTATTATTATTATTATTTAATTTTTAATTAAATTATAGCTCATTAACATACAGCGAAATGTTGGTTTCAGTAGAATTCAGTGACTGATCACTTATTCGCAACATCTAGTGCTCATCATAATAACTGCCCTTCTTAATAGCCATCACCCATCTAGCCTATGCCCCTCCCACATCCCTCCATCACCCATAAGTTTATTCTCTATTGCTAAGAGTCTCTTATGGTTTGTTTCCCATCTCTTTCCCCTCCCCCATATGTTCATCTGTTATGTTTCTTAATTTCCACATATAAGTGAAATCATATAGTATCTGTCTTTCTCTGACTGACTTATTTAACTTAGCATTGTACACTCTAGCTCCATCCACATCATTGCAAATGACAAGATTTAGTTCTTATGGTGACTGAGTACTATTTCATTGTACACACACACCCCCCACATCTTCCTTATCCATTCATCAGTCAGTGGACATTTGGGCTCTTTTCTAGTTTGGCTATTGTTGATAATGCTGCTATAAACATCATGGTGCATGTACCCCTTGAATCTATAATTTTGTATCCTTTGGGTAAATACCTAGAAGTGCAATTGCTGGATAGTTGGGTAGTTCTATACTTAACTTTTTGAAGAACCTCCATACTGTTTTCCAGAGTGGCTGCACCAGTTTGCATTCCTAACAGCAGTATGAGGGTTCCTTTTTCTCCAGATCCTTATCAACGCATGTTGTTTCTTATGTTTTTTATTTTGATAGGTGTCACATGATATTTCAACATAGTTTTGATATGGATTTCTTCAGTGGTAAGTGATGTTGAGCATCTTTGTTGTTTTCGTTACTATTTCCTGTTACTATGGAGTTTGGGCATTAACCTTTAGATAATCTTTTTTTTTTCAAAGTCTATAGTTATTTATTGTGCCTATTTGTTCAGTTGTGATATCCTTTTCTTCAGGCTTTGTACTTCTGTATATATGCTAAGAATGAGGGCTTTGTCTCCTCTCTCACTCTACTTCTATTTCTATCTCTTCACACATATAGTTTTCTTAAACTATAAAAAATAAAACATTTTTTTAAAAAGACTAGTCTAGTCTAGTCTCAGACCATGAAGGCTATTCCACGTGAAGGCTTCTGGATGAAGCATTGATGGCCAAACAGAGGAGAGAATCCAAGAACAGTTGTTTTTCTGGAAGGGCATGTGAATTCCTGCTGTTGCTGTCAGTACCCAGGTTCAAATGTTGATTCTACCAGTAATTAGGTGATCACTAAACATTTTTTAAAACTAAATTGTTTTGGTCAGTTGTAAAGAAAAAAAAAACCCTATTTTTTCTATCCTATGAAGGAAAAAGGCCAGTTCTTCTCTACTGTGTTTCTCTCCTGTATGTCACTCTTACTATACACACAAAGCACTTACGACACTTCTAGTCACAAATATGAGGAATGTGCTTTCCATTCAACAACTAGCAAGTCTCCAACACCACCTGTATGTCTTGCAATTAAATTCAATTTGAACACTATTTACCCAGACATATTGTTAGGTCTCACACATAAGGGTTCAATCTCACAAGACTGCCCCCTCCCCAACAATACACATACTCTCAGACACTATTCACAAGGTCAGGCTATTACTCATACTTGTGAATGACTGGGTATGGATTTTAGGTTCCAATAATCTCCTATTTGGGTTCAATTAATTTGCTAGTGTGGCTCGCAAACCTCAGGGAGATATTTATGTTTACCAGCTTATCAAAGGATATGATAAAGGGTACAGATGAGAAGCCAGATGAAGAGATACATAGTGTGAGGTCTGGAAGGGTCCTACACACAGGATCTTTTGTCCCTATGGAGTTAGGACGTGCCACCCTCCCTGTGTGGATGTGTTCACCAGCCTGGAAGCTGTCCAACTCCATACTATTGAGCTCTTATAGACCCCTTTTCATGCAGGCATGACCAGTCATTAACTCCATTTCCAGCCCTTTTTTCTTTTCTAGAGTAAGGGGATTGGGGAGATGAAGCTGAATGTCCCAAGTTTCTGATCATGACTTGGTCTTTCTGGTGGTCAGCTCCCATCCAGAAGCCCACCCAGAGTCACTTCATTAGAACATGAAATGCTCCAAGTACTATCTATTATCACTTTGAAATTATTAGAGTTTTAGGAGACTTGTGCCAAAACCAGGAAGAGAGAAAAATATGTATGTATTATATTATTTGACATCAGTGGAAAAAAAAATTAGTCCAGAAGCATAAAGTCATCAATGTTAAAATGATTGGAAGATAGCATTAGTAACAGTGGGTCATATACTATATAATTACTTTAGATGTTAATGAATAGTAACAGTGGGCCATATACTATATAATTACTTTAGATGTTAATGAATATTGTAGATTTCATTTTTCATGGAAAAGGTGGTCCACAAATTATGTTTCCATGCTGGTTTCTCTGTTTGTGAACATAAATTTTGAACCCTGAAAAATGGCAACTGAGAATCAGACACTGGGAATGAACTTTCTGTTCAGATTTTCCATGGAAACCTGCAGGATTTCTACCTTTTATGTCATTATTTTCCTTTACTGAAGTGGAACCAGCACAAATCTGACAAATTTTTCACAGTCATCTGAATGTAGCCAAGTGTTGCTCATTCCTTCTAGGGCATCCTAGATATCTTGGCAGCTTTTGGTTTGAAACGTTTTCTCCATGATTTTGGACACAGACTTATATTCTAGTTTCAGACAGTGTTCAGAGGTGAGTCCATTGGCAACTCTGGTCCTTGAGTGTTTTCCAGGCCATCACCATCAGTCCCAGGAATTCCAGGTGGGCAAAGCATTAAGTAATTAAGTAACAGCCCCAGACTCCATAGGCCCCTCCAATGTCATCTGCAGGATCCTATCTGAACTGGTAAATATCACAGTTGCTATGGATGTGTGTGCCAAGAACAACAAATACATCACAAACACTGTAAGTATTGGAAACTGCTCTGCTATACTTTGTGGCAATCACGTAGACTTACTCAATGCAGCGTTCAGATGTACCCCCAGATACTGTGTGTTTAGGACTCATTATGGTTTTCATTCTGTGCATGCACAAGCAGAGGAGCCAATATATTCACAGGAACAAGCACACCTGGATCCTCCCATGAGATAACGGCTACACCAAGCATTCTTGTCCCGAGGAGCACTTTTGTAACTTTTCATACCATCTCTTCCACCATTGTAATTTTTTCTTCTTTTTCATTAGACTATGTGGAGGGAAGTGAACACCCAGGCCTTTATCAATGCATGTTTCTCAACTGCCAGTCCCTTTATTCTCTTGAGTGATGACCTCCCAGACAAACAAAAACTAAAGAAGTTTGTGACCACTAAACCAGTCCTGCAAAAAATTTTAAGGGGGATTCTTTGAGTAGAGAAAAGACAAAACAAAACAAAAAAGGCTAACAACGACTAGAAAGGACCAGAGAATATCACCAGAAACACCAACTCTTTAGGCAACACAATGACACTAAATTCATAGCTTTCAGTACTCACTCTAAATGTCAATGGACTAAGTGCTCCAATCAAAAGTCATAGGGTATCAGAATGGATGAGAAAACAAGACCATATATTCTGCCTAAAAGAGACTCATTTTAGACCTAAAGACACCTGCAGATTGAAAGTAAGGGGGTGGAGAACCATCTATAATGCTAATGGTCATCAAAAGAAAGCTGGAGTAGCCAAACTTATATCAGACCAATTAGATGTTAAAATAAAGACTGTAACAAGAGATGAAGAAGGGCATTATATCATAATTATGGGGTCTATCCACCAAGAAGATCTAACAATTATAAATATTTACACCCCCAAATGTGAAACACCCAAATATAGAAATCAATTAATCACAAGTAATACCATAATAGTAGGGGACTTCAACACCCCACTTACATCAGTGGGCAGATCATCTAAGCAGAAAATCAGCAAGGTAACAATGGCTTTGAATGACACACTGGACTGGATGTGCTTAACAGATATATTTAGAACATTTCATTCTAAAGCAGCAGAATACACATTCTTCTTGAGTGCACATGAAACATTCTCCAGAAGAGATCACATACTGGGTCACAAATCAACCCTCAACAAGTACAAAAATATCAAGATCATACCATGCATATTTTCAGACCACCACCCTATGAAACTCAAAATCAACACAAGAAAAAAATGTGGAAGAACCATGAATACTTGGAGATTAAAGAACATCCTACTAAAGAATGAATGGGTTAACCAAGAAATTAAAGAGGAAATTTAAAAGTACATAGAAGCCAATGAAAATGAAAACACAACAGTCCATTCCCAAAACTCTGGGATTCAGCACAGGTGGTCATAAGAGGGAAGTACATAGCAATCCAGGACTTACTAAAGAAGGAAGAAAGGTTTCAAGTACACAATATAACTTTACACCTCAAGGAGCTAAAAAAAAAAAAAAAAAAAAAAAAAAGCATATAAAGCCCAAAAACAGCAGAAGAAGTGAAATACTAAAGATTAGAGAAGAAATCAATGATATCAAAATTAAAAAATAGTAAAATGGATCAATGAAACCGGGAGCTGGTTCTTTGAACAAATTAACAAAATCGATAACCCCTAGCCAGATTGATCAGTAAGAAAAAGGAAAGGATCCACATAAATAAAATAACGAGTGAAAGAGGAGAGATCACAACCAACACCACAGAGATACAAATAATAATAAGAGAATATTATACTCAATTATATGCCAACAAATTGGGCAATCTGGAAGAAACGGACAAATTCCTAGAAACATATAAACTACCAAAACTGAAACAGGAAGAAATAGAAAATTTGAACAGACCCATAACCAGTAGAAAAAATTGAATCAGTGATCAAAACTTTCCCAATAAACAAGAGTCCTGGACCAGATGGATTTCCAGAGGATATACCAAACATTTAAAGAAGAGTTAACACCTATTATTTTGAAGTTGTTTAAAAAAAAAAAAAAAGGATGGAAGGGAGGAAGGAAAGCTTCCAAACTCATTGTACAAGGCCAGCATTACCTTGATTCCAAAACCGGACTAAAATCTCACTAAAAAGGAGAACCACAGACCAATTTCTCTTGAATGATGACCACTGTGTGTATCTAGGTTCTTCTCTATATACTGGGGGAATTATAAAACTTCCTCATCTTATGAAAAAACTTATGTCAGTTTTTCTCCATGTCAGTCATTTATATATTCATGTCTCAGAGTGTATGTAGAATTATAAGGCATTCACATTGAAGGTAAAATTGTGACCAACATAGAGAATCTTTTCTAGTAATAACTAATGAATTATAGCCATACAATGAATTATTTTATAATTATTCATAAAATTATGTTGTATTAATTTCCCAGTAGATAAGGTCAAAGTTCAATCAGGAATGAAATAGTTTTTCCTGAAAAAATGCAGGGATATTCAAATTATCTTTGAATGTGTATCTTTCACTATAAGATATTATATTTGATTAAAATTTACCTGGGTGTGAGGTTTTGAAGACAGTTCCACAAAGATGGTTACCATGTTTGATGGTCATTCAAGTAACTGGCACTCCTAACGGTCACTACAGAATCTCTAAGTGGCATCAAGCATAGGCATTAAAACCTGTCACAAGGTCCAACCTTAATGCAACCTGAGAAGGAGAGATCTTTAACACTGCAAGGTTAAGACGACAAAATATCTAGAATTATGACCACAACTACAGCTATCTGTAACCTGTGTTAACTGAAGTAGAAGCTTCTTACTCCAGAGAGTCCTTTTCAGGGACAGGAAACATCACACCTGCATCAGGGATACTGCTCCATCAGGACAGGTCTCTGTTCTACCTGATGGCCCAGACTCAGCCTAAGGTTCTGGACCTGGATCCCTAAGGGGTCATCAGGTTAGTCTCACTAGGGACACTATCTTCAGGACCAGGGACTCTTTGGAATATTTGGGAATGTCCTACATAGACTGCAGTTAGACTGACAACAGAATATGAATCCGCTTTCATCTCAGAGAAAAAGGAGTCATCCACGGTCTTCTTTCTCCATAGGAGGAATCTCCTTTGTGGTACCCATGTGGGACTCATTCCAATTCCTTTTGCTATGTTAAAGGACACTGAGCAAGTATAGAGATGCAAATAGATAGAAAGTGATCGTTTCCATGGATTCTGGCCATTAGACAAACAGATGAAGAGTCATGATCCCTACCACACAGGAATTTTTAGACTACAGCAAATGCATAAATTGTTGAATTCGGGATTGTGGAGAGAATGAGAGGAAGAGGTTACATACAGGGGACTCCAAACAGCATTTGGAGAAATAATTTTCTATATCCTTCTGTAATGTCATCTCTTCTCTACTTACCATAGTGCTGGATTTGAAATAAAAGATTCTCCAGCAAGAGTCTCTTTCTTTTGCTTATAAACAGGTCTTGCTGTCTCTAGACTTGATCTGGTCACCTTCTGTGGGGAAGTTAAGAGCCCTGGCACATGAAAAGAAAGAAGACAGTACCACACACCCAGGTAGGTGGGAATGAATGAAGCAGGTGGCACAGGTGAGGGCCAAAAGTCAAAGGAGAAAACCCAACCTTAAAATGTACTTTGGGAAGCTCTGCTTGAATGGACTGATATTGGAAGCCTAGGTTTATTTCTCTGGTGGTCACAGAAGGACATCTCTCTGTCTCACTCTTCCCATGCTCCTACATCCTATGTTCTGTTCCAGTGGCTTCCCTGGCATCCACAGTAAAATTCAAAAGCCACCCCATGGCCAGTGAGGGTGTGTGATCTGTTTGCTATGGGGACATGTGAAAAACTTGACATATAGGGAGTTTCTAAGTGGGGGTACCAATATGATTTAGTCCTCTCCCATTTTGGGGTGCACTTATCTTTGGGAGACACACACAAGTTCTAGTACCATATCAGGGATGTGGGGTAGACTGACCCTCCCCTATCAAATGTAACACAGAGAAGGCCTCTCCATGGAGCCTTCCCCATTGACCAGACCTTGTACTTCATCTTCAGAAGTGAACCTGGGACCCGCTGTGTTTACATTGGCCTCACAGTGGAATAAGTTGAGCCATTTCATTAAGACCTACTTGATGCAAGACTCTATCAACAAGTGACAGAATCTCTGGGGTTGAGACACTGGAGATGGTAGTTCTAAAAACTATACAGGGGATCCCAATATGAAGCCAAGGCTAAAAAGAGCTTTTCTAAACGTTGCTTGTAAAGCTTTCATGTACACAGAAATCACTGTAGTTTCCTATTAAGAACGGATTCTAGGGCCCTCCTCTCAGATATCATGACTCCCTAGGTCTGGATGAAGCTCATTAATTTGTATTTTTAACAACCAGTAAGATTGCTCTCCCCAGACTTCATCTCCAGTAGCACAAAGCAAGAGAAAACAGAAGAGCACACTTGACTATCTTATGCCCAACCATCATCCTATCTCAACACAAATACTGCTGTTGCCAGTGGAAATTACTAACAGCTTCTGGAAAGATGACATTCTCTGCTCATCTCCTGCAAGCTGAGAAGGGACTAGATAAGGCTGTGGTGTCTGAGCAAGGCTGTATGGACTAAATAATATGCACACATTTATGAAAGGAATGTTTATTGAGTATCTACTATAGGCTCCAAGTGTATGAGAATTCACTGTGTCCAGGATGCTGGGCTGGGATTGTCACATTATGCAATTTAATCTTTCTAAAACCCTGGGAATTAGATACCATATGTTTATTTTTTTCTAGGAGGATTTAAAAAATTTTTTTCAACATTTATTTATTTTTGGGACAGAGAGAGACAGAGCATGAACGGGGGAGGGGCAGAGAGAGAGGGAGACACAGAATCGGAAACAGGCTCCAGGCTCTGAGCCATCAGCCCAGAGCCTGACGCGGGGCTCGAACTCCCGGACCGCGAGATCGTGACCTGGCTGAAGTCGGACGCTTAACCGACTGAGCCACCCAGGCGCCCCTCTAGGAAGATTTAAATATTGGGTGAGCCTTGCTGGGAGCAAACATTCCTTCTCTTGTTTTTCATTATCAGTAATTTAAAAAATGATGTTGGGTGTGGAAGCACAAATATAGAGAGCAGAATGGGAGACAGGAAGAAGGTGGATTAGAAGCTCTGAGGGAAATTTAATGAGTCAATCATCTGCACTTATGTATTTGGTTAATTTTAATGGGTGGAAAGTCAACGGACATCCCAGGAATGGAAGGTGGGATGTTATGTGTTACCTTGGAGGCACTGTTTGAACCAGAAAGGTGAAAGTGACTTCCCAAATTATAAGTCCTTTGCTCTCCTTTATCTGAGTCTGAGTGTCAGCGAAGTATGAATGCCAACTTGGGTCACCCAGGAGGTGAAGCTGCTAGGAACTCTGTTCTCTGAGCTGCTGAGAAGGGAGGATCAGGGACTGGCAGTGGAGCTGTGGAGGGCAATTTGTGGTCTAAGAGGTCATTTGCAACAAAATCTGAAGGGATAATTCTCTGTTAGGCTCTGCAGGCCCCATTTAGGCAAAGGGACTATTCCTGATGCAAATTCTGGGATAGCTGAGCTCTGTGCCCAGAATGTTAGCCCCGAAGTATGAAACAGGAACTGGGGTTGGGGGCAGGAGCATCAAAAGGTCTGCTGGAGGTGGGATTGATGGGTATCTTATGTGTTTATATTACACAGGGTGATCCTGAATGACTAGTTCCTGTTCCCTGTCTGCTCAGGGTCCCCTGCATTGTGGACGGTGTCAGACTCAGGTCCCTAGTTGGGGTGTAGGGCAGTGGGTTCACTTGCATTCTGCTTGTGTGCATGTCTGAAGTTTTGGTACTAGGAAAGGTAGAAATGGGAGAGAGCATTAAAAACTCTAGGTATGAATGAAAAGATGCTCAACGTCGCTCCTCATCAGGGAAATACAAATCAAAACCACACTCAGGTATCACCTCACACCAGAGTGACTAAAATGAACAAATCAGGAGACTATAAATGCTGGAGAGGATGTGGAGAAACGGGAACCCTCTTGCACTGTTGGTGGGAATGCAAACTGGTTCAGCCCTCTGGAAAACTGTGTAGTTTCCTCAAAAAATTAAAAATAGACCTACCCTATGACCCAGCAATAGCACTGCTAGGAATTTACCCAAGGGATACAGGAGTGCTGATGCATAGGGGCACTTGTACCCCAATGTTTATAGCAGCACTCTCAACAATAGCCAAATTACGGAAAGAGCTTAAATGTCCATCAACTGATGAATGGATAAATTGTGGTTTATATACTCAATGGAATACTACGTGGCAATGAGAAAGAATGAAATATGGCCTTTTGTAGCAATGTGGATGGAACTGGAGTGTTATGCTAAGTGAAATAAGTCATACAGAGAAAGACAGATACCATATGTTTTCACTCTTATGTGGATGCTGAGAAACTTAACAGAAGTCCATGGGGGAGGGGAAGAGAAAAAAAAAAGAGGTTAGAGGGAAGAAGCCAAAACATAAGAAACTCTTAAAAACTGAGAACTGAGGGTTGGGGGGGGGGTAGGAGGAAGGGGAGGGTGGGTGATGGGTATTGAGGAGGGCACATTTTGGGATGAGCACTGGATGTTGTATGGAAACCAATTTGACAATAAATTTCATATTAAAAAATAATAATAAAAAACAAAACAAAAAACTCTGGGTGTGATAACATTGGTCTGAGAGAGGCCTGGTTCCAACTTGCCTGAACTGTGAACTCAGGTGTGTGGGTGGTTGAGCTAAGATTCAGGGCTGGTACTCTGAAAATCTGGGCAGGTTAAGGTAGGAGCACATGACTGAAGGCTTTGGCCCTGAGATGTGTGGTGTCCTCTGTGAGCATGTGCAGCACTTGAGGGGAAAACTCTTATCTGCGCATGCGCTCGGGGGAGCCACTACTAACCATGAAGTCTTATGCCCACAATGCAAGTGGGCAAGATATTCATACCATGTGAGAAAAGTGATCAAAATAAAAGGTGATACTGTGTGGTGTTAAACGATGAACTGATGTACATTCAAATTTTCAAGAATTCATTGGACCAGTAAATTTGTCCATTCAAATGGTTAGGCATGTTCCCTCTGTAGGAGACAGTGATAAGGTTTGCCTAGAGATAATGTGGAAGCAAAGGAAGGACATTGATTGGATAAACCTTCAGTAGGTATCTTATTTTTAGAATGCAATTTTACACAAGGAAAAACTGCCCCAAAATTAATATAATAAATCTTAGGACTTTGGGGGTATTATGGCAACATGCCTGAAAGGACAAGTAACTTATGGAGATTAGAATACCAGATAAACTGTAAATTAAATAACACGAGTGAAAAAAATA
Organism: Prionailurus viverrinus; assembly: GCF_022837055.1. NCBI lineage: Eukaryota > Metazoa > Chordata > Mammalia > Carnivora > Felidae > Prionailurus > Prionailurus viverrinus. The sequence goes on from NC_062575.1 coordinate 5,021,741, forward strand.
CAGTGTATAATAGAAAGAGGTTAGAAAACAGAGTACTGTAGAAAAGATTTATTAGCCTGTACAAGTTGGTTTTGATAAACTCTTGGCTACTTGTTACAGTAAACTAAAACTTTTATTCAACAGTATTTTCCCACACACATCAAATTCTGGAAACATTATTTTCATTGTTTTTTGGCTGTTTTAGAATTCTCTGCCCTTTCTTATTCATTTGCTCTTTACATTTGTGATTTGATGATTTCTATCGTGGTGTACATCCATCCTTTTATCTTTTGTGTATCTACTACAGGTTTTCATTTTATGGTTACCATGAGGCTTAAAGAAAACATAATAGTCTACTTTCAGTTGTTAACAGCTTAATTTTGCATACTAAACCTCTTCCAAACCTGAAGTTATTCTTTAAAAATGTGAATGTACAATCCTATGCCACTTTAGGGAAGAGTTAGCTATCCTCTTTGTGATATCTGTGAAGATTTCATTCCAACCACATTGATTCATATTCTCTATTTCTACTGTTTTATGACATTTCATCAGTACTTTACTAGACTGCCACCTCTTTTTCCTTAGAGACCAATTAGTAAAATATTTTATTTCTAACACTGAGAACCATGGTTAGTTTTAATAAATGGAGAAGGATGATGCTTTGAACACCTCTTTCACAAAATTCCTTCAATGTTATAACCACAAATAGCATCTCCATTTAGATTTTCTACACATATTGCACATCATATTGTCCTTCATCTTCCATGGAAAATTAGATATGCGTGAGTCCCACCTAAGGAAGGGCATCTCATATCTTTGATGCAGCAACAATCAGCTACATACTTTTACACCTCCCTAAGAATAAATGAATTTTCTAGAGTGATATGAAACTAGAAATACACTAATATTTGCTAGTCACAAATCTTAAAGAAGGTCAATGTAAAACAAAAACATATTGAAATTATACCTATGCAAAAATCTATCTCTTCTATCTTTTGAAACAAAATAGCATATACATTTTCTAAGTGTTGAACTTTGCATTATTCCTTATGAATCTTTTGATGTAATGTCTGAATAGAGTGACTGATGTGCTGCTTTCTGTGAATTTGTGACATTTGATATTCAATTAAATACATTTCTAAATATTTATATCTTCCAAGTTACTTTATTTTTTTTTTGATGTTTTCTAAAGTTTATATTTAAAATGAAGGTCTTTGCTAATTCACTACATTTGTAGGGATTGAATCAAGCGTTCATTTTGGGGTACTCATGAATAACGATCGAATGGCAATTAAAGGCTAGGCTACTCTCTTTACATTTTACAGTTTTTTCTTGTATCATAACTATGATGTTAAGTACATTGTGAGTTTCAGCTAGAGGTTTGCCACATTCTTTGCATTTTGTGATGCTTCTCCTCAGAATGAACTCTGTGATGCTAAGTAAGACTGAAGCAGTCCGAAAAATGTTACCACATTTTTCCCATTTATAGAGTTCCCCTCTAGTATGAATTCTCTGGTGTCAATTGAGACTTAAACATGGACTAAAGGGTGTGCCAAATATTTTATATTGTAAAATCATCTCTAGGACACATTCTGTGGTCAGGAATCAGGGTCTATACAGCTTAAGCATCTTATAATAGTCTTTACATGTGTATCATTAATCTCTAATATTAATTCGCTGATGTGGAGTAAGTGTTGAACATCCTTACAAATTCTCACAGTTTTAAAATCTGTAAGGTTTGCTCCAGTATGAATTCTGATAATGACTAAAGGTGGAACAGTGATTAAAGGCCTTCCCACATTTTTTTACATTGGTAAAGATTTTCCCCACTTTGAATTCTGCGATAGTTGAGTAAGGCTTGAGTCCTGGGTAAAGGCCTTGCCAGGTTCTTTCATTTTAAAGGTCTCTATATAGTGTGAATTCTCTGATGTCGAATAAGGTTTGAGTGCTGGTTAAAAGCCTTGCCACATTCTTTACAGTCGTAGGGTTTCTCTCCAGTATGGATTCTGTGATGTTGAGTAAGGTTTGATTGGTGTTTAAAGGCCTTGCCACATTTTTTACAGTCATAAGGTTTCTCTCCAGTATGGATTCTGTGATGTATAGTAAGTTGTGAATAACCATTAAAGACTTTGCCACATTCTTTACATTTGTAAGGTTTCTCTCCAGTATGGATTCTGTGATGTTGAATAAGATTTGAGTGCCTCTTAAAAGCCTTGCCACATTCTATACATTTGTAAGGTTTCTCTCCAGTATGAATTCTGTGATGTTGAGTAAGGTGTGAGTGCTGGTTAAAGGCCTTGCCACATTCTTTACATTGGTAAGGTTTCTCTCCAGTATGAATTCTGTGATGTTGAGTAAGGTTTGAATGCAGGTTAAAGGCCTTGCCACATTTTTTACATTTGTAAGGTTTTTCTCCAGTGTGAATTCTGTGATGTTGAATAACTTTTGAGTACTGGTTAAAGGCCTTACCACATTCTTTACATCTATATGGTTTCTCTCCAGTATGAATTCTGTGATGTTGAGTAAGGCTTGAGCGATGGGTAAAGGCCTTGCCACATTCTTTACATTTGTAATGTTTCTCTCCAGTATGGATTCGCCTATGTCCATTTAGTGACGAGCCGTCCTTAAAGGCTTTACCACATTCTTCACATTTGTAAGGTTTCTCCCCAGTATGTATTTGCTGATGTTGAGTTGGTTTTGAGTGTGAGTCAAAGGTTTTGCCACATTCCTTACAAATGTACCTATTCTCTCCAGTTTCAATTGTCTTATGTATAGTTAGTCTTGACTGACTAAACATGTTCCCAGGTTTATGACATCTGTATGTGTTTTTCCCCACATGAGTCCTCTGATGATCACCAACATTGGAGAACTGGTTAAGAGCTTTCTCATATTCATTATATTTATGAGGATTCTCTCTTATATACTTATTTTTATTATGTATAAGTTTTGAGCTTTGATAAAAATCTTCCCCACATTTATTATATTCAAAATGCTTCTCTAGAAAATGACTCCTCAGATGTTTGTTAACATTTGAGGTGTGGTTAAATTTTTTCTCATATTGACTGCATTGAACAATTGTGTCTTCATTATAAGTGCTCTGGTAAGTTTGTGGGGTCAACTGCTCGGTAAAGGACCTCCCAAATTTATGCCACTTAGCACTTTTTTCTTCATCTTGAAATCTCTGACTTTCAGAAATATTGGACTGAAAGGTCAATATAATTCTATTTTCAAAATAGTTCAAATAATTATTTTCAGCATTCACTAGGTAGGTTTCCACATTTTCCAAATTTTCATTCCATAAATATGTATGTTTCAATACTTGATTTGAGCTTTTGCTTACAGAAACACATGGCGCTGCTGAAGTGCTGGACTTAAAAAGGTTTTTCCAAAATGCTTTATATTCTTCACCATTTTGGGCACTGAGATTCTTATTATGGGCACTTGTCTCAGTTTGGATATGTCCTTCATGATATCCTTGATGCCCTTCACTTTCACCATCATTGTCCCAGTCTATCATTAAGTGTAAATTCTCAAGGGTGCTGTGTTTGTATCTCCCCATTGACTTGTTTTGTAAAGAAGCTTCTATGCAAGACTTTGGCAGGAAGCTCAGGGTGCCATGTGAAGATACAGCTGAAAGAGATTAAATAACAGAAAAGTAAAATCTTTCCACTTCCTACTTGCAGATGAATGGGCTGATGACTTCTATTATACAACCTTATTATCAGTCAGAGAAGGTCAGCAAGATGGCTGAGAAGTAATCATAAGGACTTCATTCCTCTGTGGACACATAAATTTGCACACAATGTACTGAGCACATGGCCTGATAGATAATTCTGTGGTATTGTCACGGTGTAGCACAAATTACTTTCCTATGCCTCATATGAGGCCAAAATTATCAGAAGGAAGACATTTAAATACAAAACACAAATGAACAGACTAGAATATAACAAACATAGGAGAAAATCAATAGTAGGAATATTTGTTTTTCAGAACAAATCAACAAAATTGACAGACTTTTAACTAAATCAAGAAGGAATGAAAGAGAGAAGACCAACTACAATCAGAAGTGAAGAAGTGAAGGCAGACACAGTATAACTAATAGCATGGAAATAAAAATAATTTTAAGAGGTGACAATGGATAATTATATGAGATTTTAAAAATCTCAACTGATCTACAACTACAATAAATTGAAAAAGTTATTAAAACAAAAAACAAAACAAAAACTCTAAATAAAGACAAGTCCTGTACCAGATGAATTCTCTAAATAATTCATACAAACATTTAATGAGAAAGTACTTCATTCTCCTCAAACATTTCCAAGGAGTAAAGACAAGGGAGATTATGGAAAAACTCTCTGTAACATGAGCATTAAGAGGTTATCAACGCGGGGCGCCTGGGTGGCGCAGTCGGTTAAGCGTCCGACTTCAGCCAGGTCACGATCTCGCGGTCCGTGAGTTCGAGCTCTGCGTCAGGCTCTGGGCTGATGGCTCAGAGCCTGGAGCCTGTTTCCGATTCTGTGTCTCCCTCTCTCTCTGCCCCTCCCCCGTTCATGCTCTGTCTCTCTCTGTCCCAAAAATAAATAAACGTTGAAAAAAAAAATTAAAAAAAAAAAAAAAGAGGTTATCAACGCTAAAGGAAGATGCTACAAGTGAAGAAGACTACAACCACCAACTGTGGGGAATAGTCATGCAAAGCCCACCAAAAAATAAAGCAAACTGGATCAAAAGTTCATTTTACCATTTTATAGCATAGTCAACTGTGAATTCTTTCTGGAATTCAAGGGTGTTTCAACATATGAAAAACTATCAGTTTAAGACTTCAAATTAACAGAATGAAGATCAAAAATGCTATGATCATATTAGTTACAGAACAGGAAGTGAGCATATTGAACACCATTTCATGATTAAAAACACTCAGTAAAGCAGGAATACAATGCAACAGTTGCAACCTACTAAAGGCCATGTATGAAAAGCTGATATCTCACATATTATTCAGTAGTATAAGACTGGGAGCTTCTCCTATATGATCAGAAACAAGGTAATGAAGTGACTTCACCACTTCCATTCAAAATAGTACTGTATGTTTTAGTCAGAACAATTAGGAAAGAAAAAATAAAGAACTCTAAATTAGATGAGAAAAAATAAAATTATCTCTGTTCACAGATGATAATCTACAGAAATCCTAGAGAATCCTTATTTTTATATTTTAGTTGTGTTATTCTTTTGGTCATCACTTGCATTGTTTATTTCTAATAATTTTATCTACTGAACACTCCAATTTCAAATTTTGTATGCTATAAATGTTTAAATTGTTTGTTTCGACTTCAATAAATAAATTATTTCAATAAATAAATAAATGTTTATTTATTCTTGAGAGACAGAACCCAAAGCAGGCTATGCACTGTCAGAGTGGAACCTGACATGTGGCTTGAACTCATGAACTCTGAGATGATGACCTGAGTCAAAAATCAACAGTAGGACACTTAACCAACTGAGTCACCCAGGTGTCCCTCAACTTTATTTTCTTAACCTTACACCACAAGGAACTAGAAAAAAAGAACAAATATAGGTGAAATTTAGTAGAGGAAGAAAATAACAAGGAAAAATCAGAAATAAATAAAATAGGGGCGCCTGGGTGGCTCAGTCAGTTAAGCCTCCGACTTCAGCTCAGGTCACGATCTCGCGGTCCGTGAGTTCGAGCCCCGCGTCGGGCTCTGTGCTGACCGCTCAGAGCCTGGAGCCTGTTTCGGATTCTGTGTCTCCCTCTCTCTCTGACCCTCCCCCATTCATGCTCTGTCTCTCTCTGTCTCAAAAATAAATAAACTTTAAAAAAAATTTAAAAAAAGAAATAAAATAGAGAACAGAATAAACAATATAACATTGAAAGTGATACCCAGTATTTCCAAAAAATAAACATAATTGGCAATTTCTAACTACATTAACCAAGGAAAAAAGGAGAGAAGACTCAAAAACCAAATGAGAAGTTGAAGAGAAAATAACACAACAAAGAATCCAATTAGTATATAGTATGATAACAGATTACAATAAATAATTATATATTAAAAAATCAGATAACTTAGGGGGAAAACACAGATAATTCCTAAAAATGCACACAAGTTAGCAAGATTAAAATATGAATCTTAATCCCAAGGAATATGAAATCTTCTGAGATGAATAACGATTAAAACTGAATTTGAAATAAAAAAAAAAACCAACAAAACCTCCCAGCACAGGAAAGTCCAAGACCACATACCTTCATTGGTCAATTCTAACAAACATTAAAAAACAACAACAACAACATTAATGACAATCTTCTTCCAAATCTTACAAATTATGGAATAGAGGGAACCTGTTCAAAGTCATTCTATGAGGCCAGGATTACACTGGTCCTAGGAAGGATAAATCAATACTAGAACAAAAATGTTTGGTTTGTCATTCATAAGTATTGCTACTCTGACTTTCTTTTGACATCCATTTGCATGACAAATGTTTCTACACCCCTTCACTTTTAATCTGCAGATGTCTTCAGTACTCGATTGAGTCTCTCGTAGGCAGCATATAGATGGGTCTGGGTTATTTTTTGTTTGTCTTTTGTTTGTTTGTTTGTTAATCTATTCAGACACCGTAAGTGTTCTGATGGGAGTGTATAAGTATCTTTTCATTCAAAGTAATTATTGATAGATATGTATTTATTGTTGCCTTATTACTTGTTTTATCATTGTTTCTGGACATTTTCTCTGATCCTTTCTTGTCTTTTCATATTTGGTGTCTTCTGTGACCTCAAAGATTCCTTTTTAACATTTCTTTCAGGACTGGTTCAGTGGTCCCAAGTTCCTTTACTTTTCACTTATCTGGGAAACTCTATCTCTCCTTCTATTCTGAATGATAGCCTTGGTGGATAGAGTATTCTTGGTTACAGACATTTCCAATTCAGCACATTAAATACATCATGCCACTCCCTTCTGACTTTCCAAGTTCCTATTGAGAAATCTCCAGCTAGCATTATGGGTTTTCCCCTGCAAGTGAAGGACTGCTTTTGTCTTTAAGACAAATTTAAGATTTTTTTCTTTATCACCATATTTGAAATTTTAAATCCAATGTCTTGGTGTGGGTCCGCTTTTGGTTATTTTATGCAAGTACTCTGTGCCTCCTGAATGTGGATGTCTGTTTCCAGATTAGGGAAGTTTTCTGCTATTTCTTGAAGAAATTTTTCTACCCTTTTTCTCTTTCTCCTTATTCTGGAGCTCCTATATTAAGAATATCATTCCTTTTTTTTTTTTTGGTAACATTTATTTATTTTTGAGAGACAGAGAGAGGCAGATCATGAGCAGGGGAGGGGGAGAGAGAGACGCACACACACACAGAATCTGAAGCAGACTTCAGCCCCTGAGCTGTCAGCACAGAACCTGAGGCAGGGCTCGAACTCATGAACTGCGAGACCACAACCTGAGCTGAAGTCCAATGCTCAACTGACTGAGCCTCTTAGGCTCCCCAAGAATGTCATTACTTTTGATGGAGACACTGAATGCCCTAAATCTATTCTGATACTGGATCATTCTTTTCTCTTTCTTTTGTTCAACTTGATTAATTTCCATTATCTTGTCTTCTAGGTCACTAATTCATTCCTCTGTTTCATCCAGCCTGCTGCTCATTGCAACAAGCCAATTTCCAACCTCATTTATTTACATTCTTTATCTTTGTTTGATTCTTCTTTAACTCTTTTTCCTCTGTGGTAAAGTTCTCAAAGGGCATCTGGGTGGCTCAGTCGATTAAGTGCCCAACTTCGGCTCAGGTCATGATCTGACCCCATCAGTCTGTGGGTTCGAGCCCTGCCTGAGGCTCTGTGCTGACAGCTCACAGTCTGAGCCTGCTTTGGATTCTGTCTCTCTCTCTCTCTGCCCCTCCCCTGCTCAAGCTCTCTTTCTCTCTCAAAAATAAAGGTTCATGTGATTCTTTCCTCAACCCAGTGAATGTCCTTATGATTAATGTCTTATATTCTCCATTTGGTTTGTTACTGATAAATGTTTTGCTTAGATCTCTGGCTGAAGCCACATCTTGTTCTTTCATTTGGGAAACATTCTTCCATCTTGGCACTTTGTCTAAATCTCTGCCTTCCTCTGGAAGTTAGAAAAAGCAGTTCTATCTTCTGTTATATCCTCCAGGCCAGTGATCCGCAGATGCTCTCCTTGCCTGCTGTGAACAGTATTTGGTCCCTCGCCTGAACATGGCGACTGTTCACTAGGTGTGGTCTGGTCTCTTTGTGAAATCAGACCTGATACCAACTCCACCAGAACTGAGGCCCTGCAGAACTATCTGGTCAGGAAATGTGGTGTGGGCAGCAGCTTGTGTATGTCTCCTGGAGAGGAGCTGACCTTTTTGAGCCTGAGGCAAGCTTGAATCAGGATGGTACTCCCACCACAGCATGGGGGTGGGGGTGGGGGTGGGGGGAGGTTGGTGTAACCAACTTAGACAACCAGTGTCCCCACTAAGCTGCTTCACTCAAGTGACTCTATGTTTATTCTGAGGAGTGGGGAGGGAAATGGTGTCACCCATCTCCTTTGCTCTCAAGCAGGCATCTCAGTGAATGTTGCCTCTGAGGGTAATGCTCCTAGAATAGTGAATAATCTCACCCCTGTGTGCTCCTAGTGTTCTTCAGATCATTGTTTCCAAGCTGTCTGCCCCCGGGTAGTGTACCTGCCTTCTCTCCAGGTGCAATGCAGTGGCTATTTGTCTCCACCTGACTGTTAAAACTCTAGGCTTTAAGCCATAATAGTTTTAAGAACTTATGAAGTATAGCCCCTCTCATTTGCCAAGCCATTGGCTTTGGAGAAGCATTCTCCTGAATTCCCCTGTGTGGTCTCCTTTCTCTCACCCTTCTCCACAGCCACAGCTCCCTGCCCTCCACAGCACTGCGATCCATTTCCCTTAACTCTCCTGATGGAAACAAATGAGTGACCTGTATGTTCACAACTTCTTTGCAGCTGTGTAAGGGACTTTTTTCTGTCATGGATTACATGGAAAATAGAGGGAATGACAGCATCCTCTGGACACAGTGTGGTGGCCACTCAGATAAAAGGTCAGCATTTGTTCAAACAACAGAAACTACAGAGCTGAAGACAAAGAGAGGAATAATTGTAACTACAACTTCTTAAACTGGGAAATAACAAAAACTCAGACATTACAAATGCCCAGATCATGTGTGAGAGGCACCAGAAATACCATTATTTGTGTTCTTTTCTACAAAGCAAGTCCACAAGCCTGTGCCCAGAGGGTTTTTTTTTTAATTCCCAAATCTCATGAAAAGATCACAAAATATACCAAGAAATGGAAAAATGCATTTAAATCAGAACAAAATAAACCTACAAAACTGGCCCTAAATTAATAAAGAACTAATAATTGCCCAACAAAGATTTCAAAAAATGATCATAAATGGGGCACCTGGCTGGCTCAGTTGGTGGAGCGTGTGACTCTTGATCTTGGGGTTGTGAGTTCTTGCCTCACATGGGTGCAGAGATCACTTAAATATAAAATCTTAAAAAAAAAAAGGAAAAAAAAAATCATAAAGGTGCTCATGGAGGAAGAATGGAAAACAACTAGATAACTAAATGACATCAGAAAACTATGCATGATATTTTCAGACCACAATGCTATAAAATTCAAAATCAACCACAAGAAAAAATTTGGAATGACCATGGATACTTGGAGATTAAAGACTATCCTACTAAAGAATTAATGTGTTAACCAAGAAATTAGAGAGGAAATTAAAAAGTACACGGAAGCCAATGAAAATGAAAATAGTCCATCCAAAAACCTCTGGGATGCAGTAAAGGCAGTAATAGGAAGTATATAGGGAGCATAATACAGAACATAACCTTACACCCAAAGGAGCAGAGAAAAGAACAGCAAATAAAGCCCCAAACCAGAAAAAAGATTAGAGCAGAAATCAATGATATCGGGGAAAAAAACAACAAACAAAAAAAAGCAGTAGAACAGATCAATAGCAAACAAACCATGAGCTGGTTCTTTGAAACAATTAACAAAATTGATAAATACCTAGCCAGATTGATCACAAAGAAAGAGCAAAGGACCCAAATAAATAAAATCACAAATCAAAGAGGAGAAATCACAACCAACACAGCAGAAACACAAACAATGAGAGAATATTATGAGCAATTACATGCCAACATATTGGGTAATCTGGAAGAAATACACAAAGTCTTAGAAACATGTAAACTACCAAAACTAAAACAGGAAGAAATAGAAAATTTGAGCAGACCAGTAAAGAAACTGAATTGGTAATCAAAAATCCCCCAACAAACAAGACTCCAGGGCCAGATGGCTCCCTAGGGGAACTCTACCAAAAATTCAAAGATTTAACACCTATTCTTTTGAAGCTGTTCCAAAAAATCGTAATGGAAGGGAAACTTCCAAACTAATTCTAGAAGGCCAGCATTACCTTGATTCCCAAATCAGACAAAAACCCCACTAAAATGGAGAACTACAAACCAATTTCCCTGATGAACATGGATACAAAATTTCTCAACAAGATACTAGCCAACCAGATCCAACAATACATTAGAAGAATTATTCACCAAAATCAAGTGAGGTTTATTCCTGGGACGCAGGGCTGGTTCAATATCCCTAATCAATCACCATAGTACATCACATTAATAAAAGAAAAGATAAGAACCATATGATCCTCTCAATAGATGCATAAAAAGCATTTGACAAAGTACAGCATCCTTTCTTGATGAAAAACCTCAAGAAAGTAGGGATAGAAGGAACATACCTCAACATCATAAAGGCCATATATGAAAAATCCACAGCTAATATCATCCTCAATGGGGAAAACTGAGAGCTTTCCTCCTAAGGTCAGGAACATGACAAGGATGTCCACTGTCACCACTGTTATTCAACATAGTGTTGAAAGTCCTACCCTCATCAATCAGACAACAAAATGAAATAAAAGGCATCCAAACTGGCAAGGAGGAAGTCAAACTCTCACTCTTCACTGACAACATGAAAAACCCAAAAGACTCCACAAAAAAAAAAAAAAACTGTTAGAAGTGAATCCATGAATTCAGCAAAGTCGCAAGATAGAAAATCAATGTACAGAAATCAGTTGCATTTCTATACACCAATAATGAAGCAGCAGAAAAATAAATCAAGGAATCAATCCCATTTACAATTGCAACAAAAACCATAAAATATCTAGGGATAAACCTAACCAAAGAGGTGAAAAATCTATACACTGAAAACTATAGAAAGCTTATGAAAGGAATTGAAGAAGACACAAAGAAATGGAAAAACGTTCCATGCTCATGGATTGGAAGAACAAATATTGTTAAAATGTTGATACTACCCAAAGCAATCTACATATTCAGTGTAATCCCTATCAAAGTAACACCAGCATTCTTCATAGAGCTAGAACAAACAATTCTAAAATTTGTGTGGAACCACAAAAGACCCAGAATAGCCAAAGTAATGTTGAAAAAGAAAACCAAAGCTGGAGGCATCACAATTCCAGACTTCAAGCTGTGTTAACAAAGCTTTAATCATCAAGACAGTATGGTACTGGCACAAAGACAGACACATGCATCACTTGAACAGAATAGAGAACCCAGAATTGGGTTCCCACGAATGTACAGCCAACTAATCTTTGACAAAGCAGGAAAGAATATCCAATGGAATAAAGACAGTCTCTTCAGCAAATTGTGTTGGGAAAACTGGACAGCGACATGCAGAAGAATTAACCTGGACGATTCTCTTACACCATACACAATAATAAAATAGATCAAAGACCTAACTGTAAGACAGGGGCCACCAAAATCCTAGAGGAGAAAACAGGCAACAACCTCTTTGACCTCAGCCGCATGAAATTCTTACTTGTCATGTCTCCAGAGGCAAGAGAAACAAAACCAAAAATGGGACTTCATCCAGATAAAAATCTTCTGCACAGGGAAGGAAACAAACAGCAAAACTAAAAAACAAACAGCAAAACAGACAGAATGGGAGAAGATATTTGCAAATTACATATCAGATAAAGGGTTAGTATCCAAAATCTAGTAAGAACTTATTAACCTCAACACCCAAAAAAAGCCAAATAATCCAGTGAAGAAATGGGCAAAAGACACAAATAGACACTTTTCCAAAGAAGACATCCAGATGGCTAATAGACACATGAAAAAATGTTCAACATCATTCATCATCAGGAAAATACAAATCAAAACCACAATGAGATACCACCTCACACCAGTCGGAATTGCTAAAATTAACAACTCAGACAATGACAGATGCTGGCAAGGATGCATAGAAAGAGAAACTCTTTTGCACTGCTGGTGGGAATGCAAACTGGTGCAGCCCCTCTGGAAAACAGTATGGAGTTTCCTCAAAAAAATAAAAAGAGAACTACCCTATAACCCAGCCATTGCACTTATACAAAGGATACAGGAATGCTGATTGAAAGGGGCACATGCACCCCAATGTTTATAGCAGCACTATTGACAATAGCTTAAATATGGAAGGAGTCCAAATGTCCATCGACTAATGAATGGATAAAGAAGGTGTGGTATATATATAACAATGGAATATTACTCAGCGATCAAAAAGAATGAAATCTTGCCATTTGGAACAATATGGATGAAACTGAAGTGTATTATGCTAAGTGAAATAAGTCAGCCAGAGAAAGAAAAATATATGACTTCACTCATATTTAGACTTTAAGAAACAAAACAGATAATCACAGGGGGAGGGAAGCAAATGCAAGATAAAAACAGAAAGGGAGAAAACCATAAGAGACTCTTAAATACAGAGAACAAACTGAGGGTTGTTGGTGGGGTGTTGGGTGGGGGATAGACTTGATCAAGCAGAAAAGAATCAGACAAGTTAAAGACACCTTGTTTTAAATTATCTAGTGGGACGAGACTAGAAAAATATGTAAAAGGATGGAGCCTACATGACTCAAGTGACACACAAAAAAGAGGTCCAAATGTAAATTAAGGGGATCCCATAAGGAGAGGAGAATGAAAGAGGGCAGAGAGCCTACATAAAAAACTAAAGGTTTGTACTTCTTATATATGTGGAAAAAAGAGACAATTTCAACAAGCTCAGTAAATTCACAACAGGATAAATGTCAAGATATGAACACAGTGAAGCATGATTAAAAAAAAAAAAACATGAACACAGTGACACATAAAACTAACCTCGAAAATTACAGAGAAAAGGATCATTTTAAAACGCCATGACAAAAGCAGCTACCTAATGTTGTGGAAGGTCCCGACAAAAGGAAGCATATTACTATGGGACTGCAAAGCCAGAATAACAAAATTTAAACCAAAAGTACTACACAAAAACAGATGAATTTTTAAAAGGAAACTTGCTATATAACTATAATTTTAAACTGTGACTGTGTACTCATGAAAAGTAATCATTTTGACTTATCGTAATGTCTCATTGACAATAAATAGTAAAGAATTTTCATTAAAATCAATCATAAACATGGGGCGCCTGGGTGGCTCAGTTGGTTAAGCATCAGACTCTTGGTTTCGGCTCAGGTCACGATCTCGCGGTTTATGACTTTGAGTTCCATGTTGGTCTCCACTCTGGGAGCACAGAGCCTGCTTGGGATTCTCTCTCTCCCTCTCTCTCTGTGTCTCTCTTATAATAAATAAATAAATAAATTTAAAAAACCAACCATAAAGAGCTCTCATGAAAAATTTCATGAGTAAACACTGAAAATACATTTAAAATGTTTTATGTTATTAATATATTCTTTCTCTTACTATGAATGCGAAGCTATAATCCATTCTTTAGTAAGTAAAGAGTACTTTCATGAGTAAACACTGAAAATACATTTAAAATGTTTTATGTTATTAATATATTCTTTCTCTTACTATGAATGCGAAGCTATAATCCATTCTTTAGTACCAAGCAGATGAACAAAACCCTTCATTTCTAAATAAACACCATCAAAGTTGTAAAATATAAGGGAAATCACTTTAGAAAAAATAAATATTTGGAATTAAGTTCAGAAAAACAGATACTTGGGATTAAGTTGAGAAAAAACCTAATGATTAACTCTTCCTAAATTTTATTTAAAGAAAACTACTTTTTTAATATGAAAATTTTATGAATTATCCACCTCACTTCTTTTTTGAAATTTTTTTATTATTAAAAAATTTTTTTAAATCTTTATTTTTAAGAGAGAGACAGAGTGTGAGCAGGGAAAGGGCAAAAAGAGAGAGGGAGACACAGAATCTGAAGCAGTGTCCAGACTCTGAGCTGTTGCAAAGAGCCCGACATGGGACTCAAACCCATGAACTGTGAGATCATGACCTGAGATGAAGTCGGACACTTAACCGACTGAGCCACCCAGGTGACCCTACACCTCACTTCTTATAAAGCACATGCCCATATCATAATGTTTGAGCTAAAAAATCAGAGATGAATCTCATATATAACCAGAAAGTGAAAACACATATAAAAAGGTAACAAGAACTTCATATAAGTCAAAACTATAAAATGATACAATTATTAATGAATGTTACAATTGAAACTTTTTTACATGCTGCAAATTCTACATTCTAAATGTTCTAGGTCCCCTGTGATATTAATTTAAGCAAGAATTCTAGGATACGAATAGGTACATTAAATTATTTTATCACGGGCACCTGGATGGCTCAGTCGGTTAAGCGTCCGACTTCAGTTCAGGTCATGATCACAGCTCGTGAGTTTGAGCCCGGCATCAGGCTCTGTGCTGACAGCTCAGAGCCCGGAGCCTGCTTCAGATTCTGTCTCCCTCTCTCTCTGTCCCTTCTCTGCTCATGCTCTATCTCCTTCTCTCTCTCTCTTTTAAAAATTAATAAACGTTAAAAACAAGTTAAAAAAATTACTTCATCACTGAGGAATGATCACATAGAATGGAGATTTCAGCTTCAGTTAATACAAAGAAAAATGAATTTTTGAAGTGAACTAACGGATTAGACTTTCTCCTATTAGGGAGGTGCTTTGTTACCTGATAAAATTACTGACTCTCAATTTTTTAGGATTAAGACTAAAGCCTCCATACTATTGGAAAGTATAAACCAGAAAATGTGTGATCACAGTCTCCAGTGTTCCAGGGATTTCTACACCAAAACCCAATATGGCCACCACTACTCTTAACACACTTGTAACAGGAGGCAAAACAGAATTTAGAAATGGCTTAGCATACAGTTCCTCAGAAATACCGAGATTTCTCTGGAGCCCTCAAAGCAAAGGAGATCTCAGATTATGGAGGCCCTCACACTCCAAGGGGAATCTTCTGGCCCTCACAGTGGACATGATGGACCATCACTGGAGCTAAAGAAGAATCCTTAGGGAGTATAAAAGCATGATAATGTTGGGTAGCAGATGTCCCTCTGTAAGAGGGAGAGAAATAAAACTAGGCTTCTCGACTAACTTCCATTCAAGGAGAGTCATGTGAACTACATTTTAAGGTCTATCTTCCTCCCTCACATTTGGACCTCTCCTCTGTCATTTGCTTCATTCAGGTGCACCTACCTGGATGTGTGGCTACTGTCCCCTTTCCATTCACATCCCAAGCCTCCTTCTTTTGCTCCAAGAAGTTGACCTGGTCTGGTTTTGACACAAGACCTGTAAATTGGAAAAAAAAGGAATAGGAGTATTACTGGAGATTCTACCTTTCAATCCACTACTATGCTTAGTAGATGAAAGAGGACATTGTAGAATTCTAGAAAATGATTTCCAAAATGCTGTTGCCCAACAGCCCCTTTGAGAACACACAGAAGGGATTTCTAATGTTCACATCTTGACCTCCCACTTCCATGTACTAGACACAATAATAAGGAGTGAAAACTGGAGTTTAAGATGTGGGCAATACCTTGTTATGTCATTCAATGTTTAGAATGGCCACTAATCAACATAAATGATGATGGTACCTTAAGAAAGAGAAAGCTGAAGCTGAAAAGGAAATATCGGGAAGATATTTTTCTATCTTCAAATCCCTACTTCTTTCCCTTACTGCAGGGATCTGAATTCCAGTCATGTGAAGAGGAAGCTTCCAAGAGACAGTCTTCAAAGGAAGGAACAAAACCCCGAGTGTGGTTTGGGAAGTCTGGAAGGAGTTATCCTCACCCAAGAGGAGGAGGTGTCCATAGTTCTCTAACATCACATCTCTATAGAGCTCCCGCTGACTGTGGTTCAGGAAACCCCACTCTTCCTGAGAGAATTCTATGGCCACATCCTTGAAGGTCAGCAGTTCCTGCAATAAATACCACAGTTACCAAGTGGCCCAAGGTGGGGTTCATAATCGTACCTAAGATGAAAGAGGGAGTTACACCAGCTAGACCCAAGACCTGAACTTTACTGCTTACCTGCTTGTACTCACCGAACTTAGTCCTACATTTTACTTAACCTCTTCTTTCCATTTTATCTTTTACTTCAGGCAAAACACCCCATGGGCACAGTCTCCTGTGATGGAAACAGAAAGTACCCAACAAAAGGCAATGACTGCCCTGAGGAAGAGCTTGGATTGGCCTAGTTTGAGCTGAACCCCTGACTCACACCTCTGCAGATGGACCAAGGAGTAACCCAGTCTCCTCGTGACTCATTACCATTACTCATTATAATACTAAAATCTCCATCCAAGTAGGAACACAAACCTCATTTATATAAGATACAAAGTATGTAAAGAACTGTTGTCTTAAGGAACATGTGTGATCTTATGCCCACATCTATATGACAAGGCCTCTCTTTCTAAATATCCACCCTAACCCTAAATAAAAGGAAACCATTCCCCTTCCCTCTGTGTGTCTCTGCTTTGGAAGTTATTGCCTGTGATCTCCTTACTGGTGAAAAATCAAGTTTCCTTTCTGTGGTGACTCCACCTGGTGTAGTTTCTATCTATGACTGTTATATTTCAGGATTTTAAGATACTTAAACATGTCAGTCATATGAGTCTTGTTTTCATTTTATGAAAATACAAAGAAGTAAATAGAATGGTATTTCTGTGTCCTGATGTGGAATGAATTACAAACATAGAGGATGGGGGACACCTGGGTAGCTCAGTTGGTTGAGCATCTGACTTCAGCTCAGGTCATGATGTCAGGGTTTGTGAGTTCAAGTCCCATGTCGGATTCTGTGCTGACAGCTCAGAGGCCTGGAGACTGCTTCAGATTCTGTGTCTTCCTCTTCCTCTCTATCTGCCCCTTCCCCCTCACACTCTCTCAAAAATAAATAAACATTAAAAGAAAAAAAACATAGAGGGTGGAAGTCTGATTTAGAATCTCCACTCCCACAAGTCAATATCCTTACAACAGAAAGGTGAGCCCTTCATTGTCCAGTGAAAACTGATGTGATGTGGGACTGGAATTCAGGGTCAAGAAAGTATCTTTGAGGTGATTTTGGTGTAAAAAGTTGTTTTTAATAAAGCATGGGTAATGACCCATGGACAGAGCAACCTACACTGTCATTTGGAGAAGCCATTAATTTTATACTTTTAAGTTGGGGGGTAGAGATAAGAAAGTTTCTAAAGAGATTTTCAATGTTAAAGAAGACCAATAGAGTCCTGCAAGTCTGGCTCTGGTCAAGCTAAAGTCCTTTTTTGCATCTAACAAAGCATTAAATTAAGGTTGTTGGGCATTCCTTGAACAATGTCATACTCTACCTATCCCAGGTATTTACAAATGCACTGCAAGTTCAAGGAAATTTAATTTTATCTACACTTCTTTTGTCTTTGTTTTCCTCATCAAAAACTGCAAGCAAGGGAAGCTCAGAAAAAAGTTTCCAGTTTAATTGTGATGGTTTCTGAACATCATTCCATAAACCCACCTAAGATCCTTATGAATGATGAGAGGACAAATATGAACTTTGTAAGGGAGAAATCCGGCAAAGACACCAAACCAAATAATAGAAGGTAGCATCAGCTTTAATGAGAAAAATGATATCAGTGCCTAAGGCATGCCAAAGGACCTATTATTAGTGGTGTGTTCTTGTGGCCACAAGAGTGAATCAGAATTAAAATCCAATTATGAAAATACAGTGCATTTATACAAAGTTCAATCACATATACTTTCCACGTTCTGTAATATCCAGTATATTTTAAACAGTATCTTCTTCACATTCTAAGGAGGAAGCCTCCCATTTTTTTCAAGAACTTTCCGAGTTATTTGGGCCTCATATCCATCCTGTGCATTTGTGCATTGTATTAATCCTGGTCTACACAGAGCTGATAACGCATCCAGATGGAACCTATGTAAGAAATTGATTGAAATCCCAAGAACAGAGCCGATCAGCAATAGGAATCTTGGACTCAACACCTTCTCCTGTGAATCTGTCACAAAGGGAATATTTTCAATACATGCAGGACTTTACATCAAAGCGACAATTGTTGGTTCCCTATTGGAAGCCAGGTTGGAGAATAAGGAATAGTCTCTGGGAAATAGGGGAGGAGTGTTCGGTGGGAAGTTAAGTTTAAGAAGTCTGTTGGTGGGGCGCCTGGGTGGTTCAGTTGGTTAAGTGTCCGACTTCAGCTCAGGTCATGATCTCACAGTTCGTGAGTTCAAGCCCCGCGTAGGGCTCTGTGCTGACAGCTCAGAGCCTGGAGCCTGCTTCAGATTCTGTGTCTCCCTCTCTCTCTGCCCCTCCCCTGCTCATGCTCTGTCTCTCTCTGTCTCAAAAATAAATAAACATTAAAAAAAAATTAAAAAAAAAAAGAAGTCTGTTGGGTTGCACCAATGGGTTAACAAGGCTTAGGGCATAAAGCCACCACAGGGTGAAAGCGCCCAAGGCGAGTCATTAAGTAAGACAAAGCATAGAGGCAGAAAGCTGCCAAAGAGCGAAAGCACCCAAGGTTAGCTAGTGAAAAGGCTGCCTTGTTAGCCTTAAGGTAGCATGCTCCAGAAATCTTAAACTTTGGAGATAACAGCTACTTGGCTGCACAGCCCACAAATGCTGTATTGTCCATCTGTTGTCTGGTGCCAATATATATCATTGTGCTTTAATCTCAACTTCTAATGCCACTTGCTCCCCACACCTTTTGCTTCTTACACCCACAAGTTAAAGGTCACTATCTTATTGTTTTCTTCTGCGCATTCAGGACATATGTAAATTCTTGAGAACTCAATAAATACGGAGACAAAACCCGTGTTCAGGGCTCTTGTCCCCTCCTGGACATTAGCCTCTCATATTCAATTCTGCATCTGTTCTCTTGCTGGACAAGAGAACTCCAGATTCAAAGTCTGCAACAGTGTTCTAAAGATATAACCTTGAATATCATTTCTGAAAAGGTTTTAAAATTAGGTGAAAAAATGAGGCAGAAACATCAGAAGTAGAGGAATCAACATTTCCAATTTCTAAATGCATGGTATTTCAAGAGAAAAAGACAATACAGACTCTGACCTGAGATACCAGGCTTACCTGAGGACTGGCCATTTCTTCTTTCACCTCGTTCTCTAGATTTCTTTCTCAGAAGATATTTGTGGAGAAATCACTGCTGCATCAGGGGAAAAGGCCTTTATACCCACTGGAAGAGCCTCTTCAAAAGTAAACTGCTCACCTGCAGGCAGGACATTGTAATGCAAAAAAGGCGAAACTTCCTAGTCTTTTGCATCCTGATATTTGGAAACTATGAGCTCCTACTTGCAGACCAATCAGGGACTGACTCTCCCTTCTCTTCTTTCAGGGGCTTCTCCTCCTACCCATTCTGCTACAGGAGAGGAACAATGTGCTGCATAGGCCTGATCCACACAGACTCCTGTAGGGGAGATCTAGTTACCTCTCCTTGAGCCAAACCCTGCACTCCACTCTCTTAAATTAATGGGAAGCCTTCGTGCTTAACCCTGGCCTCACTTAGAATCACCTGGAGCACTTAAAACAACACTGTTGTTCCCACTCACACCAACCGATGGAATCTGAGGGGGAAGGCATCAGATATGACTGTTGTTTGAAACTCCAAGTGTGATCTATGGTGAAGCATTTGGGGAGGTGACCAAGCCAAAAAAAAAAAAACATTAACCAAGGCTATGATTGTTATCCACATTTAAATCCATTCCTTCTTCACTGATCAGAGTTTCTGGAGAATTACACATTCTCTCTCCTTTGGCTTCATGGAGGGAGACACCCTTACAAATGGGACTTTCCCTGATATACGCACATGTATCAGACATGCAAATGTCTCTTACAAAGGAAACTTGTACTGGGTTTAAAGGTTTTCCTTTGTTGTTTCTTTACAATAACAACCTATAATAATTCTTAGGACAAAGATACATTTTGGGGTGAGAAAATGCCCCTCTTCAGTAGGAAAATGTTTATTTTCATAAGTAACTGCCACACACAGTTTTCTGAAGTGAATGTATTTTTTACACTTCCATCAGCAATATATGAGAATTGTAATTCCTCAACATTTAAATGGAAATTTGGTGTTATACTTTTTCTTTATTTTAGCCATTCTAGAAAATATTGAGTGGTTTTTCACTGTAAAATATGAAGTGGTCTTGTGACAGTTGTCCTGATGACTCAAACTGAAACCACTTAAAAACATAAAGTTGAACAAAAATCAAAATGGCTACATCAAAACATCAATGAGGGTTGACATTAAGCTAACTTTTTTTTTTCTCCTTTGGGAAACTTTGTCTTTCCTTGTTAGCTTTTTTTTTTTTTTTTTTTTTGCCTTTACAGAACTGGTACTGCACTGAAAATATGATGAACAAGGCTGGCAGCAAAGATAATTCCTGTCTAACCCAGATAGGTCCCACATTTCCCTACAAAACCCTGCAGCCCCTTCCTCTGGGTGGGCTTACGGTTCTGAAGGCCCTAACCTGCTGCAGCCACCTTTGCCTGGCAAAACAATAAAGCTATTTTTCCTCTTTTTCCCAGTCTCTGTCTTCTGGTTATATTGGCTCTGGAGTACTGAGGTCAGTTTTCAATAACAGAATGAATATGTAGGAGAGGAAAACTTTCTTCTTCTTCCATTCTCAATTCTTTGGTTGTTATAATAGTTAAACTGACATAAGACAAAAATCACAAGAGGAAAAAAAAAAAACTTAATTATGAGAACCTTAAGGGTCCAAGGCCTCAAAGTCCTCCTGACATACTGGATGATAGTTGCTCATTATTCTATGGGGACAACAGGACCCCATGGACATATGATTATTTGAACAGTTGGAAAATGGGATGGATTCCCTAACAACTTCATAACTCAACTATCACCTTGATCAATTCTTTGTGGCTAGAATGACAAAATTGCTCTTTAAAAGCCAGAGTGTACCCCAGTCCAGGGTTAACTATGGACTTGTGGACATAATGCATGACCCCACTTTCCTTACGGTTAGATTGGATAATGCACTTAGGAATGCCCTTATCTCCTGAGACAAGTCTTCTCCCACTTGCCAGTGATTCCTCATAATTAGGATATTAGTAAGGCTAGACCTCAAACAAAGAGAGTTTCTTGATGGTTTTATTCCTTAGTCCTATTTGTCCCAGGAACCACCTCTATTGATGTACAATTCCAAATAGAGGCTTTATACAAGCACACAACAGCCCTCCTGGTAAAGAAACCTCAAAACTTGCTATGGGGTAGTCTCTGACAGAAATGACTCCACATCAGGTCCAGAGTGTCTTAGAGACCAAAGGCCCAGTGGGTGATGGGAGGCTGACTTATTAAATACCAGGTTATGCTCTTAAATATACCTTAAATACTTAACACCTGTCCAATTTTAAATCCAGCTACCCCTATGTCTGGCCCTGACTATCGTACATCTGTGTTACAACATGACTGCTCAGAGATTATTGATCTCATTTAGTCTAGCCAGTCAGATTTAAGACTCCCCTTATTGAAAATGCTGATGACAGTTGGCTTATTGATAGCAGTAGTTTCATGGAAAGGGGGATAAGAAAAGCTCAGTAGGCTACAGTCAGTCTGACTCAGACTGCTGAGGCCAAAGCCCTCCCAGCAAATACATCTGCCTAAGAAGCAGAGTCACTCATGCTTTACAACTGGCAAAGGGTCTCAAAATTAAGATGTATACTGACTCTAAATATGAGTTCCTAATTCTACACCCCACAGAACAATTTGGAAGGAAAGGGGATTACAATCAAGCCCATAATAACTCCCCAATCAAATATGGGCCCTAAATGATTACTCTTCTTGAGGCTGTACACCTACCCAAGGAAGTAGCTGTAATTCACTTCAAAGGACAGTAAAAAGATATGACCTTAGGATCTAAAGGAAACAATTTAGCAGGCTGTGCAGCCAAGCAGGCAGCACAAAATAAACAAATATGAAGTCTCACACTAGTCTAACTCTGACAAAGTCTATAACTCCAGTCTATTTAGGCCAAGAAATTCACATAGCCCAGTAACAAGGATATTCAAAATATGCACAGGACTGGCTTGTTAATAATGAGAGGAAAATATTTATTATCCCCCCCTCACCCCAAATAATCAATGGAAGGTAATATAGGGTTTGCACAAGGCTACTTGAGTAAAAAGGCTACTGAGGTGACAAAATCCTTGCTAAAAGAAATTATCCCTAGATTTGGACTGCCTTCATCCCCACAAAGTGACAACGGGCTGTCTTTTATTGCACAAATAATTCAGGAAATAGCTTGGGCCTTAAAGAAATTAATTACTATTTACATTTAGTCTGGTGTCCACAGTGCTCTGGAAAGGTAACCCTCCAAAACCAAATGGCCCTTGATATCCTGACTGAAGTTCAAGGAGGCCCAGAATTAGATGACGGCTCCTGAGGGAACTGGATGGCTATGTGGGTCTAACTTGTGTCCATGGCTTAGCCCAGGCTGGATAGGCCACTGTACTTTGGGTTTTGCCTGGATACATGGATGCATTATTAAAACCATTACCAACCCAGCCAAACTTCCAAATTTAAAGCAATGATGGACAGGTTCTGCCTCTTGTCGGTATGACCACCTAGCTTCCATCTTTGTTCCCTCCTGGGACTGGAGGATGTTGCTTGGCACATGGAAGCTCTATAAATACACAGTCAAAGCCCTAAATGACACTCGAAGTAGCATTTCCCTATTAAACACTGAAGGAATACAAATGCTAAAGCAATTTTAAAAATAAAATGGCACTAGACATTTTACCTGCTGCACAAGGTGTAACATGTGCTATCATTAAGTACAGAATGCCGTGTATACGTTCCAGGTCACCATAAAAATGTTTCTGGGTTTCTAACTGATATAAATACTCACATTGCTGCTCTAAAAGATCCCTCCCTTTCCTTTAATGATTGGTCAAGCTCCTGGACTGGAAGAGGATTTTCGTCAACTACCAAAGGACTCTTATTTGAGCTTCATTTTCGTTTTGTTATTCTAATCGTGTGTTGTTGTTTTCTCCCATGTCTCTCTACTTGGTGCCTAGACTCCTTCACCGCCATAACTTCAAGCTGACAGATGATCCTTTGCACTCAGGAAGATCCATACATGAGCTCTCCCTTGGGCTCAGCTGTCCTATATATATAAGTCCCCAACTGATCAATGTTGACCCATAGGTAGGGACATCTCTATGCCCCTCATTCAGTAGGAAGAAGTTACAGAAGATGAGACCTTCCACCCTCAGCAGCCATAAAGATTTAAGGGTCAAAATTATTCAGGGGGAAATGATGTGGGAAACAAAGGCACAAGAAAATAAATTTCCATACTGCCTATAGCCCATTCACAAGTCCTTGAAACACAGAGAGTGACATTTCCTCTAGGAATTTAGCTGCCTGGATGATGACTCTTCACTAAGGACAAAAGGCAATCTTAACCCAACCCTCCAGGATCCTGTAAGTCTATTTTAACATATAAAAATTCCTGTGGAAACTTCTTTTATCTCTACCCCTCCCCACCCATCCCAAGATATATGTTGGCAATCATCTTCCAAGCATCTGGCCCACTGATATACATCTGAAGGGTCTTGTGACTGAGTTTTTACCAGACAGTAATAAATGACCTTTTCTTAACAATAGATAGTCCCCTCAGGATCCTGGAAACCTTGCTTCCAAAATTCCTTAGACTTACACTATCCCTAACCGCCTCCCAACTTGAAGGTACATAATTAGTCACCTGTCATAACCCCAGTGCAGCCCTCTCTGCCTATGGTCCCTGTGCTTTAATAAAACCACCTTTTTGCACCAAAGACATCTCAACAATTCTTTCTTGGCCATGGGCTCCAAACCCCAAATTTTCCACATCTCTGAGGTGGGGATTATTATTTTAGGTACCCGGAGGCCAGAAATACAAGGAAACAACGTCCCCATCCTTGAAATGCCTTCCAGGCACTAGCTGAACATTTCAACCTCTTCACTACGTAAATGTGGTTTTCATGGTTGCTCGCATTTACAAATGTCAGAGGGGGAAAAAAAATCTGACTCATACTTCCCCAAAACAGGCTTGCCTCTATTCAAAACAGTTCGCCCAACTCACAGATTTATTTATTTATTTATTTATTTATTTATTTATTTATTTATTTCACAGGTATAAGCACATAGCAAGCTTTCTGGGCTTCTAGACAAGGGTGGGAAGTAAATGTTAAACTACAGAGTTTCCTTTGGGCACTGGGCAGAGGAAGCTGCCCTGAAGCAACTGACTGTCATTGTTAGTCAGGGCTCACCGTCAATCAGAACCTTCCAGCTCTTTCTTTCCCTGCTGATAGTGCTCTCTCACAACCACGGTGAACCTTCCTAAAACCCACCAGACTTTCTGCAAGAAGTGTGGCAAGCACCAATCCTGCAAAGTGACACAGCACAAGAAAGGCAAAGATTCTCTTTATGCCCAGAGAAAGTGGTGTTATGACAGGAAGCAGAGTGGCTATGGTGGGCAAACGAAACTGACTTTCTGGAAAAAGGCTAAAACTACAAAGAAAATTGGTCTGAGGCTTGAATGTGTTGGCACCAACTGCAGATAAGAGAATGCTGGCTATTATGAGATGCAAGCATTTTGAACTGGGAGGAGATAAGAAAAGAAAGGGCCAAGTGATCCAGTTCTAAGCTTCATATTTTATTACATTATGAAGATAATAAGATCTTGAGGTTATGTTCCAAACAAGAAAAGGCGGGGGGGGGGGGGGGGGGGCGCCTGGGTGGCTCAGTAGGTTAAGCATCTGACTCTTGATTTCAGCTCAGGTCATGATCTCATGGTTTGTGGGATTCTCTTTCTGCCCCTCCCCTCTTACACGCATGGGTGCCCTCTCTCTTAAAAAAAGTTAAAAAAACAAAAAACAAAAACAAAAACTCAGACCCTTCCAGGAACTGATTCTTGGGGCCAAGAATAGGTGTAAGCTCTTCACAGGGTGGTGTGTGTTGACCCATGGACAGGTACCCTGCTTCATAGCTCTGTGGGACAGAGGGAGTCAGCACCCTGACTGGCTGCAGGAACAGGGCTGGGAAGCTAGCATCTGGGTCCCACGACTGGATCTGTGCTGTGCATGACTCTGGGCAAGTGGTTTCTTTTCCCAGGTTCAGTTTTCTCCCGCGTGAAGTGGGCGGGTTGGGAAGCTGGTCTTTGCCAGTTCTGCCATCCAACAGGTGCTGAGCGTTGCTGGAAATCCAGGGCGAGGCTCAGGAGCAAGATCTCAGAGGGGGATTCCATGGCAGGCTCTCTCCTACTCGGGATCAAAGCCATAAATTGGCTCTTCCATAGCAGACACATTTCTTCAGCATCCCCTCCACTCAGACTTTCTCCTTCTAGGTGGCCTTCCACAGACTTCCGTGCAGGATAGGAGCCTTCCTCCACACCTCCCTCTTTCCCGACTTCCTTTGCAAGCTCCCAGCAGGCCTGCGGCTCCTCCTCTTCCTCCCCGGAAGCAACGTGCCCTGCGTGCGCCCACCTTCCGGCCCAGCGGGAGCTCCAGCGGGCGCCCCTCCCCCCACCGTACGGACCCACACCTTCCCATACCTTAGTTACCTGGGCAGATGCCTGCAAGCGTAGTCAGGAATCCTGCCCCTGACGTCGGCCTCCAGCTCTCAGCGGAGGGCGTGGCGACGGCGGGGAGGCAGGACGGGGAAAGGCACCAGCCAGCAGCCGTGCCAGCGCTGCTCAAGTTTCACTTTTAGTTTGTGGGTCTGCTCCCCCGCCCCGCGCGAGCTTTCCCGGGATAAGTAGCGTTAGCGGGAAGGGAAGAGCTCGGCGCTGCACGGTAAGAGCAGGCTGCACGGTAAGGGCAGGCTGCACGGCCCTGGGCGCGGGGCGAGGGGCGGGGCCTGTCCGGGGCCGGGGCCCTCCTTCGCCTCTGCCTCCGCCTCCAGCTGCCGCCGCCTCCGCCTCGGCCGCCTCCTCCCCGAGGTGTTGTTGCAAATCCTTCTTCCTTCCCCACCACCTTCCGCTGGGGGGCGCCCGGGGAACCCCCGGCCCTTCTCCGGCGAGAGGGCTTCCGGGGAGGCAGGAGCGCGGAGCTTGGAGCGCGCGCATAGCCCCGGCCCACGGTGCGCAAGTGCCGGCCGCGGCGCAAGCACTGGATGCACGCACGGCGGAGGAGACCCCGAGCTTTCCGGAAGTCTGGGTCTGGGCGGGGTTGGAGCCCTTCCCTGAGTGCCCCAGCACACCCCGCCTTGGGTTTCCTGTGCGTCCTGGGGGCGGGCCACACACAGCCACTTGGAGCTCTCCTGGTACAAAGAGCCTGGGAAGCTAGCCGTTCGAGCCCCGGAGAGGAGGAGGGCCTCCCCAGAGTCACTCACTAGAGGCCGAGCCATAATTGACATAGATGGTTTCCAAGTGCTGTTTCCATTTCTCCAAGCATTTCTCTAGTACCCACTGTGTGCCGAGCGCTGTGCTGGGTGTGGGGTCAGAGAGGCCGGTGGGGCCCAGTCCCAGCCCTTAAGGACCGCTCAGTCAACTGAGGTGCTTAACCTGATCCAAGATAAATCGGGGGGAACGAATTGAATAAAGGTGTTTTGGCTTTGTTTTGGTTTGGTTTTTTGTTTATTATTTTTGAGAGAGAGGGGTGATCTCAAGCGGGGCTCTGCGCTGACAGTAGCAAGCCCAATGTGGGGCTTGAACTCACCTGAGCCGAACTCCCATGCTCAACTGACTGAGCCATTCAGGTGCCCCTTTTCCTTCCCTCTTAAAGCCCCCCATCTCACAGAAGTCATTAGTATTGCATTGCCTTCATAGCACTTTTTTATGTGGTAGGTGAATTTTACAATTGTTTTTATTACTTAGCTCCCAGTTGCTGTGGGAGAGATGGGTCACAAGAATTAGTCTTGTTTTGCAGAGTGTGGGAAGAGTTCAGGGGTGAAGAGCTTTCCCATGGGGTGCTCGGCTTTAACTGACAGAATGAGAATCAGATTCCCATCTCCAAAGCTCCTCTCGTGCTCCTTGACTCATGCAGGTTAAGCATGAGAAATTGACGGGAAAGTCCTTAGCAGGTCCTATACACTGGCAAGAAACTTAGTATTATTTCACTGTGTAGGTAGTGCAAGAAATGAACGTAAGTCTAGGCCCATGGTAGTGACTCAACAAACACCCACCGTTTTTGTTAGAGGAGATGCTATGTGCTCAAGAAATTTTGGTTCAATGAACTCCTTTTTTTTTTTTTTTAAAGTCTTTTTTTTTTTTTTGAGAGACCGCAAGCAGGGGAGTGATAGAGTCCCAAGCAGGCCTCCCACCCAGAGCCTGGGTGTCTCAGTCGGTTAAGAGTCTGACTCTTGGTTTCTTCTCAGGTCATGATCTCACAGTTCGTGAATTCGAGCCCTGAGTAGGGATCTGCACCGACAATGTGGAGCTTTCTTTGGATTCTCTCTCTCTCTCCTCTCTCAGTGCCCCTCCCCCACTCATGAGCGTGTGCGTGTGTGCTTGCGCGCTCTCTCTCTCGAAAATAAACTTGAAAAAAAGGGAAGAAGGTTCTGCCACGAGAGTGGTACAGTACAGCACTAAGTTGTGTATGCACTGGAACTCATACGGGAGTTTGTTGGAAGGGCCAGGTCTTAGGTTAGACATTGAAGTTAAGTCTAAATTAGACACAGACAGGTCCTGTTGACTCCCTTCAGTCTGCAAACACCATTTCCCCCCCTCCCATCCCTAAGGACCTTTGGTTTTCCCATGGCTTTCATTTTCTGATTTGTCATCTTCATTTTCTTCTGGCTGACACCTGACTTGGGCAATGGAGAGGGGAAGGACATAGGTAGTCATGGTGTTATGAGAACTTTTGGCTTCGGGCTTAGCTGAGGAGCATCTGTGCTATTCTGTTCTATTTTGTTCCATTCTGCAAGAGTTACTGACCACCTTTTTTTTTTTTTTTTAAGTTTATTTATTTTGAGAGAGAGAGAACATGAGCAGGGGAGGGCCAGAGAGAGACTGGGGGACAGGAGATCTGAAGCAGGCTCTGTGCTGACAGCCGAGAGCCTGATACTGGGCTTGAGTTCACAAACTGTGAGATCATGACCTGAGTCGAAGTCAGGTGCTCAACTGACTGAGCCACCAAGGTGCCCCACTGAGCACCTTCTTTGTCTAAGACATCCTTTTAAACACTTAGGAAGATCTGGAGAAAGTTGTGTTGACATATTTGGCTTTATTTTCTCATCATGGAAATGAGATGATTGGGTTTAGTGCATTCATTTACCACATATTTATTGGCCTGCAGTTTATAAAGCACTTTGCTGTGTCTCAGGGGTGCCATGATGATTTGGAAAAGGTCCTTGCTATTTATTTGTCTGTTTGTTTGTTTAAAGAGTGTGGGGGAGGGGCAGAGACAGAGGGAGAGAGAATCCCAAGCAGGTATTTGATATCAGGGATTCACCCTGAGATCACAGCCTGAGTCAAAATCAAGAGTCTGACACTCAACTGACTGAGCCACCCAGGTGCCCCAAGGTCCTTGCCCTTTTTTTTTTTTTTTTTTTTTTTAATGTTTACTCATTTTTGACAAAGACAGAGTGCAAGCAGGGGTGGGGCAGAGAGACAGGGAGACACAGAATCCAAAGCAGGCTCCAGGCTCTGAGCTGTTAGCACAGAGCCCGATGCAGCACTTGAACTCACGAACCATGAATTCATGACCTGGGCCAAAGTAGGACACTTAACTGACTGAGCCACCCAGGCTCTTTGCTTTTAAACAAGACACACAGTCCGGTAAGAGAGGTGCAATAGAATATATATTGGGCAAGATGTGATGTCCCTTAGAATGCTGTGATTATTTGGGGTCCTGTTCCCCAGAGTATTATGACTATTCTGTTAGAAAAAGGTCCTGTAGCCAACTAAGTGTGGTAAAGTCCAAGCGCAACAAAATTAAATGGGTATTTTTATCATGGGACTCTCTGAGCCTTTAGTAACCTAATGCACACTGTGACCTCCCAAGAGCTTTGTTTCTCAAAGTTATTTGATCAGAGAGTCCCCACCTTCCTCCTCCTCCTTTTTTTTTTTTTTCTTAATCCCCCTAAGACATTTCTTAGGCTTAGAGTTCCAATGTGCTTTGGGAAAAGCTGCTGTGAGCCATGGATCCAGTCTGTAGCATCTGAGCATAGGAGGGGTACTCAGACATGCACTGTAATCACAGAAACAGGGTTGAAAGTTCTACAAATGAAAGGTGTGCTCACACACGAGGTGATTTCAGACACAAGGACATGTGACTAGGGTTGAGGGTGTGAAATCAGAACAGGAGGGCTGAGCTTGTGAAGGAGTTGTGTAAGCAGAGGGGCTGGAAGATTGTCAAGAGTCATCAGGAACAGGGGTTGAGTGTCCGACTCTTGATTTCAGATCAGGTCATGATCTCACAGGTGGTGAATTCAAGCCCTAAGTCAGCACGGAGTCTGCTTAAGATTCTCTCTCTGTCCCTTCCCTGCTCATGTGCCTTTCTCTCTCTCTCTCTCTCTCTCTGAGAGAGAGAGAGAGCCACTGGGAAGCAGAGATGCAGATTCCCTCCTCTGAGCCAACCCCTCGCCACCTGCACTGTGGTTTTTCCAGCATTTCATCTCTCCGTCCTCTTCTGCTAATTCTATCTGGAGTCGTCTTAGACCAGATATGTTCCAGACTGGATTTACTGGTTCACTTTACTGATCAAACGCTTGTCAGGACCTTCTGGTCACAAGTAAGCTTACAAATTAAATTGAGCGAACACCCCTCTACAGTGTTCTCCTGAAAGTCTGGTTTTATTCTGGGTTTTTATGCCTGGTGTCAGTTCTGTGAATAACTAGTGCAAAACTACATTCCCAGAGGGGATTCCTGGCCCAAGGGAGTCAGGGAATTGGGGCCAAGAGTGAGGATAGTTTTAGGGCTCATCTGCCATTAGAAGAACTGTGCTCTAGATTCTTGGTGACCTCTTCAGGTACATCTTCCCCACATAACACCCCCTCCTTCTTCTGAACTAACAGACTGACTTCATAAATGTCATTGCATTCTAGAAGGCCCATTCCTCAGGTCAATGTAAAGCCTTTCAACCCAGTCACTTCCTTGTTTGGGCTGGAGATGCCATATTCCTGTAACAGGATATCCTGTGGGGCAGTTAAGACTCCACTTCTTTTGGGGTTAATTGTCTACTCTGAGTAAGGAATTCTGTCCTATGTGGGTCCATGTTCTTCAAGTACCAGAGGAGAGAACAGACTTCTCCATATATGGAAATTCTTACCCACCACACTCATCTATTGGAAGAGTAGGAGGTGATTCAGGGTTTAGGAGAAGCAGGATTTGAATTCCTGTTTCCAGGAACAAAGTCATCCCCCTCCCCCCTCTTGTCCTGCCCACTCCATTCCTTTGCCCCCATTCTGGAAACAGAGGAGAGAATGTCTCAGTGCTAGTTCCCTTGGGTCTTAGGACCACCTCCTTGCAGTGGGGCTCCGGGTGTGTGAGAGGAGGGCCAGCTGCCTGTGGGGCCTGACTCTGGTGAGAACATCATTATTGATGGAGCAAATGCATTTCTGCTCACAGACCTGGGGCTTGCAGCCATGGGGAGTTGCACAGTGACAGGATATGTTGCTGGAAGTGCTGGCCACTTTGATTTGGCATGTGGACAGCTCCTTTTCCAGGGGAGCTCTTCTCACAGTGGGATTTAGAGATAGACTCTGCCTGATGGAAAATTCCATTAAAAAAATTAAGTTTATTTATTTTTTAAAGCAAGAGAAACAGAGCATGAGTAGAGAAGGGGCAGAGAGACAGGGAGACACAGAATCCAAAGTGGGCTCCAGGCTCTGAGCTGTCAGCACAGAGCCTGATGTGGAGCTCAAACTCACAGACTATGAGATCATGACCCGAGCTAAAGTTGGCGGCTTAACCAACTGAACCACCAGGCGCCCCCAGGAAAATTCTATTTTTATATAAAAACAGAGAGAGAGAGACAGACAGACAGACAGGTTTTCTCCCACTCGAGGCATAGTCAGAATTGGGTACAAAGGCAATTGAGGAGTGTTGTCTGATTGCTAGGGTTAGAGCAATGAGCCACAGGGACTTTTCTACATGCTTGAGTAAGAATCGTTTTAGCTAAAAAACAAAATTATGGTAGGCTTTAAGCAGATAAAATGTTGCCATATATGCAGCATTTGCATGGCATCCATAGTGTGGGATCAATACCCAGCATTGCAGGATGGCATGTGGTTGATGGACTATCAGCATTGGAAGGAGTCTTAGAGATTATTCATTTGGTCCACCTCATTTTGCCACAGGATGGTAGGCGGTAGAAGCCTGGGGAGCCCAGCTAACTCACCCTGCCATCGGGTACTGGGCTGATTGGGTGGGATTAGAACCCAGATCTTTTGGCTCTCAGATCGTTCCTCCTTCCAGTACACTGTGCAGGCAGAGGTGGAGAAGGACATGCCCATGTTGCAGGTAAGGAAATTGGGACTCTGGGTACCAGAGTTGCCCACACTTACTGATCCGATTGGTAACACTGAGAACTAGTACCCAGTTATTTCAGACCTCTTTGTACCATATTACATGGGCTCAGATGCCTGAATTTGTTGTTTTTAGATTTTTTTTTTCCTTTTTTTTTTTCTCTCTTCCTTTTTTGGTGTCTACTTTGCTTTTCGTCATTTGAATGTTACTTGAATGTGAGCTGCTGCCTTCTGATTCTGCTCTGCTGTCTGTATCTTTTTCTTTCCTGAAAGGGATACTGGCTTGTCCACAATGCAGAACTGAATAGTGGAGACTTTTATTTCCATTTCTCCCAGGGTGGAAATTACGGATGGGCCTTGGAAAAGAATGAGCATGGCTTCCCATCTTAGCTCCTACCACTATCCTGGAAGCTGCCAGAATTCTGGAGTGTATTTCCCATCGAAAGGTGAGCCTCTGAATGGATTTTATACACACACACACCAATACACACATTCATAGACACACAGACACACAGATACGCATACATGCCAGCTCACAGACATACATACAGACACACGCATACTCATAGACACATACACTCGGACATGCACACAGATACTTACATAGGGAGACACATATACACAGCACACACATAGACACAAAGACACAGACACACAGACATATACTCTTAGACACATGCACAGACATACACACAGACACAGATACACACATACACAGGCACACACACACACACACACACACAGATACGCATACACTTATACATGTACACAAACATACATATAGTAGACACACACAGACACACACTTCTTTGCTTTCTTTGATATCAGGACAGCTTTCGAGAGAGACTTAGAAGGCACCACCCTCTCTCACGGCCGCCAGATGTTACACGGCCATGGGTAGTTTTTTGTACTCAGTACGATTTTGCCAGTGTTTTCCATGATATTCACAGTGAATTCCAAAAGCCTCTCCATGTACAGTGAGGGTGTATGTGACCTGAGTACTATTCCATTGCTTTTGGGGGGATGTGAAATTTTGTACACACAGAGAACTTTTAACTGGAGGCCCCAATGTGATTCAGTCCTCTCCAATTTTGGGGTACACTTGTCTCCTGGAGACACACACAGACTCTGGTACAACATCAGAAATGTGGGGCAGGCTGATGCTCCCCTATCAAATCTTATACAGAGCAGCCCTCCCCATTAACAAAACCTGGTACTCTTTCCTCAGAAATGTGCTGGGAGCCTCACTGCTTACACTGGACTCACAGTGGAATAATTGGGCCACTTCATTAAGACCTAATTGATGCTAGGCCTCATCAGGGACTAAGGACTATAGGGTTGAGACACAGGAGATTGTAGTTTTAGAACTACACAGTGGATCCCAGTGAAACCAATGCTGAGAACGACTTTTCTAAACATGCGTTGTCAAACTTTCATGTATATACGAATCACTTGAGGTTCCCTTTAAAAGCAGATTCTGGGTCCCCATACTCAGACATCATTACTCTTTAGATCTGGATGAAGCCGATTAATTTGTGTTTTTAACAAGCATTGAAGTTATTGTCTCCAAGCTTCATCTCCAGTAGCACTAAGCTAGAGAAAGCAGAAGACCACACCTGAGTCCCTTACACCCAACTGTCCTATCTCAACACAAACACTGCTGTTCCCAGTGTGAAAACTACTAACAGCTTCTGGGAAGATGTCATTCTCTGCAAATCCCCTGCAAACTGGAAAGGGACTAAATAAGGCAGTGGTGTCTGAGCGAGGCTGTTTGGGGTAAATAATATGTA
Source organism: Prionailurus viverrinus (assembly GCF_022837055.1). Taxonomy (NCBI): domain Eukaryota; kingdom Metazoa; phylum Chordata; class Mammalia; order Carnivora; family Felidae; genus Prionailurus; species Prionailurus viverrinus. The sequence continues at coordinate 5,055,260 of NC_062575.1, forward strand.
CTCATTCATCAAAGGGATGTTTATTGAGTATCTACTATATGCCCCAGGTGTATGAGGACACACTGTGTCCAGAACACTGTGCTGGGAATCTTACATACAAGCTGTGAGTTAATCTTTCTAAAGTCGGGGGAATCAGGTGGTATGTGTTCATTTTTCCAGGAGGATTGGTTTCTGTGTATGCCTTCCTGGGAGTAGAGAGTCCTTCTCTTCTTTCTCATTATCAGTAAGTTTAAAAATAATGTTGGATGTGAGGGCACAAATATAGAAAGCAGACTGGGGGACAGAATGGAAGGGTAGATTAGGGGCTCTGAGGGAAACCTGATGTATTTATGTATTTGCATTTATGTATTTGGTTTATTTTAATGTGTGAAAAATCAATGGACACCCCAGGAATGGAAGATGGTTTGCAGACGTGTTACCTTGGAGGTACTGTTTGAACCAGAAAGGTGAAAGTGACTTCCAAAATTGTAAATCCTTTGCTCTCCTTTATCTGAGTCTGAGTGTCAGCAAAGTATGAATGCCAACTTGGGTCATCCAGGAGGTAGAGCTGCCAGGAACTCTGTTCTCTGAGCTGTTCTCAGAAGGGAGGATCAGGGACTGGCAGTGGAGCTGTGGAGGGCAATTTGTGGTCTAAGAGGTCATTTGCGACAAAATCTGAACAGATAATTCTCTGTTAGGCTCTGCAGGCCCCATTTAGGCAAAGGGACTATTCCTGATGCAAATTCTGGGATAGCTGAGCTCTGTGCCCAGAATGTCAGCTCCGAAGTATGAAACAAGAACCGGGGCTGGGGGCAGGAGCCTCAGAAGGTCTGCTGGAGGTGGGATTGATGGGTGTCTTATGTGTTCATATTACACAGGGTGATCCTGGATGGCCAGTCCCTGCTCGCGGTCTGCTCCGTGGTCCCCTACATTGTGGGAAGTGCCGGATTTAGTTCCTTGGGTGGCGGTGGCGATGGAGGGATGGGTCACCTGTGTTCTGTTTGTGCACATGTGTGATGTTTTGGCAGAAAGAAAAGGAGAAACATGAGAGGGCATCAAAACCTCTGGGTGCAATAACAACATGGGTCAGAGGGAGGACTGATCTGTCCATGGACTGTGCCCTCAGCTTGCCTGAACTATGAACTCAGGTGTGTGGGCTTGGTTGAGCTGGAATTTAATGCTGACGCTCTGGAGACCTGGGCTGATGAAGGGAGGAGCACACTACTGCAGGTTTTGGCCCCAAGAAGCGTCTTGTGTGCCGGAAGTCCTCTGTGCGCATGTGCAGCACTTCTCTGGAAACTGAATCTGCACATGCACTATGCGGAGCTATTACCAAGAGTGAAGTCTGGTATTTCATTGGTGTCTTAAGCTCGCATGTGCAAAAGTGGGCCAAGAGGGGCAGGAAAAGATGTCACAGTGACTCTTAAGCCCACGATATGAGCAAGGTATTCAGGGCATGTAAAAAAAGTGGTCAAAATGGAAGGTGATGCTGTGTGGTGTTCAATGACGATCTGATGTATGTTCAGATTTTCAAGAGTTCATTGGACCAGTTGTCCATTCAGACGGTTGGGCATTCTCCACCTGTAGAAGGTAGTGGTAAGGTTTTTAAAGAGGATGTGGAAGCAAAGCAAGGAAATTGATTGGGTATATCTTAAACAGTTGCCTTATTTTTGAAGACCTAGTTGACTGTAATTTTTTTCAGTTCATTTTCTTCTGTCCAGTACAGTGACCGTGAATTACGTTGTGGTTTCTTTACAGAGACTATCAAGGTATTAGAGCCACCTGAGTTCTTTAACAGTGAAACCATAGTTGGTAATATATTACAGGTTTGTTTGTTTTTTTTTAATCCACTAACATGGTAATTTAGAAATTGTCCACTCATTGTAAGAACGCACAGTCATGATGGTGCAACAATCTCTTGTCTCAGAACCACCCAGTTAAGTCATATGTGTACAAATCAAAGATGCACATTTCATGATGTGTGTGATAGCAGGAGACAGATACATTCAATTACGTAAATGTATAAATAAGAGTGTTCCAATGAGGAGGTTTAATTAACAGTTATCTTGGGATATGAAGCAGATCCATTTCTACTGGTGTGAAAATATCACCTTCATATATTATTGGTTAAGGAAAGTAATTTGATTGGCAGTAAGTTTGATATGACAATATTTATGTAAACATTGAACCAAGGAGAAAATATTTTACTGCTGGTGTATGTTACACAATTTCAAATGCAATTGCACATACACTCTGAGTTTGCACAAGAGGGAGGATCCACCTCAACTTGACAAACTGTTATGTCTGAAGATCAAACTTTTCTCGAATGGTGGTAACGTTTTTTTTCTCTTTTTACTTTATTAAGTATTTTACTTAAAGTGTATTTTGCTTTATTTTATAAGTTTACACTATATAATTTTCATTTTACAATTAATGATATGCCTACATTTAGTTGGTAAAGTCAAGTTTCATGAGGCAATGAATTTTCTCGGGAACCTCTAGATCAGGTCACTTTCACGACCATACAAATTGTGGGCATAACCCATTTTCTTCTCGTGGTTTCCACGTGGTCTCCTCCATGGTCACACTTTGTGCATGGTATCCCCACAGTAGAGAGAAAATAATGAGTCTCACTGTTCACTCAAAATTCCACCCGTTTTCCTTTACCGTCTATATCATTGAAAGGATTACTGGGTATTTTATAGAAGTAAGGTTATTACCTCATGGACTGAAATTCGAAACTGTTGGCAATTGTGAATAAAGTCCAAATGAAAATATTAATGAGTAGGAGAATGAATTAAGGACCTCCAAATGTACACATGACATTTTCATTACCCCAACCTTCATTTTCCTCCTCACCCCTCGCTATCACCATTGTTACCTCAATCTCTGCACCCCTAGGGCCTTTAGATTTCCATGAAACCTAACTCTTTCCCCACAAATGACCCTCCTAGTTCTCTTCATTGCTCACCTAAGTTCATCAGGTGCATTTTAGACCACTATACCAATAAACTCTGTTTTATCTGATCCCAGAACCCTCAGCCCAATCTTCTTTCTCTGCCATGGCCCTCAACTCCTCCATCCTCCATTTTTTCCCCCTCCTCCTCCTCCTCCTCCTCCTCCTCCATTGCCATTTATATTGCCTCTCCGGCCCTCTCCATGGGCCTCCATGGGCCTCCATGAAGTCATTTCAATGACTTCAGCCCATCTATGCTGTCTTTTATGTCTACCACCCTCAATGTCCCAGCTATCACTTATCATGAGTCCTTAGTTTCCTCGTGATCTTGCACCCATGACCCCTAACCATACACTTCCTGATTTTTTTTCTCATGGGCCTTTAGACTTCTGGTACCCACTTTTCTCCCAGCTCTGATGATCTGCCTCCACCCACATTAACTCACTGTACCCATTATGTTCCTCAGGCATCTTCTTTTCTTCCTACCCTTTATTTCTGGTTAGAGCACTGAATACTCTCTAAGGACTCCATTCACCAGTAACTATCTCCCTTCCATCCCTATGTTCTATAACCCTTCATAAGCAGTAAGGTTTGTATGCGTTTTACTCATCCTTGCCTCCTAACTCCCTTTTGCCAATCATTTCCTCATCCATTATCCCCTTCCTTCCCATGATTTCCTTTACCCTCTTACTTCCTCAATACACATATCCCTCATCTCTTTAATGTCCTTGCATACACTCCACCCCCAACCTCAAAACCTGTAGTGTACTTTAACCTCTCAGTGACACTTAGCTACCTAGTGCCTGTTGTGGCTTACATAGTGTGCCTCAAATAAATATGCTCAAGTCCTAACCCTGTAATTGTAACCTTACTGGGCAGTAAGATCTTTGCAGATGTAATCAAGTTAAAATAAGGTCATCCTGGATTTGGGTCAATTCTAACTCATTAACTGATATCCTTATAAGAGGAAAATTTAGACACACACAGAACGGTGTGTGATGATGAAGGCAGAGACTCAGTGATGCATCCACAAGCCAGGCCAGGCTAAGGATAGCTGACAGTCCTCAGAAGTTAGAAAGAAGAAAGATTCAATTCTTGAAGTAAAGTGTGGCTCTGCCAACAGCTCAACTTCAGACTTCTAAGAACCTCTGGAACTTTGAGACAGTAATTTCTCAGTGTGTTTAGACACTCAGGTGTGGGATGTGTGACAGCAGCCCTAGGAAACTAACACAGATCCCGTCCTGTCTTCCACCGGGGCTCTGTGACCTCAAGCATCCAGGCTCTCTGCAGCTCCATTTGTCCCTGTGCCCTCTTTCTTACTCAACTATATCACTCCACGTCTTCATGCCACACATCTTGCCCTAAAGTGGCAATGCCCCTTACTCTTGAGTTGCACACATTGTATCATTCTTGATTATACTATTAAATGTGTCCATCCTACCATAATTCTGACTTTGTATCTTTTGTGGAAGAGATGGTATATATTCTCATACAGTTAGTCACAATATTTATAAGATTATGTTTAACTGTTTTTTAAAAGTCATTTGCATTATTCCAACTTAAATCCGTTTGTATAAAAGTTTTACCCAAATAAACCCATATGACTCATTAGACACTCGATTCTAGGGAATATAGTAATTACCTGTATTTTCCAGAGGTTCTTTTTCCCACTCACCTATGTGTGTCTCCACACTGCCTTCTGATTCTCAAGCTTCAATATCAGCTCTTCCCTGGGTCTCCAGCCTGCTCGCCTTCTTTATAGACTTAACACTTGCCAGGACTCACAATAGTGTTAGCCAATTCATTAAAGAAATATTCCTGTCTATCTACAGAAAGAGAGGGAAAGAGAGGGAGGGAGAGAGAGCGAGCGATATCTATTTCTATATATAATAAACCTATATCTATTTCTAGATCTTTAGATATAAAAAAAAACACAAAAATAGATGTATAGATATCCATTCCATTGATTCTCTTTGGAGACACCTCATACAGATTTTACTGTCTGTACATTTTCTTCATTCATCATCAAACTGTTGAACTTCTTTCACACTGATAATTATGTCTTATTTGACAAAACTTATGTGCTTCTTTTCAAGATTGTTTTTTGTATTATCACACAAAATAAAATGGAGGAGAAAGTTAAACCCTAACTTCCATTGGAAGCTTACCTGTGTGTATGTGTGAATTTAATTAAAACTTGAATTTATGCAGTCTTTGATACTTGTTATTAATACTAGGCCTTCTTATGTAGGAATTTCTTGTTTTTTTTTAACTTTTAAAATGTTTTTATTTATTTTTGAGACAGAGAGAGACAGAGCATGAGCAGGGGAGGGGCAGAGAGAAAGGGAGACACAGAATCTGAAGCAGACTCCAGACTCTGAGCTGTCAGCACAGAGCCCAATGTGGGGCTCAAACTCATGGACTGTGAGATCATGACCTGAGCTGAAGTCAGACACTTAACGAACTGAGCCACCCAGGTGCCCCTTGGGTTCTTTTTAAACAACTTTTTTGGATATAATATACATGCTGCATATTTATTTCACCCATTTAATGCATAAAATTGATAGGTTTTTAACCAATTCATATGTAGGTAGAAGCAAACCATTATCCATCATAGAATATTTCATCACCTCATAAAGAAACGTCCATACTCTTTATCTATCCCTACCCTCATCCTCTTATCCTCATGCCTAAGATTCTACTAATCTGCTTATTTAACTTGTTTCCAGTTTTACAGAGATACTGGCATATAACATTATAGTAGTTGAAGGTGTACATCTTAATGATTTGATATATGTATATGTTGCAAAACATTTACCACAGTAAGTTTAGTTACACCCACCACCTCACAGTTACCAAGGTTTCATGTGTGACAAGAAATTTTAAGAGCTGCTCTCTTGGGGGCGCCTGGGTGGCTCAGTCAGTTAAGCGTCCGACTTCGACTCAGGTCATGATTACTTCTCCTCCATCACCTGGGTTATGAGAGATTCGCTGACATGCTGTTTTAATATGACCAATGATTCTCACAGAGTCTTAGAACTGATAGATGGCATTCAGGCATAATTGAACAAAGTCAGGGTCTCTCCTGGATTGTTTGATTGGTTTGGGAACTGGGGACATTATCTTAAGATGCCATCTTGTTGGTCAGTATAATCTTTACTTTGTGTTTTTCTCTTTGTGTCTGCCAATGTTTATGCCACCTCATGCCTGCCAGCCTTCCTGTAGAACCATACTGTGGGCCACTCAACCGACCCTTGGGTAAACTCTAACTGCTGTACCCCCACACCGTCCCTTACCAGCTTGAAGAAGCCAGTAAGGTCATCATCCCTGTTCCCTAATGGCAGGTAGGGGCCCTATTCCAGGGGGAGGAATAAATAGGGAAAAGGTTAGCGTTAGGTAGGGAGAGATAAGGGACCTTCAGGAAGGCAGACTGCAGATGCAAATGGGAAGCTGAAGAAGCAGACAGATTTCTCCCCTTATGAAATCGTTATGGGCTCCTTTGCCCTCCCTGCTCCCCATTATCAAGGGCATAAGTGGGGATCTAAATGAGGTAGGAAATATAACCTTAAAGCAACAGATGCACATCTTTGGCTTTACCCTAACCACCTTACACCACTGGGTTAGGGAGCAATTACTTGTGAATTCTGGCCACAGATGCTCACCCCTTTAAACCAGGAGATGCGTTATGGGTGAAAGATTGGAATGTCCAAACCCTAAAACCCCTCTGGAGGGGCTGTTCACTGTCATATTGTCCACTCCTCCTGCAGTAAAGGTGGCCGAGGTGGGTCCCTAGATTCACCACAGCAGAGTGAAGCCAGCATCTCAAAACTGGGAGTTCATTCCTGGTCTATCAAGGCTGTGCAAGCTGACTATACAGAAGAAGCAATCGTCAACTCCAGAGGCTCTGGGAGACTGCAGCCCTGCTTTAGTTACTCTGGAAGCTGACGAATCCACGCATGGCAAAAGCCTGAGGAGTCGATGGTCCGGTGGAACAAATAGACTGTCCGTATTTTCTGTATCTGTTTCCTTATTGTGATGCACTGTCACCCTGTGTCTCTCGCTGTTATTGTGATTCTTGCTCTACTTTTCACCATAGGATTGGCAGAGGCCACCCTGGCCAGCTGGGAGTGTGATGAGAGGTTTCTGATAGCACTCACCTTCCCTTTGTGGATAGGATGCTTCGTTGGTACCAACATGAAGAATCAATGGCCATGGGAGGCTAGAGAATTAGTTCCCTACAAACCTTACAGTGGAGCAGAATACCTCAGTCCTATTACTGGGGTTTGGCTCCACAAAAGCTCAATTATTGGGAAAAACTGTCTTGCCTAGTGGGGGAGAAAGTCTACCATCTCTGTTAGAAACTTAACATGCCTAGAGCAAAGATTTTATAATTCAACCACCTGGGAAACCCGATGGTGGGGGTCCCCAGAGCATCTTGAGCCAGATCCCCACCCCCTGCCTAACTTCTCTCATCTCCAAGAGGCCTGGGACAATGTCCACACAGCTATCAAATGGCAGGGCACAGGTGGACTATACTGTACATGTGGAAAGACAGCCTGTCCAGTACTTCCTTCAGGCTGGTCAGGGTCATGTGTGCTGGGAACTATTCATCCATCTTTCTTCCTGCTCTCACTTGCCAGAGGGGAACATTTGGGAGTCTAAGTGTATGGGGACAGGGAGATTGAAAGGAAATGACAGGCCCTATAGCAGTGCTAGGAATTTACCCAAGGGATACAAGAGTGCTGATGCATAGAGGCACATGTACCCCAATGTTTATGGCAGCACTTTCAACAACAGCCAAATTATGGAAAGAGCCTAAATGTCCATCAACTGACGAATGGATAAAGAAGATGTGGTTTATATATACAATGGAATACTACTTCGCAATGAGAAAGAATGAAATCTGGCCATTTGCAGCAACGTGGATGGAACTGGAAGGTATTATACTAAGTGAAATAAGTCAGTCAGAGAAAGACAGATATCCTATGTTTTCACTCATGGGTGACTCTTGAGAAACTTAGCAGAAGACCATTGGGGAGGAGAAGAGGGAAAAAAAAGTTACAGAGAGGGAGGGAGGCAAACCATAAAAGACTCTTGGATACTGAGAACAAACTGAGGGTTGATGGGGGGTGGGGGAGAGGGGAAAGTGGGTGATGGGCATTAAAGAGGGCACTTGTTGGGATGAGCACTGGGTATTGTATAGAAACCAATTTGTCAATAAATTGTATTTAAAAAAAGAGAAAAACAAGAAAAAAGTAACAAAAGCACAATGATAAGTGTACTTGGAAGAGGCACAGGAGCCAAGTGAAAGAGCCCCCCAATGGCCCAAACTAGAACAATTTGAATAAAATATTAAATAATATAGTATATTGTATTATAACTGAAAGTATAAAATATATACCATGAACTGATACTGATATAAATAACTGAATAAATTTTAAAATGGGAGAGAATAGAAAAATCTCTTGTGCAGAATTCCAAATAATTTACATAGACACACCCCTCTCAAGAAGGTGGAGAATAACTCTTCAGTTTGTAACTATGGACTAAATATACTGACTTCCTTAAAAAGAGTACAGTATGGAAATGGGGAAAAGAGTAACTTTGCAGTAGAGAAAGCTGAAAAACACCTACAGCCAGATGATCAAGGTTAAAACCAACAGTGGAAAGTCATGTTCATAGCATATACCTTTCATGTGATGTGATGAAAATGACACTTTAACTCTGTGGTTTTTCCTAAACCTCAAGCCCACAACTCCAGTTTAATCATGAGAAAAATATCAGCCAATCCAAAGTAAGACACATTCCACAAAGTACGTGACCAAAAAATATATGACTAAAAAAGTGCTCTTCAAAACTGTCGAGGTCATTAAAAGCAAGAAAAGCCTAAGAAACCTTCACAGCCAAAAGAAAGCTAAGAGACAAGATGACTATATTAACATGGTATCCTGGATACAATCCTGAATAGAAAAGGGACATTAAGTAAAAAATGTTAAAAATCTAAATAATGTAATGACTAGTGAATAAGTTATCCATCATATTGGGTTTCTTAGTTGTGACAAATGTACCATACTAACACAAGATGTCAACAATAGGGGAGACTGCTTATGGTGTATATGGTAACTCTCTGTGCTGTCTCTAACTTTTTTTTATAAAATTAAAATCATTCTAAAATAAAAAGTTTGTTAAAGAAGTAAAAAGAAAAAGGAAAAAAAAGTCATAGAAGAGATCATAGATTGAATGAGAAAGGTTGTTCATGTCCCAGTCCAGAGCTGGAAATGTTGGAACCCCAGGAAGTTATTCGGAGGATGGTTTTCAAGTCTCAGGAGATTCAAAACCCTCATGTGAATTATCATCTTGATTTTTGGGACCTTGCTTAATCCTACCTTACCTAGCTCCTCTGCTTATATGGTCTGTCTCCAGCCTCATTGAGGCAATGGTTGAAAGAAAAACGGCCATGCATGTGATGATGTTATGGAAATATAAACCTCTAATCCAAGATGATGCTCTTTGGTCCAAGATGGGGGGGGGGGTGTCCAAGAATCAAAGGGGGCAGTGTGGTAGAGTCCCCTCCCTAAGGAATGTGGTGAGAAAAGACCTCAACATAAGGGAAAGCAACCTGGCTATGTGCGTAGGTGACATCCCTCAAGACCCTGTAACATGAGACCACCCAACCAGACTGTATGTCTCTCTGTTGCCCATATATGGAATACAAAGAAGTAGAAAATGCATGAAAGGCTACACCACAAGGCGTTCAGGGCTCAGTTTGTCAGGTATGAACCCAACTGAGCCCGTGTCGGCACAAATAAAGTTGCTTCCTAGAAAGAAAAGCCCCAGTGTCATGACTCTCTGTGCAAGAATCTTGCTACATACCTATGGGGAATCCATGTACACATGGCCATTCCAAAGTCAGGCAGGCAAAATGAGGTATATATTTCATCCTGAACCAAGGAGAAAGGAGTAGGAGTCTGGGATTTCAAAATAAAGGAGTGCTATTGACAGAGTGACTAGGAAGGAGCAGGTGTTTGATGAAGAGGTTCAGGACGGCCACCCCCTACCCAGAATGTGCCACTTTGGCATGTGGATTATTCTGAGCTGAAAACACTTGAAAGTCACTATGGTCTCAGGGGAAAGGTTTGTTCCTCCCTTCACCACACAGAAGAATCTAAATTGAAGGCCTTTTCCAGAATAAAGGTTATTAACAAATAAATTTTCTCTGAGTGACTCATCTCTGTGGTATGGAAAGTGTCTAATTACCTGACTTCTGCTCTTCCTATGACCCTGTGAATTATTACCCTTCCCTCTGAAATCCGGGACCTCTACCCTCTTTGCCTCAGTTCACAATCACATATATGCCTCATTTTGCCTTTCTTTAAAATTTCCATATCTCTGTGGATTCCTTGTACATATGCTATTACACTTTATTTTCTCCTATTAATCTGTCTTTTGTCAATTTGATTCTTATTCCAGCTAGAAAGACCCTTGAAGGAACATGAATTCTTGCTCCCTGGCATTGGTAATTAGATGTTTGCTCTGCCATATACATGGATTAGTCAGATAAAATTTATGTCTGTAATAACTCTTATTATGGAAAGGGCCCCCAATTTAGATTCTTCTGTCTAGTTAAAGGAACCAAAGTTTCTCTTGAGCCCATAGTGTCTTCATTGCCTTCAGCTACAAATAATCCACATGCCAAAGTGGGACTTTCTGGCAGGGCCTGTCCCAACCCCTTTCAAGGCACAGAATTTAATGAGAAAGAAATTAAGTCACCAAAACCTACAGACTTTGCTTCCATATTGGATTTTCAGCAAAATGTTAGCACCTATCATTGAGAAGTGGGAGGAGTAGCAAACCAAACCTGAGATCAGGTTTGGTTCACTCTTCAGTGAAGGGAGAGTCCAGGAGGGGGCCAGACCTAGAAGAGCTTTACAAGCGAGGGTTCTGGATGAAGCTGGGGAGGCAAAGAGATGTTTCTTTATCTCCCTGCCTATGGGATATTCCCAGTTTTGTCTTTCGAATTTATGTAGCAAAAACTTTGTACAATTCTACTTAAGCCAATTCTGTGTCTATTTTGTAAGAGAATAAAAAGCAATTTAACATAAACACTCAGATTTCTGGGACAATATTACTAGTAACTAAAGTTGACCCTTGAAGATATAGGTTTGAATGCATGGGTCTATCTGCACACACATTTTTTTTTGATAAATACATTAGAGTACTGTAAATATAATTTCCTTATGTTTTTTAATACTTCTCTAGCTTACTTATATTGTGAGACCATCATATCTATATATGATGACCATGATATATATATGATACAAACTGTGTAATTGATTATGTTATTGGTAAGGTTTCCAGTTAATGGTTGTCTATTAACAGTTAAATTTGGGGGTGTCAGAAGTGATACATGAATTATCAACTTCATCATGGGATCCATGGCCCCAAGTCTCATGTTGTTTAGAGGTCAACTATCTCCTATTCTTAACAAGGTAAACAAAAACAGTACTACTACCAAGAATAAAATTCTTTTCTTGGGGCACCTGGGTTGCTCAATCAGTTGAGCCTCTGACTCTTGATTTTGGCTCAGGTCATAATCCCAGGGATGGTTTTGGAATTGAGACCTATTTTAGTCTCTGTGCTAACAGTGTTTCAGATTATCTCTCACTCTCTGCCTCTCTCCCCTGCTCATACTCTCTGTCTCTAAATAAAGCAACATTTTTTTCAAAAAATTGAGACTGCCAAAGACTATTTTTGTAACCTATTTCTTTTCAAAAGAGTGAATTGGCATCAAAGCTTAACACAGACCAAGTGAACTACAGCACATCACCTAATACATTAAATTGATCTCAGACAGGAAGTCTATTCATTATTTGCTACCTACCAGCATTCTCTTTATATATCAGCTGACACATCTGCCTGCATTTTCTTCTGTACCAGCAGTTCAATATTACAATTATAACTGAAAGCACTTAAACATGCTAATGGATTTCCTTGAGTATTGTCATCTATCAAGACTTCAACATTTCTCCTAGGATACAAGGCACAATGTTCATCACTTGGTCTCTAATGCCTGCATTCCCTAAAACCTAACTTTCCCTACAACTTCATCTCTGCTCAGTTGCATTACAATTCAAAGACAATTTCCCTCACCCCCATTTCTTGAGGGACCCTCTAGCTTGTTAACTATCTTTGTGCAACTGTCTTCACACCCCATACTCAGATAAGTGTTGGGCAAATATAATCTCTCATATTGAAAGAGATTATAATCACAAAGAGCATTTCAAGTATTTCTGCATTATTACAGGACAACTGGTTGTATTACTGATAAGACTCTGGCTTTATTGCTGGGACCATTAACAATATAACTGTACAGCCATTTATATAATAAATATAAGAGGTTTCATTCTATAGGTATAATTTATTGTTTGTTACTAGAATAGATTACCTTATTGATAATTATACCTACAATGACACTGACTTGTAATTCTACATAATACTCTATAAGGCATGAATATATAAATGACTGACATGAAAAACACCAGACTACATTTTTCTCATGAGATGAGGAAGTTTTGTAACTCTTCCAGGATACAGAGAAGAACCTGTATACACAGTGATAGTCACTCAAGACAATATGGGCTGGCAGTTGGGAAAAGTGCATTCATTAAGCCCAGGTGTTCACTTGCTGCCAGGTGGTCTGGTGAAAAAGAGAAAAATTGCAATGATGGAAGAGGGGGCATAAAAAGTTACTAAGATGCTCCCTAGGAAAGGATGCATGGGGTAGCTGTTATCTCAAGAGACAATCTACTTGAGATAGTTTTCCTATTAATGTGTTGATCCCTTGGCTTGTGTGTGCACAGAATGAGAACCACAACGAGTCCTAAAAACAAAATTTCTGAGATACATAGAGATAGATGACATGCCAGTCTACAAAACAAGTCTTAAGAAATTTAGGAAGATTAAAATAATACAAGTATCTTTATTGGTCATGATGGATTGAAACTAAGTTGTTCTTGTTTTTAAGTTTTTTTAAACATTTATTTATTTTTGAGACAGAGAGAGACAGAACATGAACGGCGGAGGGTCAGAGAGAGGGAGACACAGAATCTGAAGCAGATTCCAGGCTCTGAGCTGTCAGCACAGAGCCTGATGTGGGGCTCAAACTCACAGACTGCGAGATCATGTCCTGAGCTGAAGGTGGACGCTTAAACAACTAAGCCACCCAGGTGACCTAGTTGTTCTTGTTTTAAAATGTTTATTTATTTGGGAGGGGGGGGGACAGGCAGCAAGCAAGGGAGACAGAGAATCTCAAGCAGGCCTCATGCTTGGTGTGGAGCCCCATGTGGGGCTCAATTCCATAATCATGAGATCACAACCTGAGCCAAAATCAAGAGTCAGATTTAACCAACTAAGGCACCCAGTTGCCCATAATTGTATTTTTAGTTTTTTGAGGACCTCATATTGCTTTCCAGAGTGGCTGCACCACTTTGCATTCCCACCAGCAGTGGAAGAGGGTTCCCCTTCTCTTCATCCTCACCATAACCTGTTGATTCTTCTGTTAATTTTACCCATTCTGACAGGTGTGAGGTGGTATGTCATTATTGCTTTGATTTGTTATTTACGTGAAGATGAGTGATGTTGAGCATATTTTTCATGTGTCTGTTAGCCATCTGGCTGTCTTCTTTCAAAAACTGTCTATTCATGTCTTCTGTCCATTTCTTAACTGGGTTGTTTGGTTTTTTGGGTGTTGAGTTTGATAAGTTCTTTATGGATTTAGAGTCTTCATTAAAGTCTCAAACACTATGCCATCCCACTCTTTTTAAATAATAGAGTGAAGTTTGTCCTTTTTTAGTAAAGCTTATACACTTTGAGCTATAAAAGAGAAGTTTGGACTCCAAATTTGGTAAGATCCAAACAGTCCAAGAAAGCCTCAGAACTGGTACATAGGTTTTTGATTTTCAGGATGTCTTGAATTCTAGTCTTTGTTCAGACAGCAGGTGCCTTAAATGTCTAAGCTGGCTTAGAACAAGCTGCAATTTTTCTTCAGGCAATTTATGTCTCTTTAAAGCCACAAGTTTTCACAGGTGTATGCTAGTGTCATGCAAAGAACCTTGAGAAGGGGAGCAGAGAACAAAATTATGTACATACCACAACAAAGGAGAGACTGCAGAAAACTTATTATCATGCAATATAGCCTTTAAGGTTGTCACATACAGGATGGATTCTCTGTGGAACCCTGAGGATTACTGACCAGGTGTATTCCCTTTCCTCCCAAGTGAAGGTGAAAGGATACAGGCTATCCTTATCAACTGGACTATTTTAAAAAGGATTGCATGGGTCAATTCCAGGGGAAAATTGGTTTTCAGGGGGAATGGATGTCACTAGTGCATGAATGTTGAGAACAACAGGATACAGATAGATAACAATGTTATTTTTGGCTCAGGGGTCCTAATCAAACTTCCATCCTCAGCCTTTGGGTTTTCTCACAGGTACAATAGGGGTGTTACAGGGACCGGAACAACTCCCCTCCTGATATAAACTTCCCTTGCTAGGACTCTCCTTCCCAGGAACCTCTTGCCTCCAGGACCTCATCCACCCCTGCTCTCTGATCCCCGTCCCCCTCTGCCAGGCTGCCATGGTCCGAAGTCCTGGCCTTTGCAGCAACTGAGGCTCAAGATGGCTTCGACATGACCATTGATCTAGGGCCTGAGCCTTGTAATCCACTATAATGTGCTTGATACCCTGTTCTGTTTCTTTATTTATAGGGTAATAATTTCAGGCATAGATTTTGAGGGATCTATTTGAAACTCAGTGAGTGATGCCCTGTGGACTGTGCCAATATCCATTGAACATTTTCCTCACAAGAAGGTTGGTAGCTCATCCAATAGGACTAAATGATCAGTTCCACTAACTTCACCTCAAGTGCCATCAGAGACAGAGCATAGAAAACACATTGAAATGTCATTTATCTCCCTTTGTTTCCAAATGTGTTACTACTGTCAAATTCTAGATTTCCCCCCTTTTTGGGAAAAAGAAATTCTGGCATGACATTTTCCAAAGAAATCTCAGTCCAGTAAATGAATTGGGGCAAGTGAACTAAGGAGAAATGGGTGTGTAATGCTCAAAAGGCCTAGATACAAAGGAATAAGTTCATAGACTGGGGCCCATTGCTATTTAAGGAGACCCTGGTTTTTTTAAACTGATTTAGTTCTCTGAGGCAAGGGCTGCTGGTAGCACAGGGTGTGAGCACTAAGAGTGTAGCTCAGGTGTCAATAAGGACAAAGAGAGGTTTATTCCCAGGGCACAGAGTAGTTTCTCCAAGCCAATTGAAAGGGAGGACTAGAAAGACACCTGTGGTTCCTTGGAGCCTTGTCATTGGGAATTAGGAAAACATGGAAAAGTTTAGCTAAAGAGCTAAAAGTGTGTTTGGCTCTTAAATTTGTAACCCTTTTTTCCAATGTCCAGGAACTCTGATCAGAGAAGAAGAAATGGGTTTGAATCTGAATGATAACCATAGCCTTCATTTCTTCCCCAAATGGTTCCCAATGGGATCCTGTGTGCAGTTTCAAAACTGACCCTTGCTGGTGCCCCCTTCCTCAGATTCTGTGAATTGTTGTGGTGTGAAACAGTGTTGACTTAACTAAGTGCTCCAGGTGATTCTACTTGAGGCCAGAGTCAGTTGGCAAGGCTTCCCATTAATTTATGGGATTTCAGTGTAGGCTTTTGCTCAAGGAGAGGTAACAGGGTCTCCTCTACAAAGTGTGGGAGGATTAGGTCCACCCAGCACACTGTTCCTATGCTGTAGCAGAATTTGTGGGTGTCTGTGGGAGTGGAAGCCACTGAAAGTACACAAGGAAAACTCAGAGATTGGGCTCCAAGTACGTAGTCTCCATTTCTGAAAAGCTCCTGACACAAAAAACTAGGAAGTTTTGTCCTGCATTTCACAGTCCCGCCTGCCAGTGAGTACTTTTCTGCTGAAGACATTCTGTTGGTGCCTTTAAGGGCATTTTCTCCTGATGCAGATGTGATTTGTCCACAAATACCTTCTGAGAAAGAAATCTAGAGGACAAGGGGAAAGAAGAAGAAATGGCCAGATCTCAGGTAAACTTGGTGTTCCAGGTCAAAGGCCGTGTCATCTTTTCCCCCTAAAATTCCATGCATTTAGAAATTGCAAATGTTGATTTCTCTGTGTTTGGTGTTTCTGCCTTATGTTTTCAACAAAGCTTTAAAACCTTCTCAGGAACAATACTCAAGATTGGGTCTTTAGAACTCACACCCCTATAAGCAGGAGTCCTCTCTACATTATCCAACCAGGCTTTCACTAGGACATCAACACTTGTTACTTCTAATTAAAGTCCTACGAGTATTCCAAATATTCCCGTTAGGACCTATCCAAAGGGAAAGGTGTTGAGTCCAAGATTCCAGTTGCTGATGGGGTCTGGTGGTGGGATTTCAGTCAAGGAGAACCGTTCCCCTTTAGTTCCCCATTTAGTAACTGTCTGTAGCGCAGGATGAAGAAAATAAAAAATACAAGGCTCCCAGTATCTTAGGAGTCCTCTTAAGCATATGGGAATCCTTCTGGAGACCTCCCTTTTGCCTTTCCCTCCCCTGGCTGCATAGTCACTCTTCACAACCCCACTGTGGATCTTGGTGCCCACAGGTCCTCTCTTTGTGTTATAATAAAACAAACCTTTTGCACCAAATAATAAATGCAAAAAAAAACAGAGAATGGATATGAGGCCTGAATAACTTGGAAAGTTAAAAAAGCAGGGGGAGAGCAGTCTTGCTTTGTAAAATGTGAAAAAGATACTCTTTAAAATATACTAGACATTACAGGACAGGGAAACAGCCATCTAAAAGTGGTATTTCTCCCATTCAGATGGGGCTCCCAAATATGGGCCGATGATCCTGTGGAAGTCAACAGCATGAGTGGTGAAAAGAATGAGGCTGGAGCACTATTAAAGGGCTTCCCAGATTCTTTGTGTAAAATCATCTGTATAACACATTCTCTGACAAGAAATCAGGGATCAGCATTGGCTAAAGTCTTGCCATATTGTTTATTTGGGTATTGTTAATCCTCAATGTGGATTCTGTGATGTGGAGTAGCGTTGAGCCCTCCTTAAAAGTTCTCTCACAGTCTTGGGGTGCCTGGGTGGCTCAGTCAATGAAGCATCCAACTTCACCTCATGTCGTGATATAGCAGTTTATGGGTCCGAGCCCTGCATCAGGCTCTGAGATGTCTGTGCAGAAACCTTGGAGCCTGGAACCTGCTTTTCATTCTGTGTGTGTGTCTGCCTCTGCACCCTCCCACTCATTCTATCGGAGAAAAACTTTTAAAAAAGTGGGGGGAAAATTCCTTCACAGTCTTAAACTCTGTAACATTTGCTCCAAGATGATTTCTATAATCTTGAATAAAGGATGATTGGTGGTTAAAGCCTTTTGCACACGTTACATTGGTAAGGTTGGCTCAAGTATGAATTCTGTGATGCTGATGAAGTTCTGAGCATTTGGTAAAGCCCTTGCCACATGTCTTACATTGGTAAGGTTTCTCTCCAGTATGAATTTTGTGATGGCCATTAAGGTTTGACTTAATCCTAAAGGCTCTGCCACAGTGTTGACATTGGAAAGGTTTCTCTCCAGTATGAATTCTGTGATGGTCATTGAAGTTTGACTTCAACCTAAAGGCCTTCCCACATTGTTGACATTTGTGAGGTTTATCTCCACTATGAATTCTCTGATGCTGACTAAGGGATGCTTGCTGGCTAAAGTCCTTGCCACATACTTGACATTTGTAAGGTTTCTCTCCAGTATGAATTACATGATGCTGAGTAAGTGTTGTTTGCTGGCTAAAGACCTTTCCACATTCTTGACATTTGTAAGGTTTCTTTCCTGTATGCATTCTGTGATGCCGAGTAAGGGATGATTGCCGCATAAAGGCTCTACCACATTCTTGACATTGGTAAGGTTTCTCTCCAGTATGGATTCTGTGATGCTGAGTAAGCCTTGAAGGTAAATTAAAGGATTTGCTGCATTTGTTACATTGGTAAGGTTTCTGTCCGGTATGAATTCTGTGATGTTGAAAAAGGGTTGAGTATCTGCTAAAGGCCTTACCACATTCTTTACATTTGTAAGGTTTCTCTCCGGTATGAATTAGGTGATGTTGAGTAAGCTGTGAGTATGCTTTAAAGGCCTTGCCACATTCTTTACATTTGTGGGGTTTCTCTCCAGTATGAATTCTGTGATGTTCAGTAAGTCGTGAGGAAGAGTTAAAGGCTTTTCCACATTCTTGACATTGGTAAGGTTTCTCACCAGTATGGATTCTGTGATGCTGAGTAAGGGATGATTGGTAGCTAAAGGCCTTGCCACATTCTTGACAGTTGTGAGGTTTCTCTCCAGTATGAATTCTGTGATGTCGACTAAGGGATGATTGCTGGGCAAAGACCTTGGCACATTCTTGACATTTGTAAGGTTTCTCTCCAGTATGCCTTCTGTGATGCTTAGTAAGGGATGTTGGATGGCTAAAGGCCTTGCCACATTCTTGACATTTGTAAGGTTTCTCTCCAGTATGCCTTCTGTGATGCTTAGTAAGGGATGATGGGTGGCTAAAGGCCTTGCCACATTCTTGACATTTGTAAGGTTTCTCTCCAGTATGCATTCTGTGATGCTGATTAAGGGATGATTGCTGGTTAAAGGCCTTGCCACATTCTTGACATTGGTAAGGTTTCTCTCCAGTATGTATTCTGTGATGTTTAATAAGGTATGAGTGCCATTTAAAGGCCTTGCCACATACTTGACATTCATGAGGTTTCTCTCCAGTGTGGATTCTATAATGCTGAGTAAGAAATGATTGCTTGCTAAAGGCCTTGCCACATTGTTGACATTTGTAAGGTTTCTGTGCAGTACGGATTCGCCTGTCTGAATGGAGTGATGACCCATCATTAAAGGTTTGACCACCTTCTTCACATTTGTCAATTTTCTTTGCAGTATGCATTTGCTGATGTTGAGATAGTGTCGAGTGCCTGTCAAAGGTTTTGCCACATTCCTTGCCAATGTACCTTTTCCCTCCAGTATCACTTGTCTTATACATATTTAGGCTTAATGATTGATTAAACATGTTCCCAGATTCATTATATGTGTATGGGTTTCCACCCCCATGAAGCCTCTGATGATCAGCAATACTGGAGGACTGCTTCAGAGCTTTCCCACATTCATCATATTTAGAAGTAATTTCTCCCCTCTGTGTACTCTTACTATTGGTATATTTGGAGTTTGGATAAAACACTTCCTCATCTTTATTAGATTCAAAATGGTTTTCTTGCAGAGTCCTCAGACGTTTGCTAACATGAGAGCCCTGGTTAGACTGTGTCTCAGATTCACTGTATTGAGCCAGTGTAGCTCCATTGAAAATGCTCTGGAAATGTTGCAGGGTCACCTCCTCTGTGAAGCACCTCCCAAATTGAGACGTCCTAGGCCTTTTATCTTCATTTTTGAATCTCTGAGTTTTAGAACTATTTGACTGAAAGGTCAATCCAATCCCACTTTCACAATGGTTCACAGCATTGTTTTCAGTGTGGATGAGGTAACTTTCCAAATGTTCCAAATTTTCTTTGCACAAATATATATGTTTGCATGTTTGATTGGAACTTCTGCTTACAGATGCACACTGCTTTGCACAAATAGTGGATGTAAAAAGGGCGGTTTTCCAAGATGTTTTATGTCCTTCACCACTTGGGGCCATGAGGTTCTTACTATGGGCAGTCTCATTTGGACCACGTCCTTCATGAAACTTCTGATGTGCTTCATTCTTTCTACCACTGTCCCAGTTTATCATTAAGTGTAAATTCTCAAGGGCATGATGTTTCCATGTACCCAGTGACACATTTTGGGAAGAGGCTTCTATGCATGGCTTTGGCAGGAAGCTCTGGCTGCCATGTGAAGATATAGCTGAAAGATAGCAAATAACAAAAAAAGGAACATCATTCCAATTACTACCCTCACATGAAAGTACTGACAACTTCTAATACACAACCTTCAAATCAGTCTGAGAATGTCAGGAAGTTGGTTGAGAAGGATTCATCGGGATTTCATTCTTCCTGGACACAGAAACTTACACACAACGTGAAGACATAGCCTAATAGGTCATTCTGTAATTCTGTAATGGTGTAGCACAAATCAAATTCCTGTGTCACAAAGAATCAGGAAATTACCCTATGAGCCAAAATTTAGAAGGAAGCACATTTAATTTAAAATTATGAAAATACGATACAGCAAAAGTAGGAATAAAACAACAGGACGAGTTTGTATTCAGAAGTAAACCAAAAATTTTACACACCTATAACACCATCAAGGAAGGATGAAAAATTGAAGTTCACCTAAATTCAGAAGTGAAGAAGTAACACAAGACACAGTACATGTGATATCATAGAAATAAAAGTAATCATAATTGGGAAAAAGGATAATTACATGCTAACAAATAGGTATCCAAAAAAAGAAAAGTACCTATTTCAAATAAGGTATAACCTACTTGACATCATCATGGAGAAAAGATTATAATGAAAGAGGAACCTGGGTGGCTTAGTCGGTTGAGCATCCAACACTTGATTTTGGCTCAGGTCATGATCTTAGGGTCATGTGATGGACACCCGTATCAGGCTCTACCCTAAGCATGAAGTCTGTTTAAGATTCTCTCTCTCTCTCCCTCTGCTTTCTCTCCCACTCACTGACTCTCACACTCAAAAAAAAAAAAAAGAAAAAAGAAAAAGAAAAAAGTCAACAGATCTACAACTACTAAGTACATTAACACTGTAATAAATAAAGTCCCAATGGGACGCCTGGGTGGCTCAGTTGGGTAAGCATCAGACTTCAGCTCAGGCCATGATCTCACAGTGCTTGAGTCGAGCCCCTCATGGGCTCTGTGCTGACAGGTCAGAGCCTTGAGCCTGCTTCGGATTCTGTGCCTCCCTCTCTCTCCTCCCCTCCCCTGCTCATGCTCTGTCTCTTTCTGTCTCTCCCTGTCTCAAAAATAAATAAAAACATTAAAAATGTTTTCTAATTAAAAAAAAAAAACCAAACTCCCAGCAAGGAAAACTCTTATGCCAGATGAATTCACAGAATAATTCATAGACACACATAAGAAAGTACTTGAAATCTCCCCAGACATTTCTAGGGAGTGAAGAGAAGGGAGATTATGAAAACCCTTGATCATACCAGCCTTAACAGGTTATCAAAGCTGAAGGAAGATGCTACAAGTATAGAAGACTACGAATTACCATCTGTGGGGAATATTCATGCAACGTCCACCATAAAACTAAGCAAATAGGGGAGCCTGGGAGCCTAAGTTGGTGAAGCACGTGACCCTTGACTTCAGCTCAGGTCATGACTTCAGTCGTGAGATCAGGCCCCATGTCCAGCTCATTACAAACTGAAAAACCTGCTTGGGATCCTCTTTCCTCCTCACTCTCTGCCCCTCCCATTGTCCTCTTCCTTCCTCTCCCTCTCAATACAAATAAACAAATGAAAAACAAACTGAATCAAAAGCACATTTTACCATTTTATGACATAATCAACTGGGATTTTTTCCTGAAATTCAAGAATGTTTCACCATATGGAAAACTATCGAGTTGGGACTGCACATTACAGACTAAAGATCACAAAGAGAGGATTATCTTAATTGATACAGGACAGGAAGTGAGCATATTGGACACCATTTCATGATTAAAGATACTCAATAAGGAAGAATCCAAGGAAATTACTTCATCCTAATAAAGATCATGTATGTGTGAAAAGCTGAAATCCAACATAATCGATGAGAAGGCCAAAAGCTCCTCCTATAGGATCACAAATAAGATACTGAAGCAACTTTCCCATGTCAATTTCACACAGTACTGGCACTATTCAGAACAATTAGGAAAAAAATACATAAAAGGAAACCAAATTGGGGGCACTTGGTTGGCTCACTTAATTGTCTGACTCTTGGTTTTCAACCTGGCACTATGTGAGTTTGAGCCCCACATCAGGCTCCATGCTGACAGCACAGAGCCTGTTGGGGTTCACTCTGTCTCTCTCTCTCTCCCTTTCTCTCTGCTTCTCCCAACTCCCACTCTCTCAAAATAAATAAACTTAAAACAATTCTAAAATGGAAACAAATTGGAAGAGAAAAAGCAAAATTATTGCTGTTAGAGGATGACATTATCTATACAAAATCCAAGGAAACTTTTTTTTTTGGTAATCATTATTATTCATTTTTTCCTAATTTTTCTACTAGACCCTCCACTTTCAATTTTTATGCTATAAATGATTAATTATTGTATTTCACCTTTTTCTTTTATTACACCTCAATCAACACAAGAATGAAGAAATTTAGCTAAAATTCTGTAAAAGGAAATGCTAAAGAAAAATAAGAAAGAAGTAAAATGAAGACCCAAATAAACATAACATTGAAAGTAATTCCGTTTCTCCAATACAACAAACTTGACAATACTTTAAATATATTTACAGTGAAAAAAAAACCTCACCAACGAAAAAGACAAATGGAAAAGAAAACGAGGCAACAGTTACACACAGAAACATATAGTGTGATAAACGATTCCTAAAGCAAACATACACTAACATATTAGACAATTTGGAAAAGACCAAGACCACATGCCTTCACTGGTCAATGGACCAAACTTTTAAACAAGTAATTCCTTGGATGCCCGGTGTCTCAGTTGGTTTAGCATCCAACTGTAGGTTTTGGCTCTGGTCATGATCTCACTTTGTGAGTTCCAGCCCCACACTGGGCTCTGCACTGACAGTGGGCATCCTTCTTGGGATGCTCTCTATCTCTATCTCTCCTTACCTCTTCCTTCTTATCTCTCCTCTCAAAATAAATAGTTATTAAAAAGGTAATGGAGAACATTATATTTTTTAAAAAAGCAATTGCTGATAAAATTCATCAAAATTCTACAAATAATAGAATACAGGGAACCCATTGAAAATCATTCTAGGTGGCTGGCATTACCCTGATACCCAAGAGGAGATAACCACAATACAAGAACAAAAAAAGGCGAGTTTGTCGAATATAAATATTGCTACACTGGCCTTCTTTTGACATCCATTTGCATGATAACGTTTCTCTAGCCCCTCACTTTCAACTGGCAGACAACTTCAGGTCTAAATTGAGTCTTTTGTAGGTTTGGGTTAATTAATCCAAATCGGTTTGGGGTTTTTTTTAATCCACTCAGACACCCTATGTGTTTTGATTGGAGTGCATATACATTTCCCTTCAAAGGAATCATTGACTAGATACCTATTTGCTGCCATTTTATTATTACTTTTGGCATTGGTTCTGGAGATTTTTTTTCTGATACTTTCTTGTCTTTCTCACTTTTGGTCTCTCCTCTGAAGTCAAAGACTATCCTTAAACATGTCTTGGAGGGCTGTTCCAGTGGTCACAAACTCCTTTAGTTTCTGTTTGACTGGAAATCTCTCTCTCTCCTCTAGTCTGAATGATAGTCTTCCTGGATAGACTGTTCTTGGCTGCCTATTTTCCCCATTCAGCATTTTGATTTTTTTTTCAACGTTTATTTATTTTTTGGGGGACAGAGAGAGACAGAGCATGAACGGGGGAGGGGCAGAGAGAGAGGGAGACACAGAATCGGAAACAGGCTCCAGGCTCCGAGCCATCAGCCCAGAGCCTGACGCGGGGCTCGAACTCACGGACCGCGAGATCGTGACCTGGCTGAAGTCGGACGCTTAACCGACTGCGCCACCCAGGCGCCCCTCAGCATTTTGAATCTATCATGTCCCTCCCTCAGGGTTGCCATGTTTCTGTTGAGAAATCTTGAGCTGGCCTTATGCTTTTCAGGATGGGTGAAATACTTCCTCTGTGTTGCTGCTTTTAAGATTTTGTCATTATCACCATAGTTTGCTAATTGGATTCCAAGATGTCTTGGTGTAGGCCTCCTTTTTGTGATTTCAATGGAGTTCTGTGCCTCCTGAATCCGCAGGTCTGTGCCTACCTAATCCTGATTAGGAATGCTTTCTTCTATTATTCCCTGAAGTAACTTTTCTGACCCACTTTCTCATCTTGTTCTGTGACCCCTGTAATATAAATCTTATCACTTTTGAGGGAGTCCCTGATTTCCTAAGGCTATTTCATGTTGCATAGTTCTACTCTGTCTCTCTGTCTCTCTCTTCTTTAAGTTTCACTATTTTCTATTATTTTGTCTTTAAGGCCACCAATTTGCTGCTCTCATTCTTCCAACATGCTGTTCATTGAGTCAAGTGCATTTCTTATCTCATTTATTCCATTTTACGTCACTCTTCCTTTGCTAAGCCTCTTTGTAGTAAGAGCCTCACTGCTATCTTCTTTTCACAAGCTCAGTGAGTATCCTTATGATAGTTGCCTTCCATTTTCCATTTGGAATGTTACTGATACAGTGTTTCACTGAAATCTCTGGCCACGGCCATATCTTGTTGTTTCATTTTGGATAAATTCTTCCATCTTGGCATTTTGTCTACATCTCCACCACCCTCTGTATGTTAAAATAGCCAGTTATGTCTCCTGCTCTATCTTTGACGCCAGTGGTGTGCAGAAGCTCTCCTGCCAGTGTTTGGACCCTGTCCTCAATGGGGCGAGTTTTGACTGGTTATGCTGTGCTCTGCTTGTGAGATGAGACCGGACATCAACTCCACCAGAACTGAGGCCATGCAGAACTGTGTGATCACATGTGGTGTGGGCAGCAGATTATGCAGGTCCCCTGAGGTAGGGGCCAACCTTGCTGGGATTGAGTCAGGCTTGACTGAGAAGGGCAGTTCCACCAGAGCATAGGGGCTTGGGGCTTGTTGTAAGCAAGGCAGGCAGCCAGTGTCCCCACTGAGCCCTTTCTCTCAGGGTGCTCTGTGTTCATCCGGAGGAACATGAGAAGGAAATGGAACCCGTCAGCTCCTTTGTTCCCCATGATGCACCTCATTGAAGGGCCCCTAGAATATCAAATAATCTCACTCATCTGTGCCCCAAATGCTCTTCACATCGCTGTTTCCATGCTGTCTACCCCCAGGTTGTGAACCTACCATCTGTCCAGGACAGTGCAGTACCCTCCTGGATCTTTCCAAGCTAAGCCTGCCGGTGTCAAAACTCAAGGCTTGAAGCCACACTGTTTGTAAGAAAGCACAAAATGCAGGCCTTCTCCTTTTCCAAGACCATGACATTAGGGAAATGTTCTCCTTCTGTATTCTTCTTTGGGCTCCACTCTCTCTCATCCTTCTCCACAACCACAGTTCCCTACTTTCAGCAGCACTATAATCTGTTGCTCCCCCAGCCAAATCTCTATACTTCCTACAATCTTCGATGTGCCTCTTCTCTCTCATTAGCTGGGTAATTCCTCTGTCAGTCTTAAGGTTGCTTTTTGGGATATGTAGGACGGTTTGGTGGTTAGCTGGATGTGTTTCTGGGATGTGATGAGGGTAGGGTACTCCTAGTCTGTCAAGATACTATCTTCCTCTCTGAAGAATCCCTATTTTTTTTTAATTTCAAATTATTATCTTTTGAGACAGAGTATGAGTGCAAGTAGGTTAGGGGAACAGGGAGGCAGAGACTCTCAAGCAAGCTGCATGTTAGGTGTGGAGCCTGAGGCAGGGCTTGATCCCATGACCCTGGGATCATGACCTGAGCCAAAATCAACAGTCAGACACTCCACCAACTGAGCCACCCAAGTGCCCCTAAAGAATCCTCATTTCGAAAAACCTGCTAAAACTCAAGCAAATTTTACAAAATTGGAGATCACAAACCCAACAAATAAGAATTCATGGTTTATACACAACAAAGAACAGTCCCCCACAAAATATAATTACAGTTACAGTAGCATCACAAAGAATAAACAACTTAAGACTCAACATAATGCTACAGGTCAAAACTGGTGCAGAGAAAACTATAAAATATTGTGAAGGAATTGAAAGAAGTAAGTGAAAACACATCCATGTTCTTACATTGGAATACTTCAAATTATCCAACTGTCACTATACTCAAAGTGATCTACTGATTTCATGCGACCTTCATCAAATTCCCAATGACATTTTTGGCAGAAGATCACAACCAAATGGAACATTCGCATGGGTATGGCAGGATAATATATACCCACAATAATCTTGAAACATAAAGAGTATTCTGGTGGCACCAAACTTCCTAATTTACAACATACGACAAAATCAGTTGTCAAAATAATGTACTGCAGAAGAAAACAGACACAGAATAATAAAAAAGTGATGGTGAGCTACGCGTGCACTTCAATGTCAACGTGACATTGTCAGTGTGACATATGAAAACGAACAGAGCATCTTCTTAAAACTCACATTCTGATTTCGAATTTTATGTGGGGTCTGAGTTTCTACATTTCTCACAAACCTGAAACTCATGCCAACATCTTCACTTCAAGAACCACACTTCTATATTCCAAGAAAAAAAAAAAAACACAAGAAGAAATCATGGAGGACTTTGAACCTGAAGAATAATGAGGAAATTACTAAGCCTCATATCATGAACAGAAACAACCATTCTCCTTAAACACTTACTACACAGTACAGACCATTCTAACAGTTTTGCATGAATTCACCCATATATCCCAGTAATCTATGAGAACAATAGTGTTGTTTTTCATCTTCCAATAGAATATCTGGCAAAATTGCAATAATAGTATAATATGTGTCTTTATCCAGATTATCCGACTTTAAATTCATCTACGAGGAACACACCAACCATTATACAGAGACAATCCTAAAAGTAAGTTTACTGAAAGTTTCAAAGTGGTGATGGTAATGCAAATATATTAAAACCATGAAACTGAGTAACATAAAGATAAAAGTGAAGATTCCACCTAAAATACAAAAATTACCAATTGAATACAAAAGAATAAAAGTGATAGAATAAAAAATGTTTACTCTCCCTGAAACTAAGAAATGTTTTCAGTGACATACAGATTATACATCTATTTGTGGAGAAAGGTTTTTGTGACTTGCAAATACACCACACACAAACTCAGAAATACAGAGGAGGACAGAAGGAGGGGAATATGGCAGTGTAGGAGATGCTGGGCTCACCACGTCCTGCTGATCACTTAGATTCCACCCACATCTGGGTGGAATAACCCGTCTGCCTGAATAACCCAGAAAACCACCAGAAGACTAGCAGAATGGACTCTATGGAGCCAAGCGTAGACAAGTGGCCCACAGAAGAGGGTAGGAAGGGCGGAGAGGCGGTGCGCACTACATGGACTGGTGGGAGGGAGCTGGGGCAGTGGAGG
This sequence comes from Prionailurus viverrinus, assembly GCF_022837055.1. Taxonomy (NCBI): domain Eukaryota; kingdom Metazoa; phylum Chordata; class Mammalia; order Carnivora; family Felidae; genus Prionailurus; species Prionailurus viverrinus. Next base: position 5,082,473 of record NC_062575.1, read on the forward strand.
GGTAGCCTGCCTTGCAACGCAGAGCCCCCAGTCTCACTTGCAAATGCAGAGGGGCCGTACCAAGTGTGTTCTGACAGCCAAGTGGGACATAACATCTGGAACATTATAAGTCAACAGCTCTGCTCGAAGAGCAGAAGGGCTAGAAGATAATGGGAGGAAGAGTTGTTGAACTCTGGAGGACAGAGTTCAGCTCACCAGGGAACAAAGGTGCTGGCCAGCGCCAACTCCCTCGCCCATCCACCCGCTGAAATTCCAAAGGGAACCAGTTCCCATCACGGAAACTGCTTGAACTGCACAAACACCGACACTGTGCTTCTATGCAACCATCCCTCCAAAGGGTCTGCCTCCCTCCCAGTGCTGCAGGGCCCCTCCTGCAGTGGACTTTGGAGCACCAAAGGCAAAGTGAGCTGAGCCTGCCCCTCCTGCCCCTGTGCACCGTGTGGATCCACCCTGGGTAATACGCTAGATCCCACAGAGGAAGCACCACAAGCCTGGCAGTGTGGAAGTAGTCCAGACAGGGGCCACACCACTCCACAGTGAGTCCTGCCCCTGGGAGAGGGGAAGATAAGGTACACACCAGTCTGACTGTGGCCACAGCGGTGGGCTGGGGGCAGACATCAGATCTGACTGTGACCCTGGCCACCAACACAAGTTACTCCAGACAGCACAGGGGAAGAGCCCTGCAGTTCTGTGCCACTCCAGGGACTATCCAAAATGACAAAACAGAAGAATTCTCCTCAAAAGAAATGCCAGGAAGTAGTGACAGCTAACAAACTGATCAAAAACGAGTTAAGCAATATAGCAGAAAATGAATTTAAAAACTAGGGGTGCCTGCATAGCTCAGTCGGTTAAGCATCCAACTTCGGCTCAGGGCATGATCTCGGGGTCCGTGAGTTTGAGCCCCGCGTGGGCTCTGTGCTGACAGCTCAGAGCCTGGAGCCTGTTTCGGATTCTGTGTCTCCCTCTCTCTCTGACCCTCCCCCGTTCATGCTGTCTCTCCCTGTCTCAAAAATTAAATAAACGTTGAAAAATAAATAAAATAAAATAAAATAAAATAAAAGCCATAAAATTAATCGTTGGGCTTGAAAAAAGTATAGAGGACAGCAGAGAATCTATCGCTACAGAGATCAAGGGACTAAGAAACAGGAGGAGCTAAAAAATGCTATAAATGAGGTGCAGATTAAAATGGAGGCGACGACAGCTCAGATTGAAGAGGCAGAGGAGAGAATAGGTGAATTAGAAGAGAAAATTATGGAAAAAGAGGAAGCTGAGAAAAAGATTAAAAAAAAGTCCAGGAGTATGAGGGAGAATTAGAGAACTAAGTGATATGAAGAAATGCAATAATATACGCATAATTGGGATTCCAGAGGAGGAAGAGAGGGAAAACTGCTGAAGGTGTACTTGAAGAAAACATAGCTGAAAACTTCCCAGATCTGGGGAAGGAAAAATGCATTGAAATCCAAGAGGCACAGAGAACTGCCTTCAGACGTAACTTAAATCGATCCTCTGCATGACATCATAGTGAAACTGGCAAAATACAAGGATAAAGAGAGGATTCTGAAAGCAGCTAGGGATAAACATGCTCTAACATATAAAGGGAGACCGATAAGACTCGTGACGGATCTATCTACTGAAACTTGACAGGCCAGAAAGGAATGGCAAGAAATCATCAATGTGGTGAACAGAAAATATGCAGCTGAGAATCCTCTATCCAGCAAGTCTGTCATTTAGAATAGAAGGAGATAAAGTTATTCCCAAACAAACAAACACTGAAGGAAATCATCACCACTAAACCAGCCCTACAAGAGATCCTAAGGGGGATCCTGTGAAACAAAGTACCAGAGACATCACTACAAGCATGAAACCTACAGACATCACAGTGACTCTAAACCCATATCTTTTTATAATCACACTGAATGTAAATGAACTAAATGCTCCAACCAAAGACATAGGGTATCAGAATGGAAAACAAAACAAAACAAAACAAGACCCATGTATTTGCTATCTACAAGAGACTCATTTTAGACCTGAGGACACCTTCAGACTGAAAGTGAGGAGATGGAGAACTATCTATCATGCTACTGGAACTCAAAAGAAAGCTGGAGTAGCCGTACTTATATCAGACAAACTAGACTTTAAATTAAAGACTGTACCCTTCATAAGTATACAAGAATTGAGAGCATACCATGCCTACTTTCAGACCACAATGCTATGAAGCTTGAAATCAACCACAGGAAAAAGTCTGGAAAACCTCCAAAAGCATGGAGGTTAAAGAACACCCTACTAACGAATGAGTGGGTCAACCAGGCAATTAGAGAAGAAATTAAAAAATATATGGAAACAAATGAAAATGAAAATACAACAATCCAAACGCTTTGGGACGCAGCAAAGGCAGTCCTGAGAGGAAAATACATTGCAATCCAGGCCTATCTCAAGAAACAAGAAAATTCCCAAATAAAAAATCTAACAGCACACCTAAAGGAAACAGAAGCAGAACAGCAAAGACAACCCAAACCCAGCAGAAGAAGACAAATAATAAAGATCAGAGCAAAAATAAACACTATAGAATCTAAAAAAAACAGTAGAGCAAATCAATGAAACCAAGAGTTGGTGTTCTGAAAAAATAAACAAAATTGATAAACCTCTAGCCAAGCTTCTCAAAAAGAAAAGGGAGATGACCCAAATAGATAAAATCATGAATGAAAATGGATTTATTACAACCCATCCGTCAGAAATACAAGCAATTATCAGGGAATATTATGAAAACCTATATGCCAACAAACTGGACCACCTGGAAGAAATGGACAAATTCCTAAATACCCACACACTTTCAAAACTCAAACAGGAAGAAATTGAAAGCTTGAACAGACCCATAACCAGCGAAGCAATCGAATCAGTTATCAAAAACCTCCCAACAAATATGAGTCCAGGGCCAGATGGCTTCCCAGGGGAATTCTACCAGACATTTAAAGCAGAGATAATACCTATCTTTCTCAAGCTACTCCAAAAAGTAGAAAGGGAAGGAACACTTCCAGACTCATTCTATGAAGCCAGCATTACATTGATTCCTAAACCAGAGACCCAGTAAAAAAAGAGAACTACAGCCCAATATCCCTGATGAATATGAAAGAAAACATTCTCAATAAGATACTAGCAAATCGAATTCAACAGCATATAGAAAGAATTATTCACCATGATCAACTGGGATTCATTCCTGAGCAGCAGGGCTGGTTCAGCATTCACAAATCAATCAACGTGATACATCACATTAGTAAAAGAAAAAATAAGAACCATAGGATCCTGTCAATAGAGGCAAAAAAAGCATTAGACAAAATTCAGCATCCTTTCTTAATAAAAACCCTTGAGAAAGTCAGGATAGAAAGAACATACTTAAACATCACAAAAGCCATTTATGAAGAGCCCACAGCTAATATCATCCTCAATGGGGAAAAACTGAGTGTTTTCTCCCTGAGATCAGGAACACGACAGGGATGTCCACTCTCACCGCTGTTGTTTAACATAGTGTTGGAAGTGCTAGCATCAGCACACAGAAAACAAGAGGAAATCAAAGGCATCAAAATTGACAAAGATGAAGTCAAGCTTTCGCTTTTTCCAGATGACATGATACTACACATGGAAAACCTGTGATAGACTCCACCAAAAGTCTGCTAGACCTGATACATGAATTCTGCAAAGTCGTAGGATACAAAATCAATGTACAGAAATCAGTTGCATTCTTATACACTAATAATGAAGCAACAGGAAGACAAATAAAGAAACTGATCCCATTCAAAATTGCACCACGAGGCATAAAATACCTAGGAATAAACCTAACCAAAGATGTAAAATATCTGTATCCTGAAAACTATAGAAAGTTTATGAAGGAAATTGAAGAAGATGTGAAGAAATGGAAAAACATTCCATGCTCATGGATTGGAAGAATAAATATTGTCAAAATGTCAATACTACCCAAAGCTATCTACACATTCAATGCAATCCCAATCAAAATTGCACCAGCATTCTTCTCGAAGCTAAAACAAGCAATCATAACATTTGTATGGAACCACAAAAGACCCCAAATAGCCAAAGTAATATTGAAGAAGAAGACCAAAGCGGGAGGCATCACAATCCCAGACTTTAGCCTCTACTACAAAGCTGTCATCATCAAGACAGCATGGTATTGGCACAAAAACAGACACATAGACCAATGGAATAGAATGGAAACCCCGTAACTAGACCCACAAAAATATGGCCAGCTAATCTTTGACAAAGCAGGAAAGAATATCCAATGGAAAAAAAGACTGTCTCTTTAACAAATGGTGCTGGGAGAACTGGACAGCAACATGCAGAAGGTTGAAACTAGACCACTTTCTCACACCATTCACAAAAATAAACTCAAAATAGATGAAGGACCTGAATGTGAGACAGGAAACCATCAAAACCCTAGAGGAGAAAGCAGGGAAAAACCTCTCTGACCTCAGCCGCAGCAATTTCTTACTTGACACATACCCAAAGGCCAGGGAATTAAAAGCAAAAATGAACTATTGGGACCTTATGAAGATAAAACACTTCTGCACAACAAAGGAACCAATCAACAAAACGAAAAGGCAACCAACGGAATGGCAAAAGATATTTGCAAATGATATATGAGACAAAGGGCTAGTATCCAAAATCTATAAAGAACTCCCCAAACTCCACACCCGAAAAACAAAAAATCCAGTGAAGAAATTGACAGAAAACATGAATAGACACTTCTCTAAAGAAGACATCCAGATGGCCAACAGGCACATGAAAAGATGCTCAACGTCACTCCTCATTAGGGAAATACAAATCAAAACCACACTCAGATACCACCGCACACCAGTCATAGTGGCTAAAATGAACACAGCGGGAGGCTACAGATGCTGGCGAGGATGTGGAGAAACGGGAACCCTCTTGCACTGTTGGTGGGAATGCAAACTGGTGCAGTCGCTCTGGAAAACAGCGTGGAGATTCCTGAAAAAATTAAAATTAGCGCTACCCTATGACCCAGCGATAACACTGTTAGGAATTTACCCAAGGGATACAGGAGTGTTGATTCATAGGAGCACTTGTACCCCAATGTTTATAGCAGCACTCTCAACAATAGCCAAATTATGGAAAGAGCCTAAATGTCCATCAACTGACGAATGGATAAAGAAATTGTGGCTTATATACACAATAGAATACTACTTGGCAATGAGAAAGAATGAAATATGGCCTTTTGTTGCAACGTGGATGGAACTGGAGAGTGTTATGCTAAGTGAAAGAAGTCATACAGAGAAAGACAGATACCATGTATTTTCACTCTTATGTGGATCCTGAGAAACTTAGGACCATGGGGGAGGGAAAGAAAATAAAAAACAGGTTAGAGAAGGAGGGAGGCAAACCATAAGAGGCTCTTAAATCTGAGGACAAACTGAGGGTTGATGGGCGATGGGAGGGAGGGGAGGGTGGGTGATGGGTATTGAGGAGGGCCCCTGTTGAGATAAGCACTGGGTGTTATATGGAAACAAATTTGACAATAAATTTCATATTAAAAAAATACCAAAAGGCATTGTTTTTTGAGTCTTCTATAGCATTAAAAGTCTAGATCTCCTTTATGTTTTGTTCTGGATTACATTCACAATTTTAAGGCATTTGAACTAATGTGATACACATTTTCTTTATTTGCAGCAACAGAAAAGAGATAAGGAAGAGTATCTATGGGACATGAGGGCAGAATAAAATGGAAATTTACAGGACAGAACTCTCATTCACAATCTCTACTTTAAACAGCAATTCCTACAGCAAACATAGGAGGAATCCTTCATTTTCCAAAGCAGACAACAAACAAGGTGAAATGAAGGAGGAAGCTTCCAGAATAAAAGAGATGATTAGTGCACATCTTCCCATAAAGATACTTAATGTTAACAGAGAAAAAATATCAACCTTCTAGTGGAGGGATCCAGCAGGAGCACACAGGAAATAAGGAACCTGTAAATGGGTGACACTGGGATCAGGTGGCTAATGTTCTTCAAAGGACACAGAACGACAGCTGTGAAATAAATGTCCAGAACAAATATGTAAATCAGTCTAACAGCCAAAAGGAAAATAACCATTTTATTCAAATATCAAGGCCACTATTCCATGGCAAACAATTCAAATGATCATCTTAGAGAGACTTATGGAGGAAGAAGAGAGAACAGGTAACTAAATGATATCAGGAAAGCTGTGCAAGACCAACAGGTCAACCCAAATGATCTCCTTCATACCTCAGGACGCACATGCCATGTCAGAATTTTGATCTAATAAATCAGAAATGAATCTCATAAAGAGCCACGCAGAAAGTGAAAACATTTATGACAAAGGCACAGGAAGTTTCTATTATACAAGAAAAAACATGAAAATTATGAAGTTACTGAGAAATAACGTACCCATTGAGTCTTTATGGCAGGCTGTGAGTTCTAAGTTCTCAGTGTTCTAGTTCCCCTGTGGCATTAATGTTGGTAGGAATATTAGAATACACATGGACAAATTATTTTACCCATGAGGAATGGAAGACATAAATTGGAAATTTCTTATTATCATTCATAAGAAAAATAAGCTTCTCAAGTGAAATAGAGCATGAGATTTTCTCATTTTAGAAAATGCTTTTTTATCTGAGGGAATTACTGAATCTCAGTGTTGTATGATTAAGCCTAAAGCATCAGTGGGGCGCCTGGGTGGCTCAGTTGGTTGACGATCCGACTTCAGCTCAGGTCATGATCTTGTGGTCTGTGAGTTCGAACCCCACATCAAGCTCTATGCTAACTGCTCAAAGCCTGGAGGCTGCTTCAAATTCTATGTCTCTGTCTCTCTCTGCCCCTCCCCTACAATTGCTCTGTCTGTCTGCCTCTCTCTGTCTCTCTCTCAAAAACAAACATTAAAATGAAAAAAAAAAAAAAGATTATAGCCTCAGAAACATTGGAAAGCATAAACTGGAAATCACGTGATCCCTGTCTCCAGTGCTCCTGGGATTTGGACACCAAAACCCACTCTGTCCACCACTAATATGACACACTTCTCACGAAAACAGAAATTGGGAATGACTTACAATAGAGTTTCTCAGAATATGGAGAATTCTCCCGGGCCTCCAAAGCAAAGGAGAAGCTTTCAGACTTTGGAGATACTCAAAGCACAAGGGGAGTCTCCTGGCACTCACTGTGGATGTGATGGACCATCACTGGAGCAGAACAAAGAATCCTTCGAGAATGTAAGAGTATGATGGGTTGGAGAGCTGATGTCCCGCTATGAGTGGGACAGACATAAAACTGGGCTTCCAAACTAATTTCCATTCAAGGAGAGCTACTTGAGCCATATTTTAAATATTTGCATATCACCACTGTCATCTGTTTTGTTCATGTCCACCTACCTGCTGGTGAGGCTACCGTCTTCTTTCTCTTCACATCCCAGAGCTCCCTCTTTTGTTCCAAAAAAATGACCAGGTATGGTTTCAACACAATGAGGCCTGATTATTCAGGAAAAAAAAAAAAAAAAAAAAAAAAAAAAGGACATACCTGTTTCTCAGATTCTTTCAGCCCAATACTGTGCTCAGTACACGAGAGAGGACAATGTAGAATACCAGAAAATGATTTCTGAATGCTGTTGCCCAAAAGCCCCTTTAGTATACTTGACAGGAATTTCCAAGTTCACATCATGACCTCACGTCCAAGTACTACCACTACAGGAATGAGTAGCAGTTGGGAGCTTAAGTGGGCAGTACCATTTTATGCCACTCAATGTTTACAATTACCACTCATCTACAGATGATGATGCTCTTACCTCACCGTAAAGAAGGGGAATCTACAGCTGGAAAGGAAACCTCATGAAGATATTTCTCTATATCTACAAACTCTACTTCTTTCTCTGACTGCAGGCATCTGAATCCCAGTCATGCAAAGAGGATGTTTCCAAGAGACAGTCTTCAGAGGAAGGAACAAACCCGCAAGTGTGGTTTGGGAAGTCTGGAAGGAGTTATCCTCACCCAAGAAGTGGAGGTGTCCATAGGTCTCTAACATCACATCCCTGTACAGTTCTCGCTGACTCTGGTTCAGGCATCCCCATTCCTCCTGAGAGAATTCTATGGCCACATCCCTGAAGGTCAGCAGTCCCTGCAACAAATACCACAGTTACCAAGTAGCCATAGGCAGCATTCATAATGGTACCTAAGATGCAGGAGGGAGTTAATGTCACCAGCTGGACCCCAAGACCTGACCTTCACTGGTTACTTGTTGATACCCACTGCCCTTAGTTCCTCATTTTATTTCACTTCTTCTTTCAACCTTATCTGTTACTTCAGGCAACAACACCCCAGGGCCATCGTCTCTTGTGATGGAAACAGAGGTATACAACAAAAGGTATGTCATCTGAGAAAGAGCTTATACCCACCCTGTCTGAGCTCATCCCCTGACTCACTCCTAAGCAGGTAGACAGTGGTGCCAACCACGGGGAGAGGATTATTACCATGACCTCATTATAATGCTAAACTCTCCACCTAAGAGCAAGCACAAACCTCATTTACTATGTAACATCCAGAGTAGGTATGGAACTGCTTGCTTTCAAAAAGTAAACATTCCAATGTGTATTTATTTATCTTTGAGAGAGAGAGACAGAGCAGGAGCAGGGGAAGGACTGGGAGGGAGACAGAATTGGAAGCAGGCTCCAGGCTCTGAGCTGCCAGCAGAGAGCCCAATGCAGGGCTCGAACTCACAAAAGGCAAGATTTGGAGCACACAGACTGCATGATCATGACCCGAGCTGAAGCTGGATGCTCAGCCAACTGAGCCACCCAGGCCCCCCTGTATACAACTGTTTTCTTCAGGCCCAAATGTAACCTGATCTGCACCTTTACATAAGGTGATGGGCTCTCCCTCTAATTCTCCACCCTGACTATATATGAAACCATTCCCTTCCCGGGGTCTCTGCTTTGGAAGTGATTCCCTGTGGTCTCCTTAATTGTTGAAAATCACATTTATTTTGTGTGACAACCCCAGCTGGTATAGATTCTATCTGTGACTCACCAAGAAGTGAATTCCTGTTTGTTTAGGTATATTGGGAAAACTGGTTCTGACTTAGAGGGGTTTCCTGCTTTCTGCAGGAAGACCTTTTTCAACACAATAATATGCTTTCATGTATTTTCTTACTTTGAGGTAAGAACCAGTGTAAATATTGTGTTTATTCAAGCGAATTTATAAAATGAAGGCATCAACAAAGGCATCCACATTTTTAAATACTATATTCACATCATGTAGTATACCTGGTGTCTATTTCTTAGATGGAAAGTCTGGGTGTGTTACAATGTATGTAGCATATTCTAATATGAATTACAATTTCACAATGGTGCATTGTAGAGCTTTATTTTTTTTTTTAAGTTTATATGCTTATTTTGAGAGAGTGAGAGAGCAGGTGGGGGAGGGGTACAGAGAGGGAGAGAGAGAGAATCCCAAGGAGGCTCCCCACTTACAGTGCAGAGCCTGACTTGGGGCTCCATCTCAGGAACCATGAGCTACTGACCTAAGCTGAAATCAAGAGTCAGATGCTTAACTGACTGAGCCACCCAAGTGCCCCCAGATTCTGCATTGCTGACAAGACATTAGCCTATTGGCCAGGGAATAGATATTTGAATAACAAAGAGCAAGAATTCAAAGGCAGGAACTCATGGAGTACTTGGAACTACATGGGTTTTATAACCACAGGTTCTACTAAAATAGCAAAAAAGGCAACAAGGAGTCTTTCTGAGCATTTCCTACTTAGTAGATAGCATCTACTCATTTTTCATAAATAAATGGAAAATGAATAATAATCATAATTATAAACAATTATCATCTATGAGATATCTGTGGATATTTTGTCAAGCATCCAGTACATGGAAGAGATTCCGTTTTAACCCGGGTTATCTGACCTAGAGTTGATCTAAAACAACACAGTGGTCAATATCCAGACGGGACCCTAAAGCAACGTTAGTAACACGTGTGAAAGCTGAAAAGAATGATGGAAACCAGAAAGTGTCCACACAAAATTGATCTCCTGTTTTACACTTCATGCACACACCCATACATTTAGAAAGCAGTTATATACATATTAAAAGTGACAGAGTGGAGGGCCACCTGGGTGGCTCAGTTAGTTAAGCATCTGACTTTTGATTTTGACTGAGATTGTGATCTCCAGGCTCCTGTGTATGTGCCCTACATTGGGCTCTGCGATGATAACAGGGAGCCTGTCTCTCTCTCTTAGTCTCTCTCTCTGCGCCTTCTCCACTTGTTCTCCATCTCCCCGTCTCTCACACAAACTACAGAAAACAAGGGAAGAGCAGAAAATGGTCGTGGAAACGAAGAAACATCTTCAATGACATTACACTCATAAATCTAGTTTTGGATAATAATGCTTAGGTCTTTTATTCACACTGTCAACACAAACACATTGAGTGATATACATAAACCAGCATTATTTCTGAATCTAGTATGATGAGGGATACAAACAGGAAAATGTGCACCTTCACCATAGAAGGCTGACCTAGAGCCTGCAGAGTTTTAATAAGCATCAAGTAAGTGCTGGTTGCTACATTCTTAAGGGGTCTCCTGACTGCCTATACATCTCAATAAGTAACGTTGAACTGAATGGTAATCACCAGAGAAATCCTGCAGAAGCAGTTTTACACTCAAATTCAAAGGAACGGCTTCCTGAGTTGCTCAGTGGATTAAGCCTCTGTCTCTTGGTTGTGGTTTCCGTCATGATCTCACAGTTCATGAGTTTGAGCCCCCAGTAGGGCTCCATGCTGCCGAGTATGTGGAGCCTGCTTGCGATTCTCTTTCTCTCCCAATTTTTCCCCGTTCCCCCCCCCTCACGTGCTCTGTCTCCTTCTCAAAATAAGTAAATAAACTTAAAAAAAAAATAAAAGGAACATTTGTGATCTAATACTGCGTGCAGCTCCCCTCCCCCCAAGGACATATTAGCTTCATGAAGCCACCGTATGGCTCTCTCTGCCCACAGGTCCAGTCTCTGTGCTACTCCAATAAGCTATCTTGCATCATCCAACATCTCCAGAATTGTTTCTTGACCATTGTGCTTGATGATCCCACCATATACTGTTTCATTGAAAGCTTTTGTTTCAATCCTCATTTCTGCTCTATTCTGTTTCAGGATTCGAAGGTGCAAGCATGTAAACTATGGGATTCTTCTTTTCTTGTTCTGAAAATACAAACTAAATAGAAGAATAGATTTGCATCAAGAATGTGGAGTAAACTAACAATCTACAGGTTGGAGGTCCGAGTGATTTAGAACCTCCACTCCCAGAAATCATTATCTCTACTACACAAAGGTGGGAGCCTTCATTGTCCAGTGGCAACGGGTGGGATGTGGTTGGGAGCAAGTGGTCAAGAAAGGATTCTGGAGACCTCTGGTCAAAAAAGCTGTTTTCATGAAAGCACAGGGAGAGGAATTGTGGGCGCCAAGGGCTGCAGTAGGATTTGAGGAGACACTGCTGGTATGCTTTAAGTTGGAGGCATAGAGATAAAAGAAGTTTCTAAAGCATTTCCAGATAGTCAAGAAGACATACAGAATACTGGCAGTCTGCCTCTCCTCAACCTAAGCTTCCCTTTTGCCTCTAGCAAAGCATTCACATGAAGGCAATTGTGAATTCCTTGAGCAATGTCATGCTCTGCCTATATCTAGTGTTTATCAATGGATGGCAAGCTGTAAGAAAATTTAATCCTATAGACATTTCTTTTGCCTCTGTTCCTTTCATCAGAAACTACAGGCAAAGAGAAACTTTGCCAGAAGAAAGATTGTTCCAGTTGAAATGGGATGGTTTCTGCATATCACTGGGTAAATCTACCTAATGAAATAAATTGAAATGAAATTGGAATGAAACAACCTGAAAATGGGGTATCTTTTTAACATTCTAAACAGCAAGAGTCTTCCTTTTATCTGACAACTTTGGAGTTAATCCGGGCCTCATATCCATCCTGTGTATTTGTGCATTTTCTTCATCCTGGTCTCCAGAGAGGTGATTAAGCCTCCAGATCTGACCTAAATGGGAACTGTTTTCCTTGAGTGCTATGCAGGACCAGACTCCACCAGCAACAGGAATCTTGGACTCAACGCCTTCCCCTGTGGATCGTTCACAAAGGGAATATTTTCAATACTTGCAGAACTTTAATTTGGAGTTGGAGAAGGGGGAGAAGGCTCAGCGATACAAGGGAAGAGTGTTCTACAAACCTAACCTTGAGTATCATCTGAAAACGTTAAAAATTGGGTGAAAAAATAAAGCAGAAATCTCAGAACTAGAAAAAGCAACACTTGCGATTTCAGTGTGCATGGGCCTTCAAGGGAAAAACAGGGCGCGGTCTCTGCCCTCAGATGCACAGCTTACCTGAGAACTGGCCATTTCTTCTTTCACCTGGTCCCCTGGGTTTCTTCTCTGATGATTTTGCTGGAGATCTCACAGCTGCATCAGCAGAAAATGTCTTCCAAGCCACTAACACAGCCTCTACACCTGTAAACTGATCACCTGCAGGCCAGACTTTGAAATGTAGAAAAGGCCCAACTTCCTACTCCTTTGCATAAAAAGCTATTCAGAACTTTTTGAGCTCCTAATTGGATGCCAACCTCTGAGTTTTCCTCTTCTCCTTTCCACAGATGCTTCTCCTCCCACAGATGCCACTACACCCCGCAAATGCTGCTACACCATAGGCACACTTTGTTACACGGCCTTGATCCTCTCCAACTCCTATAGAGGAGACCCTGGCACCTCTCCTAGAGCCAAAGCCTGCACTCACCCCTCCTAAATTACTGGGAAACCTTTGTGCTTCATCATGGATTCCCTTAGAATCACCTGGAGCGCTTAATTAAAACAACACCATTGTTTCATCAAACATTGATTGACAGAATCTGGTGGGGGGGGGAGGGGGTGATATGATCATTTTTTGAAATTCCACAAGTGATCCTATTGGGAAGCATTTGGGAAGGTGACCAGACAAAAAGCACGATCATAGCTATGGTGGTTGTCCAGATTGAAATCCAGCCTTCTCTACTGATCAGAGTTTCTGGAGATTTACACATCCCCCCTCTTTCTTCTATGCAGTGGGAGACACTCTTCCACAGGGAGCTTTCCCTTATACATGCAAATGCCTCTTTCAAAGGGTTTCAGACCTTTTCCTTTGTCTGCTCCTTTAAAGTAATCCTTATGCCAAAGAGACACATTTTGAAATGGTAAAATGCTCCCATTCAGTAGCAAAGTTTACTTTCCTAAGTCACTGCTAAACAGTTTTCCCAACTGAATGCATTTTTTAACTCCTTCCAGGAATATTTGAGATTTCTAATTCCTCATTATTTTCACTGAAATTTGGTGTTATCCTCTTTTCCTTATTTTGTCCATTCCAGAAAATATTGAGTGGTTTCTCACAGTAAAATTTAGAGTGATCTAAGACAGTTGTGCTGCTGCCTGAAACTGAAACCACTTAAAAGCATAAAGTTGAACAATTCAAAATCGTGGCATTAAAACATCAACAAGGCTTCCTATTAAACTTAGTAACCTTTTTTCTCTTGGGGAAGCCTCCCATCATTCCTTCTTAACCACCACCTTCCCCCCCTTTCTCTTTTAACCAAAGAGTACCAAACTGGAAATATGATGACCAATGTTTGTAGCACAAAAACAATTCTTGTCTCACATTATATTTTAGCTCTGAAGAACAGAGGTCAGTTTTCAAAAACTGGATGAATGTGTACGAGAAGGAAACATTTTCCTTCATCTGTGCTCTATTCTTTGGACAGTCTAACGATTAAACTGACATCAGGCAGGTTCAAATGAGAAAAAAAAGAATTTCTTGATGATGGGAACCTCAAAGATTTGAGGCTCAAAGACAGGCAATCGATGCTTATATGCCATTTGGAATGAAGGAGAAGGGTGTAGAGCTCTACAACTCAAGAAGGAGGAAGTATATCTACATTCAATGAAAAAGGAAAGAGCAAATGTTTATCAAACATGTTTGCACTGCCACTCAGATAACTCTTTATAAATGGTTCATCGCTAGGGGCACCTGAATGGCTCAGTCAGTTAGGTGTCCCTCCTTGGCTTAGGTCATGAACTAGCAGTTGGTTAGTTTTAGCCCCGCATCGGGCTCTCTGCTGTCAGCACAGAGCCCACTTCAGATCCTCTGTCTCCCTATCTGCTTCACCCCTGGTCATTCTCTCTCTGTCTCCCTGGAATAAATCAATAAACTATAAAAAAATAAAATAAAAACTAAATGTTCATCTCTGCTATTAATTCCTTCCTAGTAGAGGTCCCTCATCTAATTTATTCCTGGTATATGTATCAGCCTCAGGAAAGAAGGACATTTTTCCATTTCCAGCAACTTAGAGGTTGCTAGAGGATGTTTTGTTAAGTTAAATAAACCACATACAGAAAAAAATATACTGTATGAAATCACATACACGCAAATCTTAAAAATGGCAAAATTATTAAAGATTAGCAAGTTTGTTGCCAGGGGCTGAGGATGGAGGAAATGTTTAGATGTTGGTCAAATGGCAAAAAGCACTACTAATGTAGGATGTGTGAGCAGTGAATGTTTACACCTCGGTGAGTGTGCTTAATACTAGTGTATCGTACCCTTGAGATTTGCTAAGAGAGGCTATCGGAAGTGTTCTCCAGACACATGCGTACACACACACATATTAACAATGGGAGATGAGGGACATGTTTATTGGATAGATTGTGTTAATGACTTTGTAAGCAGGACCCAAGGGTACAGGAGCACCTGGTTCCAGTGGCCCCCACAGACCCAGTTCTGCCACTCATGGCTGACCAAATCCAAGGGCAAGACAGAGGACTTTTGCTGCCTCAATTTTGACCTCAAACTTCCTCACTGGGTTCCTTCCAGCTTGTCTCCTGGCTCAGGAGGAAGACCCTGAGGACAAAGTATCCCTCAGGGGAACTGGAATTATGCCTCATGCCTCAAAGACTGCCCTGAGCCAGAAAGACCCCACCCTAGACTGACTCCTAGACAATGACAGCCTTCACTGTCTACCTGCAGGTCCTGACTCCTTTTGCCCCTCCACCCACCTCTCCCCTTTTCCCTTCCATACACCTGGAAGTGTATCCAGCACTTTGGAGACAGTCCTTGAGACGTTATTCAGCCATCTTTGCAGTGTCAGCCTCCATGAAATAACTTTCTCTTCTGTTTTGCCACCTCTCATCTCTCTGCCTTTGGATTTTGTCAGTGGTAAGTGGCCAAACCTGGTGTGTGTGGGACCCCCGGAGTCGGCAAGAACACCGGCGAGATGAATGGTGATAAAACAAGAAGGAGATTTTCTTCACGGAGGCCAACACTGAGAAGAGAGGTGACCAACATCTCAAACACTGTCCCCAACCTGCTGAAAATCCTTCCAGGTTTATATAAAGAAAATGTAGGACGAAGGGTGGTGTACATGCAGGTGGTGAAGGTCAGGCCAATCACTGCATTGCTGTGAGGCATGTGGGGTCTTGCTGGCTCAGGGCAGTGCCTGTTGCTGGAGGGTAGTTTCCTTTCTCATCCTGGGATGCTTTGCCTGCTGGGGCTTCTTCCTGAGCTAAATGCTGACCTGGAAAGAAGAATGGAATCAGCTAGAAAGGACAGACGAAGGTCAAAAGAGAGACAGTTGAAGGCACTGCTGGGTCCTCTTTCCATTTCACAAAGTCTATGTATATTTACTTTTTAACACTTGACTGACCTCTAGATGTTCAGAAATGGAAAACAGGGTGATGAATGGGTTGGCTCCTGAAACTCCCATGGAGCAAGAATGTCTTATCCCCTTTTGGGGGTGTCAGAATTCCTGTCCCTTTCCAGTTGTTCAGGCTGATATAAGAAGTTGACATGAGACTAGGTGGCTCAGTTGAGCATCTCTTGGTTTTGTTTGTGAGATCAGGGATTGTGAGATCAAGCCGCACATGAGGCTCTGCTCTGAAAGCACAGAGCCTGTTTGGGATTCTCTTTGTCCCTCTCTCTCTGCCCCTCCCTGGTTCTCACTTGCGCTCTCTCTCTCTCTCCTAGTCTCCCATTCTCTCTCAAAATCAATAAACTAACATTTTTAAGAAAATCGAGACTGGCAAAGACTATCCTTGTAACCTGTTTCTTTTCAAAAGAATCAATTGACGTCGAAGCTCAATATAGACCAAGTGAACTTCAGCACATCTATCTATTTCAGTGCCTCAGCCTGGAAATGTCTATTCATTATTGACTACCTACAAGCATTCTTTTTATATGTATCAGCTGACACATCCACCTGCATTTTCTTCTGTCCCAGGCAGTTCACTATTACACTTATGACTGAAAACACTTAAATATGCTCATGGATTTCCTTGAGCATTTCATCTATCAAGACGTCAACATTTCTCCTAGGACACAAGGCACAATGTTCACCACTTGGTCTCAAATGCCTGCTTTCCCTAAAACCTAGCTTTCCCTACAACTTCACCTGTGGTCAATCACATTAAGATTCAGAAACAGTTTCCCTTACCCCTATTTCTTGAAGGAACTTTGAACTGCCTTTGTGCAACAGTCTTCAAACTTCATGCTCAGATATGTGTTGGACAACTATAATCTCTCATATTGAAAGATATACATTCAAAGATAATTTAAAGTATTTCTTCAATATTACAGGACAAATTCTTATATTACTGATGAGATTCTGGCCTGATTGCTGGGGCCATTAACAACATATTTGAACAGCTATTTATATGATAATTATAAAAGGGTTCATTTTATGCCTGTAATTTATTATTTATTACTAGAATAGATATATTTTGGTTAGTTTATTAACTAATTTATTTTGTGTGTGTGTATGTGAGAAAGAGAGCACAAGAAGGGGAGGAGGCAGGGAAGGGAAGACAGAATCCCATGCCTTTAGCACACAGCCTGATGTGGGGCTGGAACTCAAACCATGAAAACAGGACCTTAGCCAAGATCAAGACTCTGAGGCTGAACTGACTTGTGCCACCCAAGTGTCCCTAGAATAGATTACTTTAGTCACAATTTTTCTTACAAGGTCACTGATATGTAATTGACCATTACACTCTTGGAGGCATGAATATATAAATGGTTGACAGGAAAAACAACAGACTACATTTTTCTCATGAGATGGGAGGTTTTGTAATTTCTCCAGGCTACAGAGAAGAGCGTGAACACGTAGTGATTGTCACTCAGGATAAATGTCCTGACAGTTGGGAAAAATGCCTTGATTAAGCCCCACTTGTTTACTTCCTTCCAGGTAGCCTACTGAAAAAGAGAAAAATTGTAATGATGGAAGACAGGGTATAGAAAGTTGCAAAGATGCTCCCTAGGACAAGGATGTTTGGGGTAGCTGTTATCTCAGGACACTATCTACTTGTGATTACTTCCTATCAATAGGTTGGCCCCTCAGCTTGTGCATGCACAAAGCATGAAAACCATAAATGAGTCCTAAACACAAAATATATGAGGTATAAGGATCATCATCCAATATAGATGATGTGCAAGCCTGCAAAAAAAAAGTCTTAAGAAATGTAGGAAGAGTTAAATCATACAAATATCTTACTTTGGCCACCATGGATTGAAACTAAGTTGTTCTTTGTTTTTAATGTTTATTTATTTGAGGGAGATTGTGAGCAAGTGTGAATGGGGGAGTGGCAGAGAAAGGAAGAGAGGCTCCATGCTTACTTTGGAGCCCCCTGTGGGGCTTGAGCCATGCCCATGAGAGCAAGACCTGAGAAAAATCAAGAGTTAGACCCTCCACCAACTGAGGCACCCAAGCACCTCTAATTCCATTTTTAGTTATTTTAAAACCTCATACTGTTCTCCTGAATGGCTGCTGCACCACTTTGTTTTCCCACCTACAGTGCAACAGGGTTCCCCTTCTCTTCATCCTCACCAACACCCATGGTTTCTTGTGTTGTTAATTTTACCCATTTTGGCAGGTGGGAAGTGCTATCTCGTCTGTGTTTTGATTTGTGTTGCCATGATGATGAGGGATGTTGATCATCTTTACACGTGTCTGTTAGCATTCTGGCTATCTTCTCTCAAAAAATGTCTATTCATGTCTTTTGCCCATTTCTTATCTGGGTTGCTTGATTTGTGGGTGTTGACTCTGAGAAGCTTTTATGGATTTAGACTTTTCATTCAAGTCTCAATTACTGTGTCATCCCCCTCTTTTCAAATAATTGGGTAAGGTTTGTCCTGTTTTAGTAAAGCATATGCACTTTCAACTGTAAGAGAGAAGTTTGGAATCAAACTTCAGAAATGAACAAACAGTCCCAGAGAGTCTCAGAATTGGTACTTAGTTTCAGGTTTTTGATTTTCAGAATGTCTTGAAATCTAGTCCTTGTTCTGCAGCAGGTGACTTAAATATCTAAGCTGGTTTTGAGCAAACTGCAATTTTTCTTTGGGCACCTGATGTCTCTTTAAAGCCAGAAGTTTTCACAGGTGTATGCTGGTGTCATGCAAAGAACCTTGAGAAGGGGAGCAGAGAATGAAATTATGTCATAGTATAAAAAGGAGAGCATGCAGAAAACCTACTGTCAGGTAGTATAACATTTAAGGTTGTCACATATAGAATGGACCCTCTGTGGAACCCTGAGGCATTACTCAACAGGTGTATTGCCATTCCTCCCAACTGAAGGTAAAAAGTACTGGCAATCCTTATCATCTGGACTATTTTGAAAAGGACTGCATGGATGTTTCAGGGAACAATCAGTTTCCAGTGGGAATTGACATCA
The DNA here is from genome assembly GCF_022837055.1 of Prionailurus viverrinus. Taxonomy (NCBI): domain Eukaryota; kingdom Metazoa; phylum Chordata; class Mammalia; order Carnivora; family Felidae; genus Prionailurus; species Prionailurus viverrinus. The sequence goes on from NC_062575.1 coordinate 5,101,235, forward strand.
TTAGTGGATGAACGTTGGGAACAAAAGATAAAGACAGATAGCAATGTTATTTTTTTCTCAGGGGTCCTAATCAAACTTGCATCCTCAGGCTTTGTGTTTTCTCTCAGGTACAACAGCGGTCATACAGGGACTAGTATCCCCTTCCCTTGCCAGGACTCTCCTTCCCAGGAATGTCCCATTCCTCGGAACCTCCACCCCATGCTCTCCAGCCCCTGCCCCTCATGGCTGCCATGGTCCGAAGTCCTGGCCTTTAATGCGGCTGTGGCCCAAGATGGCTTGAGTGTGACCATTGATCTAGGGCCTAAGCCTTGAATTCCTCTATTATGTGCTTGCTGCCCTGTTGGTTTTCCTTATTTACGGGGCAACGATTAACTCAGGGCAGAGATTTTGACGGATCTATTTGGAGCTTGATGAGTGATGCACTGAGGAGTGTGCCAGTATCAGGTGAACATTTTCTTCACAAGAAGGTTGGTAGCTAATCCAACAGGACTGATCAATTGCTCGCCCGGGGCCTGGAGGCCTGGGGCGAAGAGGGCAATTCCCATTCTGTGTCTCCAATCCATCCGACCTTCCAAGGAGTTTCGAAGCTGAGACCCCAGTGTCTGGAGGCTGTTTCGGGTTCTGTGACCCCTTTCTCTCAGGTAAAGGGAGCGGCTTCAGCCATGGTGAGCCATGGTAATGACTCAGGGCCTGGAGACCGGGGGTCGTAGCAGGTGTTTGGGATTCTGGGTCTCGCATCCCTCGGTCCTGACCCGGGAGTTTCGGAGTTGAGAGGAAGGGTTGTTGGGTTTTCAGGATTCAGGCATATGTCTCCTTGGGATTTTAGGCGGGCTGCATAGCCCCTGGTAGGGCTGCTTGGAATTCTGTGTCTCCCACTTCTCCAGTCTTCCCTGTAAGTTTCTTAGCTGAGACCCCAAGGTCTGGAGTCTGTGTGGGAAACACTGGCCCGTTTCTGTCACTGACAGGGAGAGGCTTCAGCCCTGATGAGCCATGGTAAGATACAGCCCCGGGCGTGGAGGCCCGGGTCGACCAGGAGCCCTACCCATTTGGTGTATCCTATCCCTCGGAACTTCCCCGGGAGTTTGTGAGCAGGGAACCCAGGGCCTGGAGGGTATTTGTGTTTGTGTGACCCCTTCTCTCAGGTACAGGAACGGCTTCAGCCATAGTGAGTCTTAGCGAGTAGCCCCGGGTTTGGAGGCCGGGGGCGAGCATCCCCGGGCGTGGAGGCCCGGGGCGAGCATCCCCGGGCGTGGAGGCCCGGGGCGAGCATCCCCGGGCGTGGAGGCCCGGGGCGAGCAGCCCCGGGCTTGGAGGCCCGGGGCGAGCAGCCCCGGGCGTGGAGGCCCGGGGCGAGCAGCCCCCGGCGTGGAGGCCCGGGGCGAGCAGCCCCCGGCGTGGAGGCCCGGGGCGAGCAGCCCCCGGCGTGGAGGCCCGGGGCGAGCAGCCCCGGGCCTGGAGGCCCGGGGCGAGCGGGGCACTTCCCATTCTGTGTCTCCAATCCCTCGGAACTTTCCAGGGAGTTGCTGAGCTGAGACCCCAGTGTCTGGAGGCTGTTTCGGGTTCTGTGACCCCTTTCTCTCAGGTACAGGGTGACTGCCTTCTCTCAGGCTCCAGCCATGGTGAGCCATCGTAATGACTCAGGGCCTGGAGGTCGGGGCTCGTAGCAGGTGTTTGGGATTCTGGGTCTCCCATCCCTCGGTCCTGACCCGGGAGTACCGGAGTGGAGAGGAAGGGTTGTTGGCTTTTCAGGATTCAGGCATATGTCTCCTTGGGATTTTAGGCTTGTAGTAGAGTCCCTGGTAGGGCTGCTTGGAATTCTGTGTCTCCCACTTCTCCATCCTTCCCCGTAAGTTTCTTAGCTGAGACCCCAAGGTCTGGACTCTGTGTGGGAAACAGTGGCCCGTTTCTGTCACTGACAGGGAGAGGCTTCAGGCCTGATGGGCCATGGCAAGATAGAGCCCCGGGCGTGGAGGCCCGGGTCGACCAGGAGTACTACCCATTTGGCGTATCCCATCCCTCGGAACTTGCCCGGGATTTTCTGAGCAGGGAACCCAGGGCCTGGAGGGTGTTTGTGTTTGTGTGACCCCTTCTCTAAGGTAAAGGAACGGCGTCAGTCATAGTGAGCCATGGCGAGCAGCCCCGGGCGAGGAGGCCCGGGGCGAGCGGCCCCGGGCGTGGAGGCCCGGGGCGAGCGGCCCCGGGAGTGGAGGCCCGGGGCGAGCGGCCCCGGGCCTGGAGGCCCGGGGCGAGCGGCCCCGGGCCTGGAGGCCCGGGGCGAGCGGCCCCGAGGGTGTAGCCCGGGGCGAGCGGCCCCGGGCCTGGAGGCCCGGGGCAAGCGGGGCACTTCCCATCTGTGTCTCCAATCCCTCGTAACTTTCTGGGGAGTTGCTGAGCTGAGACCCCAGTGTCTGGAGGTTGTTTCGGGTTCTGTGACCCCTTTCTCTCAGGTACAGGGTGACTGCCTTCTCTCAGGCTCCAGCCATGGTGAGCCATCGTAATGACTCAGGGCCTGGAGGTCGGGGCTCGTAGCAGGTGTTTGGGATTCTGGGTCTCGCATCCCTCGGTCCTGACCCGCGAGTACCGGAGTGGAGAGGAAGGGTTGTTGGCTTTTCAGGATTCAGGCATATGTCTCCTTGGGATTTTAGGCTTGTAGTAGAGTCCCTGGTAGGGCTGCTTGGAATTCTGTGTCTCCCACTTCTCCATCCTTCCCCGTAAATTTCTTAGCTGAGACCCCAAGGTCTGGACTCTGTGTGGGAAACAGTGGCCCGTTTCTGTCACTGACAGGGAGAGGCTTCAGGCCTGATGGGCCATGGCAAGATAGAGCCCCGGGCGTGGAGGCCCGGGTCGACCAGGAGTACTACCCATTTGGCGTATCCCATCCCTCGGAACTTGCCCGGGATTTTCTGAGCAGGGAACCCAGGGCCTGGAGGGTGTTTGTGTTTGTGTGACCCCTTCTCTAAGGTAAAGGAACGGCGTCAGTCATAGTGAGCCATGGCGAGCAGCCCCGGGCGAGGAGGCCCGGGGCGAGCAGCCCCGGGCGTGGAGGCCCGGGGCGAGCAGCCCCGGGCCTGGAGGCCCGGGGCGAGCGGGGCACTTCCCATTCTGTGTCTCCAATCCCTCGGAACTTTCCGGGGAGTTTCTGAGCTGAGACCCCAGTGTCTGGAGGCTGTTTCGGATTCTGTGACCCCTTTCTCTCAGGTACAGGGTGACTGCCTTCTCTCAGGCTCCAGCCATGGTGAGCCATCGTAATGACTCAGGGCCTGGAGGCCGGGGCTCGTAGCAGGTGTTTGGGATTCTGGGTTTCGCATCCCTGGGTCCTGACCCGGGAGTACCGGAGTGGAGAGGATGGGTTTGTTGGCTTTTCAGGAATCAGGCATATGACTCCTTGGGATTTTAGGCTTGTAGTATAGTCCCTGGTAGGGCTGCTTGGAATTCTGTGTCTCCCACTTCTCCATCCTTCTCCGTAAATTTCTTAGCTGAGACCCCAAGGTCTGGACTCTGTGTGGGAAACACTGGCCCGTTTCTGTCACTGACAGGGAGAGGCTTCAGCCCTGATGCGCCATGGAAAGATAGAGCCCCGGGCGTGGAGGCCCGGGTCGACCAGGAGCACTACCCATTTGGCGAATCCGATCCCTCGGAACTTGCCCGGGATTTTCTGAGCAGGGAACCCAGGGCCTGGAGGGTGTTTGTGTTTGTGTGACCCCTTCTCTCAGGTACAGGAATGGCTTCAGTCCTCGTGAGCCATGGTGAGTAGCCCCGGGCGTGGAGGCCCGGGGCGAGAGGGGCACTTCCCATTCTGTGTCTCCAATCCCTCGGAACTTTCCGGGGAGTTTCTGAGCTGAGACCCCAGTGTCTGGAGGCTGTTTCGGGTTCTGTGACCCCTTTCTCTCAGGTACAGGGTGACTGCCTTCTCTCAGGCTCCAGCCATGGTGAGCCATCGTAATGACTCAGGGCCTGGAGGCCGGGGCAAGTAGCAGGTGTTTGGGATTCTGGGTCTCGCATCCCTCGGTCCTGGCCCGGGAGTACCGGAGTGGAGAGGAAGGGTTGTTGGCTTTTCAGGATTCAGGCATATGTCTCCTTGGGATTTTAGGCTTGTAGTATAGTCCCTGCTAGGGCTGCTTGGAATTCTGTGTCTCCCACTTCTCCATCCTTCCCCGTAAGTTTCTTAGCTGAGACCCCAAGGTCTGGACTCTGTGTGGGAAACACTGGCCCGTTTCTGTCACTTACAGGGAGAGGCTTCAGCCCTGATGCGCCATGGAAAGATAGAGCCCCGGGCGTGGAGGCCCGGGTCGACCAGGAGCACTACCCATTTGGCATATCCGATCCCTCGGAACTTGCCCGGGATTTTCTGAGCAGGGAACCCAGGGCCTGGAGGGTGTTTGTGTTTGTGTGACCCCTTCTCTCAGGTACAGGAACGGCTTCAGTCATAGTGAGCCATGGCGAGTAGCCCCGGGCGTGGAGGCCCGGGGCGAGCGTGGCACTTCCCATTCTCTGTCTCCTATCCCTCGGAACTTTCCGGGGAGTTTCTGAGCTGAGACCCCAGTGTCTGGAGGCTGTTTCAGGTTCTGTGACCCCTTTCTCTCAGGTACAGGGTGACTGCCTTCTCTCAGGCTCCAACCATGGTGAGCCATCGTAATGACTCAGGGCCTGGAGGCCGGGGCTCGTAGCAGGTGTTTGGGATTCTGGGTCTCGCATCCCTCGGTCCTGACCCGGGAGTACCGGAGTGGAGAGGAAGCGTTGTTGGTTTTTCAGGATTCAGGCATATGTCTCCTTGGGATTTTAGGCTTGTAGTATAGTCCCTGGTAGGGCTGCTTGGAATTCTGTGTCTCCCACTTCTCCATCCTTCCCCGTAAGTTTCTGAGCTGAGACCCCAAGGTCTGGACTCTGTGTGGGAAACACTGGCCCGTTTCTGTCACTGACACGGAGAGGCTTCAGTCCTGATGCGCCATGGAAAGATAGAGCCCCGGGCGTGGAGGCCCAGGTCGACCAGGAGCACTACCCATTTGGCGAATCCGATCCCTCGGAACTTGCCCGGGATTTTCTGAGCAGGGAACCCAGGCCTGGAGGGTGTTTGTGTTTGTGTGACCCCTTCTCTCAGGTACAGGAACGGCTTCAGTCATAGTGAGCCATGGCGAGCAGCCCCGGGCGTGGAGGCCCGGGGCGAGCAGCACCGGTGGTGGAGGCCCGGGGCGAGCAGCACGGGGGGTGGAGGCCCGGGGCGAGCAGCCCCGGGTGTGGAGGCCCGGGGCGAGCAGCCCCCGGCGTGGAGGCCCGGGGCGAGCAGCCCCCGGCGTGGAGGCCCGGGGCGAGCAGCCCCCGGCGTGGAGGCCCGGGGCGAGCAGCCCCCGGCGTGGAGGCCCGGGGCGAGCAGCCCCGGGCCTGGAGGCCCGGGGCGAGCAGCCCCGGGCCTGGAGGCCCGGGGCGAGCAGCCCCGGGCCTCGAGGCCCGGGGCGAGCGGGGCACTTCCCATTCTGTGTCTCCAATCCCTCGGAACTTTCCGGGGAGTTTCTGAGCTGAGACCCCAGTGTCTGGAGGCTGTTTCGGGTTCTGTGACCCCTTTCTCTCAGGTACAGGGTGACTGCCTTCTCTCAGGCTCCAGCCATGGTGAGCCATCGTAATGACTCAGGGCCTGGAGGCCGGGGCTCGTAGCAGGTGTTTGGGATTCTGGGTTTCGCATCCCTCGGTCCTGACCCGGGAGTACCGGAGTGGAGAGGATGGGTTTGTTGGCTTTTCAGGATTCAGGCATATGACTCCTTGGGATTTTAGGCTTGTAGTATAGTCCCTGGTAGGGCTGCTTGGAATTCTGTGTCTCCCACTTCTCCATCCTTCCCCGTAAATTTCTTAGCTGAGACCCCAAGGTCTGGACTCTGTGTGGGAAACACTGGCCCGTTTCTGTCACTGACAGGGAGAGGCTTCAGCCCTGATGCGCCATGGAAAGATAGAGCCCCGGGCGTGGAGGCCCGGGTCGACCAGGAGCACTACCCATTTGGCGAATCCGATCCCTCGGAACTTGCCCGGGATTTTCTGAGCAGGGAACCCAGGGCCTGGAGGGTGTTTGTGTTTGTGTGACCCCTTCTCTCAGGTACAGGAATGGCTTCAGTCCTCGTGAGCCATGGTGAGTAGCCCCGGGCGTGGAGGCCCGGGGCGAGCGGGGCACTTCCCATTCTGTGTCTCCAATTCCTCGGAACTTTCCGGGGAGTTTCTGAGCTGAGACCCCAGTGTCTGGAGGCTGTTTCGGGTTCTGTGACCCCTTTCTCTCAGGTACAGGGTGACTGCCTTCTCTCAGGCTCCAGCCATGGTGAGCCATCGTAATGACTCAGGGCCTGGAGGCCGGGGCTCGTAGCAGGTGTTTGGAATTCTGGGTTTCGCGTCCCTCGGTCCTGACCCGGGAGTACCGGAGTGGAGAGGATGGGTTGTTGGCTTTTCAGGATTCAGGCATATGTCTCCTTGGGATTTTAGGCTTGTAGTATAGTCCCTGGTAGGGCTGCTTGGAATTCTGTGTCTCCCACTTCTCCATCCTTCCCCGTAAGTTTCTTAGCTGAGACCCCAAGGTCTGGACTCTGTGTGGGAAACACTGGCCCGTTTCTGTCACTGACAGGGAGAGGCGTCAGCCCTGATGCGCCATGGAAAGATAGAGCCCCGGGCGTGGAGGCCCGGGACGACCAGGAGCACTACCCATTTGGCGAATCCGATCCCTCGGAACTTGCCCGGGATTTTCTGAGCAGGGAACCCAGGGCCTGGAAGGTGTTTGTGTTTGTGTGACCCCTTCTTTAAGGTACAGGATCGGCTTCAGTCATAGTGAGCCATGGCGAGCAGCCCCGGGCGTGGAGGCCCGGGGCAAGCAGCCCCGGGCGTGGAGGCCCGGGGCAAGCAGCCCCGGGCGTGGAGGCCCGGGGCGGGCCGCCCCGGGCCTGGAGGCCCGGGGCACTTCCCATTCTGTGTCTCCAATCCCTCGGAACTTTCCGGGGAGTTTCTGAGCTGAGACCCCAGTGTCTGGAGGCTGTTTCGGGTTCTGTGACCTCTTTCTCTCAGGTACAGGGTGACTGCCTTCTCTCAGGCTCCAGCCATGGTGAGCCATCGTAATGACTCAGGGCCTGGAGGCCGGGGCTCGTAGCAGGTGTTTGGGATTCTGGGTCTCGCATCCCTCGGTCCTGACCCGGGAGTACCGGAGTGGAGAGGAAGGGTTGTTGGCTTTTCAGGATTCAGGCATGTCTCCTTGGGATTTTAGGCTTGTAGTATAGTCCCTGGGAGGGCTGCTTGGAATTCTGTGTCTCCCACTTCTCTATCCTTCCCCGTAAATTTCTGAGCTGAGACCCCAAGGTCTGGACTCTGTGTGGGAAACACTGGCCCGTTTCTGTCACTGACAGGGAGAGGCTTCAGCCCTGATGCGCCATGGAAAGATAGAGCCCCGGGCGTGGAGGCCCGGGTCGACCAGGAGCACTACCCATTTGGCGAATCCGATCCCTCGGAACTTGCCCGGGATTTTCTGAGCAGGGAACCCAGGGCCTGGAGGGTGTTTGTGTTTGTGTGACCCCTTCTCTCAGGTACAGGAACGGCTTCAGTCATAGTGAGCCATGGCGAGCAGCCCCGGGCGTGGAGGCCCGGGGCGAGCAGCCCCGGGCGTGGAGGCCCGGGGCGAGCAGCCCCGGGCGTGGAGGCCCGGGGCAAGCAGGGCACTTCCCATTCTGTGTCTCCAATCCCTCGGAACTTTCCGGGGAGTTTCTGAGCTGAGACCCCAGTGTCTGGAGGCTGTTTCGGGTTCTGTGACCCCTTTCTCTCAAAACAGGGTGACTGCCTTCTCTCAGGCTCCAGCCATGGTGAGCCATCGTAATGACTCAGGGCCTGGAGGCCGGGGCTCGTAGCAGGTGTGTGGGATTCTGGGTGTCGCATCCCTCGGTCCTGACCCGGGAGTATCGGAGTGGAGAGGTAAGGGTTGTTGCGCTTCAGGTCAGGCATATGTCTCCTTGGGATTTTAGGCTGGCTGCATAGCCCCTGGTAGGGCTGCTTGGAATTCTGTGTCTCCCACTTTTCCATCCTTCCCCGTAAGTTTCTTAGCTGAGACCCCTGAGGTCTGGAGTCTGTGTGGGAAACACTGGCCCGTTTCTGTCACTGACAGGGAGAGGTTTCAGCCCTGATGAGCCATGCTAAGATACAGCCCCGGGCGTGGAGGCCCGGGTCGACCAGGAGCACTATCCATTTGGTGTATCCTATCCCTCGGAACTTCCCGGGGAGATTCTGAGCAGGGAACCCAGGGCCTGGAGGGTCTTTGTGTTTGTATGACCCCTTCTCTCAGGTACAGGAACGGCTTCAGGCATAGTGAGCCATAGCGAGCAGCCCCGGGCGTGGAGGCCCGGGGCGAGCAGCCCCGGGCGTGGAGGCCCGGGGCGAGCAGCCCCGGGCGTGGAGGCCCGGGGCGAGCAGCCCCGGGCGTGGAGGCCCCGGGGCGAGCAGCCCCGGGCGTGGAGGCCCCGGGGCGAGCAGCCCCGGGCGTGGAGGCCCGGGGCGAGCAGCCCCGGGCCTGGAGGCCCGGGGCGAGCGGGGCACTTCCCATTCTGTGTCTCCAATCCCTCGGAACTTTCCGGGGAGTTTCTGAGCTGAGACCCCAGTGTCTGGAGGCTGTTTCGGGTTCTGTGACCCCTTTCTCTCAGGTACAGGGTGACTGCCTTCTCTCAGGCTCCAGCCATGGTGAGCCATCGTAATGACTCAGGGCCTGGAGGCCGGGGCTCGTAGCAGGTGTTTGGGATTCTGGGTTTCGCATCCCTCGGTCCTGACCCGGGAGTACCGGAGTGGAGAAGATGGGTTGCTGGCTTTTCAGGATTCAGGAATATGTCTCCTTGGGATTTTAGGCTTGTAGTATAGTCCCTGGTAGGGCTGCTTGGAATTCTGTGTCTCCCACTTCTCCATCCTTCCCCGTAAGTTTCTTAGCTGAGACCCCAAGGTCTGGACTCTGTGTGGGAAACACTGGCCCGTTTCTGTCACTGACAGGGAGAAGCGTCAGCCCTGATGCGCCATGGAAAGATAGAGCCCAGGGCGTGGAGGCCCGGGACGACCAGGAGCACTACCCATTTGGCGAATCCGAACCCTCGGAATTTGCCCGGGATTTTCTGAGCAGGGAACCCAGGGCCTGGAGGGTGTTTGTGTTTGTGTGACGCCTTCTTTAAGGTACAGGATCGGCTTCAGTCATAGTGAGCCATGGCGAGCAGCCCCTGGCGTGGAGGCCCGGGGCGAGCGGCCCCGGGCGTGGAGGCCCGGGGCGAGCAGCCACGGGCGTGGAGGCCCGGGGCGAGCAGCCACGGGCGTGGAGGCCCGGGGCGAGCAGCCCCGGGCCTGGAGGCCCGGGGCGAGCAGCCCCGGGCGTGGAGGCCCGGGGCGAGCAGCCCCGGGCGTGGAGGCCCGGGGCGAGCAGCCCCGGGCGTGGAGGCCCGGGGCGAGCAGCCCCGGGCGTGGAGGCCCGGGGCAAGCAGGGCACTTCCCATTCTGTGTCTCCAATCCCTCGGTACTTTCCGGGGAGTTTCTGAGCTGAGACCCCAGTGTCTGGAGGCTGTTTCGGGTTCTGTGACCCCTTTCTCTCAGGTACAGGGTGACTGCCTTCTCTCAGGCTCCAGCCATGGTGAGCCATCGTAATGACTCAGGGCCTGGAGGCCGGGGCTCGTAGCAGGTGTTTGGGATTCTGGGTGTCGCATCCCTCGGTCCTGACCCGGGAGTACCGGAGTGGAGAGGATGGGTTGTTGGCTTTTCAGGATTCAGGCATATGTCTCCTTGGGATTTTAGGCTTGTAGTATAGTCCCTGGTAGGGCTGCTTGGAATTCTGTGTCTCCCACTTCTCCATCCTTCCCCGTAAGTTTCTTAGCTGAGACCCCAAGGTCTGGACTCTGTGTGGGAAACACTGGCCCGTTTCTGTCACTGACAGGGAGAGGCTTCAGCCCTGATGCGCCATGGAAAGATAGAGCCCCGGGCGTGGAGGCCCGGGTCGACCAGGAGCACTACCCATTTGGCGAATCCGATCCCTCGGAACTTGCCCGGGATTTTCTGAGCAGGGAACCCAGGGCCTGGAGGGTCTTTGTGTTTGTGTGACCCCTTCTTTAAGGTACAGGAACGGCTTCAGGCATAGTGAGCCATAGCGAGGAGCCCCGGGCGTGGGGGCCCGGGGCGAGCAGCCCCGGGCGTGCGGGCCCGGGGCGAGCAGCCCCGGGCCTGGGGGCCCGTGGCGAGCCGGGCACTTCCCATTCTATGTCTCCAATCCCTCGGAACATTCTGGGGAGTTTCTGAGCTGAGCCCCCAATGTCTGGAGGCTGTTTTGGGTTCTGTGACCCCTTTCTCTCAGGTACAGGGTGACCGCCTTCTCTCAGGCTGCAGCCAAGGTGAGCCATCATAATGCCTCAGGGTCTGGAGGCCGGGGCTCGTATCAGGTGTTTGGGATTCTAGGTCTCGAATCCCTCCGTCCTGACACGGGAGTTTCGGTGTGGAGAGGAAGGGTTGTTGGCTTTTCAGCATTCAGGCATATGTCTCCTTGGGATTTTAGGCTTGCTGCATAGTCCCTGGAAGGGCTGCTTGGAATTCTGTGAATCCCTCTTCTCCATCCTTCCCAGTAAGTTTCATAGCTGAGACCCCAAGATCTGGAGTCTGTGTGGGAAACACTGGCCCGTTTCTATCACTGACAGGGAGAGGTTTCAGCCCTGATGAGCCATGGTAAGATACAGCCCCGGGTGTGGAGGCCCGGGTCGAACAGGAGCACTACCCATTTGGTGTATCCTACCCAGTGGAACTGCCCCGGGAGTTTCCGAGCAGAGAACCCAGGGCCTGGAGGGTGTTCGTGTTTGTGTGACCCCTTCTCTCAGGTATAGGAACGGCTTCAGACATAGTGAGCCATAGCGAGCAGCCCCGGGCGTGGAGGCCCGGGGCGAGCCGCCCCGGGCGTGGAGGCCCGGGGCGAGCCGCCCCGGGCGGGGAGGCCCGGGGCGAGCCGCCCCGGGCGGGGAGGCCCGGGGCGAGCCGCCCCGGGCGGGGAGGCCCGGGGCGAGCCGCCCCGGGCGGGGAGGCCCGGGGCGAGCCGCCCCGGGCGGGGAGGCCCGGGGCGAGCCGCCCCGGGCGGGGAGGCCCGGGGCGAGCCGCCACGGGCCGGGAGGCCCACGGCGAGCCGCCCCGGGCCTGGAGGCCCGGGGCGAGCAGGGCACTTCCCATTCTGTGTCTCCAATCCCTCGGAACTTTCCGGGGAGTTTTTGAGCTGAGACCACAGTGTCTGGACGCTGTTTCGGGTTCTGTGACCCCTTTCTCTCAGGTACAGGGTGACTGCCTTCTCTCAGGCTCCAGCCATGGTGAGCCATCGTAATGACTCAGGGCCTGGAGGCTGTGGCTCATAGCAGGTGTTTGGGATTCTGGGTCTCGCATCCCTCGGTCCTGACCCGGGAGTATCGGAGTGGAGAGGTAAGGGTTGTTGCGCTTCAGGTCAGGCATATGTCTCCTTGGGATTTTAGGCTGGCTGCATAGCCCCTGGTAGGGCTGCTTGGAATTCTGTGTCTCCCACTTTTCCATCCTTCCCCGTAAGTTTCTTAGCTGAGACCCCTGAGGTCTGGAGTCTGTGTGGGAAACACTGGCCCGTTTCTGTCACTGACAGGGAGAGGTTTCAGCCCTGATGAGCCATGCTAAGATACAGCCCCGGGCGTGGAGGCCCGGGTCGACCAGGAGCACTATCCATTTGGTGTATCCTATCCCTCGGAACTTGCCCGGGATTTTCTGAGCAGGGAACCCAGGGCCTGGAGGGTCTTTGTGTTTGTATGACCCCTTCTCTCAGGTACAGGAACGGCTTCAGGCATAGTGAGCCATAGCGAGCAGCCCCGGGCGTGGAGGCCCGGGGCGAGCAGCCCCGGGCGTGGAGGCCCGGGGCGAGCAGCCCCGGGCGTGGAGGCCCCGGGGCGAGCAGCCCCGGGCCTGGAGGCCCCGGGGCGAGCGGGGCACTTCCCATTCTGTGTCTCCAAACCCTCGGAACTTTCCGGGGAGTTTTTGAGCTGAGACCCCAGTGTCTGGAGGCTGTTTCGGGTTCTGTGTCCCCTTTCTCTCAGGTACAGTGTGACCGCCTTCTCTTAGGCTCCAGCCATGGTGAGCCATCGTAATGACTCAGAGCCTGGAGGCCCGGGCTCGTACCAGGTGTTTGGGATTCTGGGTCTCGCATCCTTCGGTCCTGACCCGGGAGTATCGGAGTGGAGAGGTAAGGGATGTTGCGCTTCAGGTCAGGCATATGACTCCTTGGGATTTTAGGCTGGCTGCATAGCCCCTGGTAGGGCTGCTTGGAATTCTGTGTCTCCCACTTCTCCATCCTTCCCCGTAAGTTTCTTAGCTGAGACCCCTGAGTTCTGGAGTCTGTGTGGGAAACACTGGCCCGTTTCTGTCACTGACAGGGAGAGGTTTCAGCCCTGATGAGCCATGGTAAGATACAGCCCAGGGCGTGGAGGCCCGGGTCGACCAGGAGCACTACCCATTTGGTGTATCCTAACCCTCGGAACTTCCCGGGGAGATTCTGAGCAGGGAACCCAGGGCCTGGAGGGTCTTTGTGTTTGTGTGACCCCTTCTCTCAGGTACAGGAACGGCTTCAGGCATAGTGAGCCATAGCGAGGAGCCCCGGGCGTGGGGGCCCGGGGCGAGCAGCCCCGGGCGTGGGGGCCCGGGGCGAGCAGCCCCGAGCCTGGGGGCCCGTGGCGAGCCGGGCACTTCCCATTCTATGTCTCCAATCCCTCGGAACATTCTGGGGAGTTTCTGAGCTGAGCCCCCAATGTCTGGAGGCTGTTTTGGGTTCTGTGACCCCTTTCTCTCAGGTACAGGGTGACTGCCTTCTCTCAGGCTCCAGCCATGGTGAGCCATCGTAATGACTCAGGGCCTGGAGGCCGGGGCTCGTAGCAGGTGTTTGAGATTCTGGGTCTCGCATCCCTCGGTCCTGACCCGGGAGTACCGGAGTGGAGAGGAAAGTTTGTTGGCTTTTCAGGATTCAGGCATATGTCTCCTTGGGATTTTAGGCTTGTGGTATAGTCCCTGGTAGGGCTGCTTGGAATTCTGTGTCTCCCACTTCTCCATCCTTCCCCGTAAGTTTCTGAGCTGAGACCCCAAGGTCTGGACTCTGTGTGGGAAACACTGGCCCGTTTCTGTCACTGACAGGGAGAGGCTTCAGCCCTGATGCGCCATGTTAAGATAGAGCCCCGGGCGTGGAGGCCCGGGTCGACCAGGAGCACAACGCATTTGGCGTATCCCATCCCTCGGAACTTGCCCGGGATTTTCTGAGCAGGGAACCCAGGGCCTGGAGGGTGTTTGTGTTTGTGTGACCCCTTCTTTAAGGTACAGGAACGGCTTCAGTCATAGTGAGCCATGGCGAGTAGCCCCGGGCGTGGAGGCCCGGGGCGAGCAGCCCCGGGCCTGGAGGCCCGAGGCGAGCGTGGCACTTCCAATTCTGTGTCTCCAATCCCTCGGAACTTTCCGGGGAGTTTCTGAGCTGAGACCCCAGTGTCTGGAGGCTGTTTCGGGTTCTGTGACCTCTTTCTCTCAGGTACAGGATGACTGCCTTCTCTCAGGCTCCAACCATGGTGAGCCATCGTAATGACTCAGGGCCTGGAGGCCGGGGCTCGTAGCAGGTGTTTGGGATTCTGGGTCTCGCATCCCTCGGTCCTGACCCGGGAGTACCTGAGTGGAGAGGAAGCGTTGTTGGCTTTTCAGGATTCAGGCATATGTCTCCTTGGGATTTTAGGCTTGTAGTATAGTCCCTGGTAGGGCTGCTTGGAATTCTGTGTCTCCCACTTCTCTATCCTTCCCCGTAAGTTTCTGAGCTGAGTCCCCAAGGTCTGGACTCTGTGTGGGAAACACTGGCCCGTTTCTGTCACTGACAGGGAGAGGCTTCAGCCCTGATGCGCCATTGAAAGATAGAGCCCCGGGCGTGGAGGCCCGGGTCGACCAGGAGCACTACCCATTTGGCGAATCCGATCCCTCGGAACTTGCCCGGGATTTTCTGAGCAGGGAACCCAGGGCCTAGAGGGTGTTTGTGTTTGTGTGACCCCTTCTCTAAGGTACAGGAACGGCTTCAGTCATAGTGAGCCATGGCGAGCAGCCCCGGGGGTGGAGGCCCGGGGCAAGCAGCCCTGGGCGTGGAGGCCCGGGGCGAGCAGCCCCGGGCGTGGAGGCCCGGGGCGAGCAGCCCCGGGCGTGGAGGCCGGGGGCGAACAGCCCCGGGCCTGGAGGCGCGGGGCGAGCAGCCCCGGGCCTGGAGGCGTGGGGCGAGCAGCCCCGGGCCTGGAGGCCCGGGGCCTAGAGGCCCGGGGCGAGCGGGCACTTCCCTTTCTGTGTCTCCAATCCTTCGGAAGTTTCCGAGGAGTTTCTGAGCTGAGACCCCAGTGTCTGGAGGCTGTTTCGGGTCTGTGACCCCTTTCTCTCAGGTACAGGGTGACCGCCTTCTCTCAGGCTCCAGCCATGGTGAGCCATCGTAATGACTCAGGGTCTGGAGGCCGGGGCTTGTAGCAGGTTTTTTGGGATTCTGGGTCTCGCATCCCTCGGTCCTGTCCCGGGAGTATCGGAGTGGAGAGGAAGTGTTTGTTGGCTTTCAGGATTCAGGCATACGTCTCCTTGGGATTTTGTTCTCGCTGCATACCCCCTGGAGGGGCTGCTTGGGATTCTGTGTCTCCCACTTCTCCAGCCTTCCCTGTAAGTTTCTGAGCTGAGACCCCATGGTCTGGAGGCTGTGTGGGAAACACTGACCCGTTTCTGTCGGGTACAGGGAGAGGCTTCAGCCCTCATGAGCCATGGTAAGATACAGCCCCGGGCGTGGAGGCCCTGGGCGAGCCGGAGCAGTACCCATTTTGTACATCCTATCCCTCCGACTTCCCCTGGATTTTCTGAGCAGGGAACACAGAGCCTGGCAGGTGTTTGTGATTGTGTGACCCCATTCTCTCAGTTACAGGGAGCGGCCTCTGCCGTGGAAAGGCATGGTAATTGACTCCCGGCCTCGAAGCCGGGTCTAACAGTAGCTGATTGGGACTGTGTGTCTGGCATCCATCTGACCTATCTCGGGAATTTCTGAGCTCAGACCACAGGGTTTTTTGTGTCTAACTTATGTCTCCCTTGGGATTTTGTGCTGGCTGCCCATCCCTGCATGGGCTGCTTGGTTTCTGTGTCTCTGATTTCTCGGACCATTTCCGGGAGATTCTAAGCTGAGACCCCAGGTTCTGGAGGCTGTTTAGTATTTTGTGACCCCTTTCTCTCAGGTACAGGGAGCGGCTTCAGCCATGGTGAGCCATGGTACTTGACTCAGGGCCTGGAGGCCGCAGCTTGTAGCTGGTGTTTGGGATTCTGTGTCTGGCATTCCTTGGTCCTAACACGGGAGTTTCGGACCTGAGACCACAAGGTTTGTTGGCTTTTAGGATTCAGGCATATGTCTTGCTTGGGATTTTGTGTTCGCTGCACAGCCCCTGGAGGGTCTGCTTGGGATTCTGTGTCTCCCACTACTTGAAACTTTCGCGGAAGATTCCTAGCTGAGACCCCATGGTCTGGAGGCTACATTCAGGTACAGGGAGAGGCTTCAGGCATGATGAGCCATGGTAAGTGACAGCCCCGGATGAGGAGGCCCGAGGTGAGCAGCCCCTTGCGAGGAGGCCCGGAGAGGATCAGCCATGATGAGCCATGGTAAGTGACAGCCCCGGACGAGAGGCCCGAGGCGACCAGCCCCTGGCGAGGAGGCCCGGAGAGGATCAGCCATGATGAGCCATGGTAAGTGACAGCCCCGGGCGAGGAGGATGCTCAATTGCAGGGTTAGGGATCGAGACAGGCTTAACTTTCGGTGGAGGGTCCCGGTTCGGGATACAGTTAGGGTTAGGATTACGTCCCATGAGGCTCCGGGCACCAAACACACACCAGGGCAGTGGTCTCCCGGAAGGGCTGAGTTGAGGGCACAAGGGACGGTGCCGGCCAGGATCCGTCTTGGGCTGCCACGGCCACAAACTTCGATCGGCCCCTGGTCGAGGAAACCTCCGGAATCCTCTCGGGCAGGTGCAGCTGGGCGTGGGTAACGACATGGTGAGCTTCCAGGTTCCTTGCCGAGTCAGCCTGCACCGCTTCTGGACCCCAGGCGCGTGGTATTTTCAGACATTGGAATTGGGTCCCCATGGGGAGAGAGCCTTAGCTAGGGTTACGGTTCGGTCCATGGACATCACCAGGGCTGTAGCGACTCCCGTCTTGTGGTCTCTCTGGAGGGGTGAAATGAGGGCCCATGCCAGAAGGTGGCTCAAATGCAGGATTAGGGATCGAGGCAGGCTTACGTTTCGGTGGAGGGTCCCGGTTCGGGTAGGCTTCAGGTTAGTGTTAGGACACAGGATGTTCCAGGCGCCGAACCCACAGCAGGGCAGTGGTCTCCCCGAAGGGCTGAGTTGAGGGCACAAGGGACAGTGCCGGTCAGGATCCCTCTTTGGCTGCCAAGGCCACACACGTTGATAATCCCCTGGTCGAGGAGGCCTCCGGAATCCTCTCGGGAGCTGCAGCCGGGCCTGGGAAACGACATAGTGAGTTTCCAGGTTCCTTGCCGAGTCAGCCTGCACCGCTCCTGGACCTCAGGCGCGTGATGCTGTCAGACGTTGGAATTGGGTCCCCATGAGGAGAGAGCCTTAGATAGGGTTAGGGTTCGGTCCAGGGACGTCCTCAGGGCCGAAGCGACTCCGGTGTCCTGATCTCCCTCCAGGGCTGAAGTGAGGGCCCATGCCAGAAGGCGGCTCAAATGCAGGATTAGGGATCGAGGGAGGCTTAGGTTTTGGTGGAGGGTAACGGTTCGGGGTATGGTTAGGGTTAGGGTTAGCTCCCAGGTGGCTCCAGACGCCGAACCCACAACAGGGCAGTAGTCTCCCCAAGGGCTGAGATGAGGGCACAAGGGACGGTGCCTGTCAGGGTGTGGCTTTGTCTGCAAAGGCCACACACGTCGATCAGCCACTGGTCGAGGAGGCCTTCGGAATCCTCTCGGGCAGCTGCAGCCCGGCCTGGGAAACGACATGGTGAGCTTCCAGGTTCCTTGCCGAGTCGTCCTGCACCGCTTCTGGACCCCAGGCACGCGGAGTTGTCAGACATTGGAATTGGGTCCCCATGGGGAGAGAGTCTTAGCTCTGGTTAGGGTTCGAACCAGGGATGTCGCCAGGGCCGAAGTGACTCTGTTCTCATGATCTCCCTCAAGGGCTGAATTGAGGGCCCATGCCAGAAGTCAGCTCAATTGCAGGGTTAGGTATCGAGGCAGGCTTAGGTTTCATTGGAGGTTCCCGGTTTGGGATAGGGGTAGGTTTAGGGTTAGGTCCCAGGGGGCTCCAGGCGCCGAACCCACAGCAGGGCAGTGGTCTCCCCGAAGGGCTGTGTTGAGGGCACAAGGGACGGTGCCAGTCAGGATCCCTCTTTGGCTGCCAAAGCCACAGGCGTCGATCAGCCCCTGGTCGAGGAGGCCTCCGGAATCCTCTAGGGCAGCTGCAGCGGGCCTGGGAAATGATATGGTGAGCTTCCGGGTTTCATGCCGAATCAGCCTGCACTGCTTTTGGAACCCAGTTGCGTGGTGTTGTCAGACGTTGGAATTGGGTCCTCATGGGGAGAGAGCCTTAGCTAGGGTTAGGGTTTGAACCATGGACGTCGCCAGGGCCGAAGTGACTTTGGTCTCGTGATCTCCCTCGAGGGCTGAAGTGAGGGCCCATGCCAGAAGGAGGCTCCATTGCAGTGTTAGGGATCGAGGCAGGCTTAGGTTTAGGTGGAGGGTCCCAGTTCGGGGTACGGTTAGGGTTAGGTCCCAGGTGGCTCCAGGCCCCGAACCCACAGCATGACAGTGGTCTCCCCGAAAGGCTGAGTTGAGGGCACATGGGACGGTGACGGTCAGGATCCGTCTTTGGCTGCCAAGGCCACAAACTTCGATCGGCCCCTGGTTGAGGAGTACTCCACAATCCTCTCGGGCAGCTGAAGCTAGGACTGTGAAACATCATGGTGCGCTTCCATGTTCCATGCCGAGTCAGCCTGCACCGCTTCTGGACCCCACGCGCGTGGTGTTGTCAGACGTTGGAATTGGGTCCCCATGGGGAGAGAGCCTTAGCTAGGGTTAGGATTCAGTCCAGGGACGTCGCCAGGGAGGTGGCGTAGGGGGATGCTTAAAATGGGTGATGGGGTATGGAGGGCACGAGTAGTGAGGATCCCTGGGTGTTGCATGTAAGTGAATGATGACCATCTTCTTTACCTGAAGCTAACATTACACTGTATGTTATCCAACTGGAATTCAAATAAAAACTTGAAAAAATGAATACTAAAGAAATACATAAATACATTTAAACTAAACTAAATAAATACATGTTAAAAAGAAAAAAGAAAACTCATGTGATGATGTCAGTAGACACAGAAAAAGCGTTCTTAGAAAATTTGGTGTCTATTTGTGGTAAAAATCTGTAAAATTCTGTGCAGAAGGGTCAAATCTCAACATAACAAAGGCCACGTATGTGAAGCCCACAGCTAATGTCATACTCAGCAGTGAAATTGTGAAAGATTTTCCACTAAGATCAGGCACAAGACAAGGATGCCCTAGATATGTGAAGGGTATTGGGTGATGCAGGCTTCTGGTTATGCAATTAATGCATCACAGATAGAAGATATAGCATAGGGGACATAGAGAATGGTACTGGAGTAGGGATGCATGGTGACAGATGATAGCTACACCTGTGTTAGCGTACCAGATTGTATACATTTGTGCAATGACTAGGTTGTTCATCTGAAACTAATATAACGTAGTGTATCAATATTCCCAAATAACATGTTTCTTTTATTATTTTTTTTAACGTTTTTTATTTATTTTTGGGACAGAGAGAGACAGAGCATGAACGGGGGAGGGGCAGAGAGAGAGGGAGACACAGAATCGGAAACAGGCTCCAGGCTCTGAGCCATCAGCCCAGAGCCCGACGCGGGGCTCGAACTCACGGACCGCGAGATCGTGACCTGGCTGAAGTCGGACGCTTAACCGACTGTGCCACCCAGGCGTCCCAAACATGTTTTTTTTTTTAACTAGGTAAAGCGCTAAAATAAAAATTTTAATGTAAAAGAACCTGTTAATATCTAACCAAGAAATGCAGTGAAGTTTTAAACTAGAAAGTCACCATATCAAATTCTGTATCATTCTGATACACTAACCCAATTATCTAAGAAGTAAAGAAAACAATCCCATTTACAATAGCATCAAAAACAATAAAAATTAAAGCAATACATTTAACCAAGGAAATGAAACTCTCTCTACAGAAAACTATAAAACCTGTGTGCAAGAATGGAAGAAATTCAATTTGGGTGAAAGAAAGGGGAGAACACACAAGTCAGTGAAAAGCCATCCCATGTCCAACTTTCGGAGGAATTAATACAGTACAATGTCCATATTACCCAAAGCCATCTAGAGATTCAGTGCAATCTCTATCAAGACTCCGATGCAATATTTATGCAATTAGAAAATCATAACCAAAAATTTATTTGGAACCACAAAAAGACCCCATGTAGCCAACGCAAGACAGAACAAAACAGGAAGCATCCCCCTTCTGGATTTCAAGCGTCATTCTAACACAAAGAAATCAATGATGTCACTGGCATAAGCACACACACAAGACAATGGAACAGAAATTGAGAGCCCAAACTAAACCCATGCATTGCAGTCACCTAGTATTCGACAAGGGAGTCAATAATACACAGTGGAGAAGAGTAGTCTTTTGAATAACTGGTGCTAGGAAAATTGGATATTCCCATGTATAAGAACAAAGTTGAGCACCATATAATACACCACTCCCTAGAGAGTGAAAGGAAGAAATAGAGAGAGATGTGGTTAGAGAGAAACAGAGACAAAGAGGAAGTACAAGAAGGAAAGTAGAGACCTGGTCCGGGTATGTGGACACGGTTAGATGGGCCAGGGGAGAGGGGATGTAGGAAGTGGCTCTGAGTGCTGGGGCAGAAAGGGCTTCTATCATGGGAATCAGGGTTCCATGGCCCCAAGACTCCAACATCCCTGGGTCCAAGTTCTGCAGAGGCCATTGGAATTGAAAAGATGGGTAGCCCTCACTTCTTCTAGAATTGTGAGGTTCAGCCTCACGTTCTGTCATGGAGAGGGATGTCTTGAGGGAGAGTGTGCCGCTCTTTGGCAGGTAAACTCCATAGCCTGCCCTGTGGGGAGGTGTCCCAGGGCCATCTCCCTCACTGCCCCAGGCTCTGTTGGATTTCCCCCCTCCCCCGCCAGCCTGCCTTCCTCAAGTTCTGAACCCAGGCATCAGGTATTGCGTTGCCCCCAGGTCATGCAGTCTGGACCTGGCAGAGGTGGACTAGTAATATTGGTAAAATATATATATATATATATATATATATATATATATATATATATATATATATATATATATATATATATATATATTTGACAATAAGGTACACATCCTCCCTCTGGGACTAGCGGTGTGCATCCAAATCATAGGTTGCTATCCTCCTCTCCACAACCAATCTGAGGAATCCAGAAGGTAGGTGGACCCTTTCAAACACCCTAGTCTTCTCTTACATGAAATTCAAAGACGTTTTCTTGACCCAGCTTTCTTTTAGTTCTGAAGAGATGGCAATCAGTAATTGAAGGCATAATAGTCCTATAGGCAATTGACCTATATGACGGATGGACATTATTTCATCCATCCGTATCCCTAAAGCACATTTCAGTGTAAATATTAGCCAAGGATACACACTGTAAATTCACAACTGATGTGTAGCTCCCTGTAAGTTGCATTCTGACGTTGTCACATATGTGTCATCAAAGATATTATTCGTGACTTTTCAGATAAGCTTTCAACACCAAGAAGGTGATGTTAGAGAATCTGGTATGAATGGAAATTCGCAGATTCTCAATGAGGAATGATTTTTCATTTTTAATGTTTCTTTTTTTGAGAGAACCCGAGCTGGGGAGGGGGATAGAGTGGGAGACACCGAATATGAGGCAGGCTCGAGGCTCTGAGCTCTCAGGACAGAGGCTGATGCGGGGCTCAATCTCATGGACTGCCAAATCCTGACTTGACTCAAAGTCGGACGCTTCACCGACTAAGCCACCCAAGCGCCCCAGGAAAGATAGTTTAGTGGCAAAGAAGAAGAAATTAAAGATAGTGTAAAGGATGTCTATTTTTAATTGAAATATTGTTCACACATTCGTTGTGTTAGTTTTAGGCATACATTGTAGTCATTCCATATGTCTCTACATTATGTTGTACTCAACCACAAGTGTAGCTATCCTGTGAAAGCATGCAACAATATTGTTACAGGATTGACTCCATTCCATTGGCTGTCCCTTGTATCCCTAGGACTCATTCACTCCATCGCTGGACGCCGGTATCTCTCTCTCTCAAAGGTGTCCATTCTTTATCTAACCTAAGTATTTTGGTGGTAAACAACATTACCTCTTGTTCAGCATGTGTAAATCGGTGGTCTTATTTTTCTGTGAATATTGCTTAAAACATTACCAATGATGTCGTTACGTTAATAAATTCGGTTTCATTCTTCACTCACAAGAAAGAGAAGGAAAAGATTTTGTGTCCAGGCCCTGTCACTAAGACCTTCCCAACGAGGAGAACAGGCTTAGTTGCCCAGAGCACCTTCGGTCTCTCAGCTGAGCAACCAGGGCCTTCCACATTGAAGGAATTCCCATGGTGGCCAGCAGAGAGAGCTCAAGCACCACAGACCCCCGAGGGGCGGGTTCCTCGGCTGGGCAGTGATAGCCAGCAGAGGGCGCACCATCTGCTTTTCTGACCCAGGGCACCTCAGAGCAGGAAGGGCTTCGATTGCTCTCAGAGGACTCAGGCCTCTGCTGGTGCCTGAGTACAGAGAGCAGAGCTGCATTTCCAGCAGGTTCTGCCACCCGCCCCAGGGGAGACCTTGGGAGCTTAGCAGCAACTTGGCATCTCCTGAGTCGCCAGAGAGAAGCTGCCTTGCTGTAATGAGTGCTGAGGAGGGGGCGCTGGGTGGCTTCCCTGGTCAAGCTGGTCGCTGAGCTGCACAGGCCTTTGCATTTTCTGGGCTGTTCCCGTGTTTCATTCCACCCCTTCCCGGACAGTGTTTGCACAAGACGTATTTTGCTAAAGGACTTGTGGATTGCGGGGTCCCACGACATCACCTCATAGATGCAGTCGATGGTTTGTTCCAGATCCAGGCTTGTTTCCGGGAAGGAACCCTAACAGAAATTCAGAAGCACGGGAGCTGCATTCAATTAGGACGTGGATCCATACAATGCTCGTCTCACGACCTTCTAGAAGAAGGAGCTGGGACCCATGTTCCGAGTCCTGCTGGAACCAGAGACCAAGGTAAGGGCACAAACTGTCCCACACATCATACATGCTTTTTAAAAAATTTCATGGTTATTTTTCCAACCTAGTGAAATGATTGAACACTACCGAAAACCCGGTAGGTAAGTCTCATTAACCTTATGTTATCGTTTAATTTAAATTCCACTGAGTGAAGACACAGTGTAATAGTAGTTTCAGGTGTCCAATATAGAGCAACACTTCCACACGTCACCCGGTGCTCATCCCAGGTGCACTTCTGAATCCCCATCAGCTGTTTCACCCATTCCCTCACCTCGCTGTGGAACGCCTCAGTTTGTTTCCTAGTTAAAAGTCCGTTTGTCTCCTCCCCCCGCCCCTTTGTTTTGTTTTCTTGCCATGTGTTAGTGAAATCATTGGGTATTTGTCTTTCTCCGACAGGCTTATTTCACCCAGCATAACATTCTCTCTCTCCATCCACCTCGTGGCAAATGGCAAGATTTCACGTTTTTACGGCTAAATCATATTACATTCCATAGACCACATCTCAATTTATTCATCCGTTGATGGGTGCTTGGATAGTTTCTGTCATTTGGCTTTTGTAGAAAACGCTGCTGTAAACATCACGGTGCATGTATCCCTTTGAAGATTTTGTATTCTTTGTGGAAATACCTTGTAGTGAAGTTGCTGGATTGTAAGGTACTTCTATTTCCAGTTTTGTTTTGTATTTGACATCTCCATGTGGTTTTCCAGAGTGGCTGCACCAGTTTGCATTCCTACCCACAGTGCAAGAGGGTTATTCTTTTCCCACATCCATGGCAACACCTGCTGTGTCATCCTTCATTGATTTTAGTCATTGTGACAGATGTGATGTGTTCTCTCATTGTACTTTCGAATTGTATCTCCCTGAAGATCAGTATTGTTGAGCATTTTTTCATGTGTCTCTTGGCCATGTATATGTCTTCCTTCGGGAAATGTCCACTCGTGTCTTCTGCCCATTTTTAATCAGATTTCTCATCTTTTGGGTGCTGTATAACTGTATATATTTTGGACACTAACCCTGTATCCTATGTCGTTTGCAGATATCATTCTGTTGATGTTTTCGTTTTGTTGATTATTTCCTTGGTGACGGAAGGTTTTAATTTTTATAAAGTCTCATTATTTTTGCTTGCGTTTCCCTTACCTCTAGAGATATATCTACAAAGACGTTTGTACAGGCAATGTCAAGTAAGATACTACCCGTGTTATCCGCTGGGATTTTTATGGTTTCAGGTTTCACATAGAGGTCTTTGTCCATGTTGGATTTATTTTTGTGTATGTTGTAAGACAGTGGTCCGTTGTTTTTGTTTTGTTTTGCAGATTGCAGTCAAGTTTTTCCAAAACCATATATTGAGGAGCCTTTTTTTTAATTTATGTATTTATTTTTGAGAGAGAGAGAGAGAGCGAGCATGCAGAAGAGGGGCAGAGACACATGGAGAGAGAGAATCCCACGCATGCTCTGCACTGCCCTGAGATCATGACCTGAGCTGAACCCACCATCACACGCTTTCGTGACTGGGCCACCCATGTGTCCCAAGACTATCTTTTTTTTCCATTGGATGTTCTTTCCTGCTTTGTTGAGAATTAATTGACCATAGAGGTGTGAGTTTCTTTCTGGGTGTCCATGCTATTGATCTATGTGTATGAGTTTGTTGTTGTTCTTATGTTTTGTTGTTGTTTTGTCAGTACTGTTCAGTACGGACATACTGATCATACTGTTCTGATCAGTATAGCTTTGTAATATAACCTAAAGTCTGGAATTGTGATGTCTCCAGCTTTGCTTTTCTTCTACAAGTTTGTGTTGGCTGTTTGGGGACATTTGTCATTCCATACACATGTTGAGACTATTGGTTCTTGTTCTGTGACAAATGTTTTTGTGAGTGTGATATCCCTATCACACTTCATTTCATTATATGTGTAGATTGCTTTGAGGAGTGTAGACATTTTAACAGTATTTTGTGCTTCCCATCCATGAACATGAAACGTATGTCCATTTCTTTGTGTCCTCTTCCATTTATTTCATCAGTGTTTCATAGTCTTTAGAGTACAGGTCTTTCACCTCTTTGGTTAGGTTTATTCCTGGTTTCTTGTGGTATTTGTGAGCCTGTCAATGGGATTGATCCCTTACTTTCTCTCTGTGTTAATTCATGATTTGTGTTAGAAATTCAATACATCTATGTTCCTTGATTTCTGTAGATTGTGACCTGTCGAATTCATATATCGATTCTAGCAATTTTTAAGGGAAACTTTCATGTTTTTTATAGAACCTATCATGTCAGTTCCAAACAGCGAAAGTGCTACTTCTTCCTTGCCGATTTGGATGCCTCTTATTTCTTTTAGTTGTCTGAGTGCTGTGGTTAGGGTTTCCCGTACTATGTGGGATAACATTGGTGAGAGGGGTCATTCCTAGCTTGTCCCTGACTTTGGAAGAAAAACTTTCAATTTTTACCCATTGAGGATGAGATGAGCTGTGGGATTTTCATAGACGACCTTTGTTATGTGCAGGTAGGTTGAGTCTCAATGTACTTTGCTGACGGTTCTTATCATGAATGGATGTGACATTTTATCAAATAGTTTCCCTGCATCTGTTGAAAGCATCATATTGTTCTTATCCTTTCTTCTATTACTGTGGTGCATCATGTTGATTGATATGTGAATGTGGAACCACGCTTGCAGCCCAGGAATATATCCCACTTGATTATGGGAAATGATTCTATCAATGTATTGTTGACTTTAATTTGAAAGTATTTTAATGAGCATTTCGGCATACATAGTCATCAGGCTATTGCTCTGCAGTTTTATTTAAAATTTTTTAAACATCTTTTTAAATGCTTATTTTTTCCTTAGATAGTGTACATAAAAGTGAGGGAGGGGCAGAGAGACAGGGAGAGAGAGAGTCCTGGCCATGCCCCACACTGTCATGGCAGGGCCCAATGTAGGACTCGAACCCACGTACCACAAGATAATGTCCTCATCCAAAATTAAGAGGTGGACAGTAAACCGACCGACCCACACAGGCGCCACTGCAGTTTTCGGTTTTAGTGGAGGCTTCATCTCGTTTTGGTATCAGGGTAATGATGGCCTCATACGATGAATTTGTAAGTTTTCCTTCTTTTTTTATTTTTTGTAATAATTCGAGGAGAATACCTATTACCTCTTCCTTGAATGGATGGTAGAATTCATCCATGAAGCCATCTGGCCATGAACTCTTGTGTTGGGGGGAGATTTTTTTAATTACTGATGGGGTATCTTTCTGTTTTCAGCTTTTAGGTATCTTCCTGTTTCAGTTTTGGTAGTGTGTGTGTTTCTAGGGATTTGTCCATTTTTCTCAGAGTGTCCAATTTGTTGCATATAGTTGTTCATAATATTATCTTCTAATTGTATTTTTGTGGTGTTGACTGTCATTTCTCCTTTCTTATTTGTGATTTCATTTATTTGGGTCCTTTCTGTCTTCTTTGTGAAGAGTATGCCTAGGAGGTTTTCAAGTTGATTACTGCATTCAATGAACCAGCCCCTGGTTTCATTGATTTGGTCTAGTGTCTTTTTGGTTTCTATATTCCTTATTTCTGCCCTAAACTCTATTATTTCCTTCCTTCTGCTGCTCTTTTTCTCATTCCTTCAGGTGTAAGTTAGGATTCTTTGAGAGTTTTCTTGCTCTTTAAGGTAGGCTTGTATTGCTATATACTTCCATCATAGACTGCTTTTGCCGCATTCCAAAGGGTTTTACCAGTGTATTTTCATTTTCATTTGTTTCAGTGTATTTTCTCATTGATTTCCTGTTTGACCCATTCATTTAGAAGCATGTTACTTAACCTCCCTTTATTTGTGGCCTTCCCGCCCCCCCCCCCCGCCCTCTTTTTGTGGTTGACTTCAAGTTTCCTAGCTTTGTGGTTAGAAAAGATGCTTGGTCTGTTCTCTGTCGTTGGGTACCTCTTGAGGCCTGATTTGTGACCGAGAATGTGATCAATTCTGGAGAACGCCCCAGGTATGCTTGAAAAGAATGTGTACTCTGGCATTTTAGTATGGAGTGTTCTGAATATATCTGTTAAACCCTTCTGGTCCAGTGTGTCACTCAAAGCCATTGTTTCCTTGTTGACTTTCTGTTTATAGGTTCTGTCCATTGATGTGAGTGATGTGTTAAAGTCCTCTACTATCATCATCATATTATAAATGAGTTCCTTTACGGTTGTTGCTAAATGTTTTGTATACTTGGTGATCGCATGTTGGGTGCATCGAAATTTACAATCATTGGATCTTCTTGTGTGGCTGTCCCCTTTAGTATCAGATAGTGTCTGTCTTCATCTCTTGTTATAGCTGTATGTATGTATGTATGTATGTATTTTAATTTAAGTCTTAGTTGACATACAGTGCATTCTCGGGTTTAGGAGTAGAATTCGGTGATTCATCCTTTACATACAACACCCAGTGCTCATCACAACAAGTGCTCTCCTTAATACTCGTCCTCCATCTAGCCCAGCGCTGACCCATCTCCCTCCATCAACTTTCACTTTTTTTTTCTCTAACATTAAGAGACTCATGTGGTTTGTTACCACACTTCTCTTTTCCTGGCTCCTTCCTAAGTTTTCATGTGTTTTGTTTCTTAACTTCCACATGAGTGAAATCACATATGTGTCTTTCTCTGATTGACGTATTTCACGTAGCATAATACATTCGAGCTCCATCCACATCGTTGCAAATGGCAAGATTTCATTCTTCTTGAAGCTGAGTTATATTTCATTGTATATACGTATGTATGTATATATGAACATACACATATGTCCATATGCATATACATACGTATACATACACACACCACAACTTCTTTACACCTTCCTCAGTTGATGGATACTTAGGCTTTCTCCATAGTTGGGCTACTGTTGATAATTCTGCTATAAATACTGGGTGCATGCAATGTCACTATTAGGTATTTACCCAAAG
The DNA here is from genome assembly GCF_022837055.1 of Prionailurus viverrinus. Lineage (NCBI taxonomy): Eukaryota > Metazoa > Chordata > Mammalia > Carnivora > Felidae > Prionailurus > Prionailurus viverrinus. Next base: position 5,128,498 of record NC_062575.1, read on the forward strand.
GGTACCAAAATAGAGTCTCGGTTTTAAAGTTTATTTTGCATGATATAAGTATGGCTACTGGCTTTCTTTTGACATTATTGGCATGATAAATATTTCTTCATTCCCTCACTTCAAATCTGCAGGAGACTTGGGGCGCCTGGGTGGCTCAGTCGGTTAAGGGGCCGACTTCGGCTCAGGTCATGATCTCGCGGTCCATGAGGTCGAGCCCCGCGTCGGGCTCTGTGTTGACAGCTCAGAGCCTGGAGCCTGTTTCAGATTCTGTGTCTCCCTCTCTCTGACCCTCCCCCGTTCATGCTCGGTCTCTCTCTGTCTCAAAAATAAATAAACATTAAAAAAATTTAAAAAAATAACAAATCTGCAGGAGACTTAAGTCCAAATAAGGCTTTGTAGGCAGCATCTAGATAGACATTGTTTTTTGTTGCTTGTTTGTTTGTTTGTTTAGTCCATTCTGACGCCCTATCCAATGTCTTTGGATTGGAGCATTTAGTCCATTTATAGTCAGAGTGATTATTGCTAGGTATACATTTAGTCCCATTCTACTAGTTGTTTTGTCATTGTTTCTTGATGTTTTCTCTGATCCTTTCTTGTCTGTAACACTTTTAGTCTTTCCTTTCCACTCAAGAGCCCGATTTAAATATTCTTTTCTTTTGACTGGTGGTACATTTCTTTACTTATTTTTAATATTTCTTCTTTTTAAAATTGAAGCCCAAGTTAGTTACCTTATAGAGGAATACAGTTTCAGCAGTAGAATTTAGTGATCCATCAAGTACAAAATATACCCAATACTCATCCCAAGGTCCACCCCTAATGCCCGTCACCCATTTAGCCCATACCCCTATTCAGTAACCCTCCAGGAACCCTGAGGTTCTTCCCTCTATTTAACAGTTTCTTATCATTTGACTCCCTCTCTGTATGTATCTTATTTTTGCTTTCCTTGCACTATGTTCAGTTTTATTAAATTCGACAGATGAGAGAAATCATAGGATGTGTGTCGTTCTCTGACATATTTTGCTTAGCTTAAGAAAGTCCGGTTCCATCCACGTTGATGCAAAGAGCGAGATTTCATTCTTTTTGGTCGCCGAGTGATAGTCCATTGTATGCATATACCATATCTTCTTTATCCATTCGTCTGTCAGTGGTCATTTGGGCTCTTTGCATAACTTAGCTATTGTTGAGAATGCTGCTAGAAATATTGGAGTACGCGTGCCACTTCGAGTCAGCGTTAGTGTATCTTTTGGATAAACACGTAGTAGTGCAATTGCTGGGTCCTAGTGTAGTTCTATTTTTTGTTTTTGTGACGAATCTCCATACTATTGTCCAGAATGGCTACACCGCTTTGCATTCGCACCAGCATTGCAAAAGTGTTCCCTTTCCCTGCATCCTTGCCAACATCTGTCATTTCAGGAGATGTTAATTTTAGCCATTCTGATAGGTGTGAGGGGATATCTCATTGTGGGTTTCATTTGTATTTCAGTGATGACCAGTGAGATTGAGCATCTTTTCATGTGTGACCGATCTGGATGCCATCTTTCTTAAGGTGTCTCTTCATGTCTTTTGTCCATTTCTTCACTGGATTATTTGGTTTCTGGGTGTTGAGTGTGATCAGTTTTTTATAGATTTTGGATACTAACCCTTTATCTGATATGTCACTTGCAAATATCGTCTCCCATTTCATTCAGTTGCCTTTTAGTTTGGCTGATTTTGTCCCCTTCTGTGAAGAAGCTTTTTATCTTCAGGACCCAATAGTTCATTGTGGTTTCTATTGCCCTTGCTTCTGGAGACATGACAAGCGAGAAGTTGCTGTGGCCAGGATCAAGGAGGTACATTGCCTGTTATCTCCTCCAGGATTTTGAATGTTCCTGAATTACATTTAGATAATTCATCTATTATGAGGTGTGTGTGTGTGTGTGTGTGTGTGTGTGTGTGTGTGTCGTTTAAGGACAGTGTCCAGGTTCAACATTCTCAGTGTCCAGTATTCCGAGTATCATTTTCTGAAGAGACTCAGATTCCATTCGATATTCTTTCTGTGTTAACAAAGATTCCTCACCATATGTTTGAGGGTATATTTCTGGGTTCCATATTCTGTTCCATTGACGTCTGTCTCCGTTTCTGTGCCTGTACGTCCTGTCTTGATGAATGCAGCTTTCTAATACACCATAAATCCAAAATAGTCATGTTTCCACCTTTGTTTTCTTTTTCAACATGACTTTACTTTTTGGTATCTTTTCTGGATCCTTACACATTGTAGGGTTGTTTGTTCTAGCTCTGTGGAGAAAGCTCGTGTTATTTTGATAGGGATTGCATTGAGTGTGTCGACTGCTTTGGTAGTATTGACATCTTAACAATGTTTGTTCTTCTAATACGTGAGCATGGAATGTTTTCCTTTTCTTTGGGTTTTTTCAATTTTTCTCATAGACGATTTATAGTTTGTTGCTTACATCCCCATTGGGAGAGAGTCTGAGCTAGGGTTAGGGTTCGGTCCAGGACGTTGCCAGGGCCAAAGCAACTCCAGTCTCGTGATCTCCCTAGAGGAATGAAGTAAGGGACCAGGAGACAGCGGGGGTCAATTGTTTGATTAGGTTTCAAGATCGGGTTAGGATTCGGTTGAGGTTTCTGGTTAGGGGTAGGGTTTGGGTTAGGACCCAAGAGGCTCCAGGTACTGAACCCACAGCAGGGCAGTGGTCACCCGAATGGGCTAAGTTGAGGGCACAGGGGAGAGGGCTGGTAAAGTTCAGTCTTTGGCTTCCTGGCCACGCAAATCTATGGGCCACTGGTCGGGTAGGCCTCAGGAATTCTCTCAGACAACTGCAGCCGGGCCTGCAGAATGACATTGTGAGGTTCCCGGCACCATGCCGAGGGACACTGCGTCGCTTCTGGAACCCCAGGCGCGTGGTGTTGCCAGACCTTGGGATTGGGTCCACAAGGGGAGAGAGACTTAGCTACGGTTAGTGTTTGGACCAGGGACGTAGCCAGGATCGAAGTAACTCCAGTCTCGAGATCTCCCTCGAGAGATGAAGTGAGGGCTCATGTGAAGGTGAGGTTAAAATGAAGGGATAGGGTTCAAGTCCAGCTTAGGATTTGGATGAGGGTCCGGTTAAGGGTAGGATTGGGGTTACGTCCCAGGAGCCCCCAAGTGCTGAAGCCAGAACACTTCCGTGGTCTCCACGAAGGACTGAGTTCAGGGCACAAGGGAGAGTGCCGGGCAGGGTCAGACTCTGTTCTTCCAAGGCCACACAACTCTATGAGCGCCTGGTCGGGGAAGACTCAGGAATCCTCACTGGCAGCTGCAACAGGCATGGGAAACGATATGGTGAGCTTCCAGATACCATACCAAGTGACCATGCAACCCTTCATGTCCCAAGGCGTATGGTGTTGTCAGACGTAGGGATTGGGTCCCCACGGAGAGAGAGCCTTACCTAGGATTAGGGTTTGGTCCAGGGACGTCACCAGGGCCGAAGGCACACTGAGCCCGAAATCTCTCTCAAGGCCTGAAATGAGGGCCCATGCAATGGGGCGGCTCAAGTAGAAGGTTAGGATTTGAGGATGGCTGAGATGGTTAGGATTTGAGGATGGCTGAGATTTGAGGATGGCTGAGATTTGAGGATGGCTGAGAGGGTTAGGATTTGAGGATAGCTGTAGAAACCTCCAGAGGGTAGGTTTAGGGTGAAGTTTAAATCCCAGGAGCTCCAGACGACGAACCCACAGAAATACAGTGGTCTCCCTGAAGGGCTAGGTTGAGGACACAAGGGAGGGTGCCCGTCAGGATCCGTCTTGGTCTGCCAAGGCAACACATCCCCTGATCGAGGAGGCCTCCAGAATCCACTCGGGCAGCTGGCGCCGGGACTGGGAAACGACATGGTGAGCTTCCAGGTTCCATGCCGAGTCAGCTTACACCGCATCTGGACCCCAGGCGCATGGTGATTTCAGACGGTAAAATTGGGTCCCGATGGGGTAGAGCCTTAGCTAGGGTTAGGGTTCGGTAAGGGACGTCACCAGGTCAGTGGCGACTCTAGTCTCGTGATCTCCCTCGAGGGCTGAAGTCAGGGCCCATGCCAGAAGGTGGTTCAATTGCATGGGTAGTGATCGAGGCAGGCTTAGGTTTTGGTGGAGGGTCCGGGATTGGGGTAGGTTAGGGTTAGGGTTAGCTCCCAGGAGCTCCAGGCGCCGAACCCACAGCAGGGTCGTGGTTTCCTTGAAGGGCTGAGTTGAGATCACAAGGGACGGTGCCGGTCAGGATCCCTCTTTGGCTGCCAATGCCACACACGTCGATCGGCCCTGATGGAGGAGCCTCAGGAATCCTCTCGGGCAGCTACAGCTGGGCCTGAGAAATGACATGGTGAGTTTCCAGGTTCCATGCCGACATAGCCTGACCACTTCGGGACGCCAGGCGCGTGGTGTTGTCAGACGTTGGAATTGGGTCCCCATGGGGAGAAAGCCTTAGCTAGGGTTAGAGTTCGGTCCAGGGACGTTGCCAAGGCCGTAGCGACTCCGGTCTCGTGATCTTCCTTGAGGGCTGAAGTGAGGGCCCATGCCAGAAGGCGGCTCAACTGCAGGGTTAGGGATCGAGACAGGCTTAGGTTTCGGTGGAGGGTCCCGGATCGAGGTAGGGTTAGGGTTAGGGTTAGCTCCCAGGACCTCCAGGCGCCGAACCCACAGCAGGGTGGTGGTCTACGCGAAGGGCTGAGTTGAGTGCACAAGTGACGGTGCCGGTCAGGATCCGTCTTTGGCTGCCAAGGCCACACACGTCGATCGGCCCCTGATGGAGGAGCCTCCGGAATCCTCTTGGGAGCTGCAGCCGAGCTTGGGAAAAGCCATGGTGATCTTCCAGGTTCCTTGCAGAGTCAGCCTACAACGCTTCTGGTCCCAGGTGCGAGATGTTGTCAGACCTTTGAATTGGGTCCCCATGAGGAGAGAGGCTTAGCTAGGGTTAGGGTTCCGTAAAGGGACGTCGCCTGGTCCGAAGCGACTCCTGTCCTGTGATCTCCCTCGAGGGCTGAAGTGAGGTTCCATGCCAGAAGGCGGCTCAAATGCAGGATTAGGGATCGAGGTAGGCTTAGGTTTCGTTGGAGGGTCCCGGATCGGGGTAGGGTTAGGGTTAGGGTTGTGTACCTAGAGGCTCCAGGCACCAAACCCACATCAGGGCAGTGGTCTCCCCAAAGGGCTGAGTTGAGGGCACGAGGGACGGTGCCAGTCAGGATCCCTCTTTGGCTGCCAAGGCCACACACGTCGATAAGCCCCTGGTCGAGGAGGCCTCCGGAATCCTCTCGAGAGCTGCAGCCGGGCCTGGGAAACGACATGGTGAGCTTCCAGGTTCTTGCCGAGTCAGCCTGCACCGCTTCTGAACCCCAGGCGCGTGATGCTGTCAGACCTTGGAATTGGGTCCCCATGAGGAGAGAGCGTTAGCTAGGGTTAGGGTTCGGACCAGGGACGTCGCCAGGGTCGAAGAGACTCCTATCTCGTGATCTCCCTCGAGGGTGGAAGTGAGGGCCCATGCCAGAAGGCGGCTCAAATGCAGGATTAAGGATCCAGGCAGGCTTAGGTTTCGGTGGAGGGTCCCGTTTCGGGGTAGGGTTAGGGTTAGGGTTGGGTACCTGGAGGTTCCAGGCGCCGAACTGACATCAGGGCAGTGGTCTCCCCGAAGGGCTGAGTTGAGGGCACAAGGGACGGTGCCGGTCAGGATCCCTCTTTGGCTGCCAAGGCCACACATGTCGATAAGCCCATGGTCGAGGAGGCCTCCGGAACCCTCTCAGAAGCTGCAGCCGGGCCTGGGAAACAACATGGTGATCTTCCAGGTTCCTTCCCGAGTCAGTCTGCACCGCTTCAGGACACCAGGCGCGTGATGCTGTCAGACCTTGGAATTGGGTCCCCATGAGGAGAGAGCGTTAGCTAGGGTTAGGGTTCGGTCCAGGGACGTCGCCAGGGCCGAAGCGACTCCGGTCTCCTGATCTCCCTCGAGGGCTGAAGTGAGGGCCCATGCCAGAAGGCGTCTCAAATGCAGGATTAGGGATCGAGGTAAGCTTAGGTTTTGGTGGAGGGTCCCGGATCAGGTTAGGGTTAGGGTTAGGGTTGGGTACCTGGAGGCTCCAGGCGCCGAACCAACAGCAGGGCAGTGGTCTTCCCGAAGGGCTGAGTTGAGGGCACAAGGGACGGTGCAGTGGAGGATTCCTCTTGGGCTGCCAAGTCCACACACGTCGATAAGCCCCTGGTCGAGAAGGCCTCTGATATCCTCTCGGGAGCTGAAGCAGGGCCTGGGAAACGACATGGTGAGTTTCCAGGTTCCTTGCTGAGTCAGCCTGCACCGCTTCTGAACCCCAGGCGCGTGATGCTATCAGACCTTGGAATTGGGTCCCCAAGAGGAGAGAGCCTCAGCTAGGGTTAGGGTTCGTTACAGGGACGTCGCCATGGCCGACGCGACTCCGGTCTCATGATCTCCCTCGAGGGCTGAAGTGAGAGCCCATGCCAGAAGGCGGCTCATATGCAGGATTACGGATCGAGGCAGGTTTAGGTTTCAGTGGAGGGTCCTGGATGTGGGCAGTTTTAGGGTTAGGGTTGGGTACCTGTAGGCTCCCGGCGCCTAACCGACATCAGGGCAGTGGTCTCCCCGAAGGGCTGAGTTGAGGGCACAAGGGACCGTGCCGGTCAGGGTCCCCCTTTGGCTGTCAAGGCCACACACGTCTATAAGACCCTGGTCGAGGAGGCCTCCGGAATCCTCTCTTGAGCTGCAGCCGGGCCTGGGAAACGACATGGTGAGATTCCAAGTTCCATGCCGAGTCAGCCTGCACCGCTTCTGGACCCCAGGCGCGTGATGCTGTCCGATCTTGGAATTGGGTCCCCATGAGGAGAGAGCCTTAGCTAGGGTTAGGGTTCAGTCCAGGGACGTCGCCAGGGCCGAAGCGACTCCGGTCTCGTGATCTCCCTCGAGGGCTGAAGTGAGGGCCCATGCCAGGAGGCGGCTCAAATGCAGGATTAGGTGTCGAGGCAGGCTTAGGTTCCGGGGGATGGACTGGATCGTGGTAGGGTTAGGGTTAGGGTTAGGTCCCAGGAGGTTCCAGGCGCTGAACTCACAGCAGGGCAGTGGTCTCCCGGAAGGGCTGAGTTGAGGGCACAATGGACGGTGCCGGTCAGGGTCCCTCTTTGGCTGCCAAGACCACACACGTCGAAAAGCCCCTGGTCGAGGAGGCCTCCGGAATCATCTCGGGAGTGGCAGCCGGGCCTGGGAAACGACATGGTGAGCTTCCAGGTTCCTTGCCGAGTCAGCCTGCACCGCTTCTGTTCCCTATGCGCGTGATGCTGTCCGACATTGGATTTGGGTCCCCATGAGGAGAGAGCCTTAGCTAGGTTTAGGGTTCGGTCCAAGGACGACGCCAGGGCCGAAGCGACTCCGGTCTCGTGATCTCCCTCGAGGGCTGAAGTGAGGGCCCATATCAGAAGGCGGCTCAAATGCAGGATAAGGGAATGAGGCAGGTTTACGTTTCGGTGGAGGGTAACGGTTCGGGGTAGGGTTAGGGTTAGGGTTAGGTCCCAGGAGATTCCAGGCGCCGAACCCACAGCAGGGCAGTGGTCTCCCCGAAGAGCTGAGTTGAGGGCACAAGGGACAGTGCCGGTCAGGGTCCCTCTTTGGCTGTCAAGGCCACACACGTCGATAAGCCCCTGGTCGAGGAGACCTCCGGAATCCTCTCTGGAGCTGCAGCCGGGCCTGGGAAACGACATGGTGAGATTCCAAGTTCCATGCCGAGTCAGCCTTTACCGCTTCCGGACCCCAGGCGCGTGATGCTGTCCGACCTTGGAATTGGGTCCCCATGAGGAGAGAGCCTTAGCTAGGGTTAGCGTTCGGTCCAGGGACGTCGCCAGGGCCGAAGCGACTCCGGTCTCATGATCTCCCTCGAGGGCTGAAGTGAGGGCCCATGCCAGGAGGCGGCTCAAATGCAGGATTAGGGATCGAGGCAGGCTTAGGTTTCGGTGGAGGGTAACGGTTCAGGTTAGGTTTAGATTTAGGGGTAGGACTCAGGAGGTTCCGGGGTCCGAACTCACAGCAGGGCAGTGGTCTCCCCGAAGGGCTGAGTTGAGGGCACAAGGGACGGTGCCGGTAGGGTCCCTCTTTGGCTGCCAAGACCACACACGTCGATAAGCCCCTGGTCGAGGAGGCCTGCGGAATCCTCTCGGGAGCTGCAGCCGGGCCTGGGAAACGACATGGTGAGCTTCCATGTTCCTTGCCGAGTCAGCCTGCACCGCTTCTGTTCCCTATGCGCGTGATGCTGTCCGACCTTGGAATTGGGTCCCCAAGAGGAGAGAGCCTTAGCTAGGGTTAGGGTTCGGGCCGGGGACGATGCCAGGGCCGTAGCGACTCCACCCTCGGGATCTCCCTCGAGGTCTGAATGAGGGCCCATGCCACCAGGCGGCTCAAATGCAGGATAAGGGAACGAGGCAGGCTTAGGTTTCAGTGGAGGGTAACGGTTCGGGGAAAGGTTAGGGTTAGGGTTAGGTCCCAAGAGGTTCCAGACGCAGAACTCACAGCAGGGCAGTGTTCTTTCCGAAGGGCTTAGTTGCGGGCACAAAAGACGGTGCCAGTCAGGATCCCTCTTTGGCTGCCAAGGCCACACACGTCGATAAGCCCCTGGTCGAGGAGGCCTCCGGAATCCTCTCGGGAGCTGCAGCCGGGCCTGGGAAACGACATGGTGAGCTACCAAGTTCCTTAGCAAGTCAGCCTTCCCCGCTTCTGGACCCCAGACTCGTGATGCTGTCCTACTTTGGAATGGGTCCCCATGCAGAGAGAGCCTTATCTAGAGTTAGGGTTCGGTCCAGGGAGGTCGCCAGGGCCAAAGCGTCTCCGGTCTGGTGATCTCCCTCGAGGCCTGAAATGAGGGCCCATGCCAGACGGCGGCTCAAATGCAGGAATAGGGATCGAGGCTGGCTTAGGTTTCGGTGGAGGATCCTTTTTCTGGGTAGGGTTAGGGTTAGGGTAGGTCCCAGGAGGTTCCAGGCGCCGAACCCACAGCCGGGCAGTGGTCTCCCCGAAGGGCTGAGTTGAGGGCACAAGGGACCGTGCCGTTCAGGGACCCTCTTTGGCTGTCAAGGCCACACACGTCGATAAGCCCCTGGTCGAGGAGGCCTCCATAATCCTCTCGGGAGCTGCAGCCGGGCCTGGGAAACGACATGGTGAGATTCCAAGTTCCATGCCGAGTCAGCCTGCATCGCTTCTGGACCCCAGGCGCGTGATGCTGTCCGACCTTGGAATTGGGTCCCCATGAGGAGAGAGCCTTAGCTAGGGTTAGGGTTCAGTCCAGGGACGTCGCCAGGGCCGAAGCGACTCCGGTCTCGTGATCTCCCTCGAGGGCTGAAGGGAGGGCCCATGCCAGGAGGCGGCTCAAATGCAGGATTAGGTGTCGAGGCAGGCTTAGGTTCCGGGGGATGGTCCTGGTTCGTGGTAGGGTTAGAGTTAGGGTTAGGTCCCAGGAGGTTCCAGGCGCTGAACTCACAGCAGGGCAGTGGTCTCCCCGAAGGGCTGAGTTGAGGGAACAAGGGACGGTGCCTGTCAGGGTCCCTCTTTGGCTGCCAAGACCACACACGTCGAAAAGCCCCTGGTCGAGGAGGCCTCCGGAATCCTCTCGGGAGCTGCAGCCCGGCCTGGGAAACGACATGGTGAGCTTCCAGGTTTCTGGGCAAGTCAGCCTGCACAGCATCTGGACCCCAGGCTCGTGATGCTGTCCTACGTAGAAATTGGGTCCCATGTGGAGAGAGCCTTAACTAGGTTTAGGGTTCGGTCCTGGGACGTCGCCAGGGCCAAAGCGACTCGGGTCTCGTGATCTCCCTCGAGGACTGAAGTGAGGGCCCATTCCAGAATGCGGCTCAAATGCAGGAATAGGGATCGAGGCTGGCTTAGGTTTCGGTGGAGGGTCCTGGATCGGGGTAGGGTTAGGGTTAGGGTTAGGTCCCAGGAGATTCCAGGCGCTTTTCCCAAAGCAGGGCAGCGGTCTCCCCGAAGGGCTGAGTTGAGGGCACAAGGGACCGTGTCGGTAAGGGTCCCTCTTTGGCTGTCAAGGCCACACACGTCGATAAGACCCTGGTCGAGGAGGCCTCCGGAATCCTCTCGGGAGCTGCAGCCGGGCCTGGGAAACGACATGGTGAGATTGCAAGGTCCATGCCGAGTCAGCCTGCACCGCCTCTGGACCCAGGCGCATGATGCTGTCCGACCTTGGAATTGTGTCCCCATGAGCAGAGAGCCTTAGCTATGGTTAGGGTTCGGTCCAGGGACGTCGCCAGGGCTAAAGCGACTCCGGTCTCGTGATCTCCCTCGAGGGCTGAAGTGAGGGCCCATGCCAGGAGGCGGCTCAAATGCAGGATTAGGTGTCGAGGCAGGCTTAGGTTTCGGTGGAGGGTCCTGGTTCGGGGTAGGGTTAGGGTTAGTGTTAGGTCCCAGGAGGTTCCAGGCGCTGAACTCACAGCAGGGCAGTGGTCTCCCCGAAGGGCTGAATTGAGGGCACAAGGGACGGTGCCGGTCAGGGTCCCTCTTTGGTTGCCAAGACCACACACCTCGATAAGCCCCTGGTCGAGGAGGCCTCCGGAAGCCTCTCGGGAGCTGCAGACGGGCCTGGGAAACGACATGGTGAGCTTCCATGTTCCTTGCCGAGTCAGCCTGCACCGCTTCTGTTCCCTATGCGCGTGATGCTGTCCGACCTTGGAATTGGGTCCCCAAGAGGAGAGAGCCTTAGCTAGGGTTAGGGTTCGGTCCAGGGACGATGCCAGGGCCGTAGCGACTCCGGTCTCGTGATCTCCCTCGAGGGCTGAAGTGAGGGCCCATGCCAGAAGGCGGCTCAAATGCAGGATAAGGGAACGAGGCAGGCTAGGTTTCAGTGGAGGGTAACGGTTCAGGGAAGGGTTAGGGTTAGGGTTAGGTTCCAAGAGGTTCCAGACGCCGAACTCACAGCAGGGCAGTGTTCTTCCCGAAGGGCTTAGTTGCGGGCACAAAAGACGGTGCCGGTCAGGATCCCTCTTTGGCTGCCAAGGCCACACACGTCGATAAGCCCCTGGTCGAGGAGGCCTCCGGAATCCTCTCAGGAGCTGCAGCCGGGCCTGGGAAACGACATGGTGAGCTTCCAGGTTCCTTGGCAAGTCAGCCTGCCCCGCTTCTGGACCCCAGGCTCGTGATGCTGTCCTACCTTGGAATTGGGTCCCCATGTGGAGAGAGCCCTATCTAGGGTGAGGGTTCGGTCCAGGGACGTCGCCAGGGCCGAAGCGACTCCGGTCTCGTGATCTCCCTCGAGGCCTGAAATGAGGGCCCATGCCAGACGGCGGCTCAAATGCATGAATAGGGATCGAGGCTGGCTTAGGTTTCGGTGGAGGGTCCTGGTTCGGGGTAGGGTTAGGGTTAGGGTTAGGTCCCAGGAGGTTCCAGGCGCCGAACCCACAGCCGGGCAGTGCTCTCCCCAAAGGGCTGATTTGAGGGCACAAGGGACCGTGCCGGTCAGGGACCCTCTTTGGCTGTCAGGGCCACACACGTCGATAAGCCCCTGGTCGAGGAGGCCTCCGGAATCCTCTCTGGAGCTGCAGCCGGGCCTGGGAAACGACATGGTGAGATTCCAAGTTCCATGCCGAGTCAGCCTGCACCGCTTCTGGACCCCAGGCGCGTGATGCTGTCCGACCTTGGAATTGGATCCCCATGAGGAGAGAGCCTTAGCTAGGGTTAGCGTTCTGTCCAAGGACGTACCAGGGCCGAAGCGACTCTGGTCTCGTGATCTCCCTCAAGGGCTGAAGTGAGGGCCCATGGCAGGAGGCGGCTCAAATGCAGGATTAGGGGTCGAGGCAGGTTTAGGTTCCGGGGGATGGTCCTGGTTCGTGGTAGGGTTAGGGTTAGGGTTAGGTCCCAGGAGGTTCAGGCGCTGAATTCACAGCAGGGCAGTGGTCTCCCCGAAGGGCTGAGTTGAGGGCACAATGGACGGTGCCGGTCAGGGTCCCTCTTTGGCTGCCAAGACCACACACGTCGAAAAGCCCCTGGTCGAGGAGGCCTCCGGAATCCTCTCGGGAGCTGCAGCCGGGCCTGGGAAACGACATGGTGAGCTTCCAGGTTCCTTGCCGAGTCAGCCTGCACCGCTTCTGTTCGCTATGCGCGTGATGCTGTCCGACATTGGAATTGGGTCCCCATGAGGACAGAGCCTTAGCTAGGGTTAGGGTTCGGTCCAGGGACGACGCAAGGGCCGAAGCGACTCCGGTTTCATGATCTCCTTCGAGGGCTGAAGTGAGGGCCCATATCAGAAGGCGGCTCAAATGCAGGATAAGGGAATGAGGCAGGCTTACGTTTCGGTGGAGGGTAACGGTTCGGGGTAGGGTTAGGGTTAGGGTTAGGTCCCAGGAGGTTCCAGGCGCCGAACCCACAGCAGGGCAGTGGTCTCCCCGAAGGGCTGAGTTGAGGGCACAATGGACCGTGCCGGTCAGGGACCCTCTTTGGCTTTCAAGGCCACACACGTCGATAAGCCCCTGTTCGAGGAGCCCTCGGAATCCTCTCGGGAGCTGCAGCCGGGCCTGGGAAACGACTTGGTGAGATTCCAAGATCCATGACGAGTCAGCCTGCACCGCTTCTGGACCCCAGGCGCGTGATGCTGTCCGACCTTGGAATTGGGTCCCCATGAGGAGAGAGCCTTAGCTAGGGTTAGGGTTCGGTCCAGGGACGACGCCAGGGTCGAAGCGACTCCGGTCTCGTGATCTCCCTCGAGGGCTGAAGTGAGGGCCCATGCCAGGAGGCGGCTCAAATGCAGGATTAGGTGTCGAGGCAGGCATAGGTTTCGGGGGAGGGTCCTGGTTCGGGGTAGTGTTAGGGTTAGGGTTAGGTCCCAGGAGGTTCCAGGCGCTGAACTCACAGCAGGGCAGTTGTCTCCCCGAAGGGCTGAGTTGAGGGCACAAGGGACGGTGCCGGTCAGGGTCCCTCTTTGGCTGCTAAGACCACACAAGGCAATAAGCCCCTGGTCGAGGAGGCCTCCGGAATCCTCTCGGGAGCTGCAGCCGGGCCTGGGAAACGACATGGTGAGCTTCCAGGTTCCTGGGCAAGTCAGCCTGCACCGCTTCTGGACCCCAGGCTCGTGATGCTGTCCGACCTTAGAATTGGGTCCCCATGAGGAGAGAGCCTTAGCTAGGGTTAGGGTTCGGTCCAGGGACGTCGCCAGGGCCGAAGCGACTCCGGTCTCGTGATCTCCCTCGAGGGCTGAAGTGAGGGCCCATGCCAGGAGGCGGCTGAAATGCAGGATTAGGGATCGAGGCAGGCTTAGGTTTCGGTGGAAGGTATCGGTTCAGGTTAGGTTTTGGTTTAGGGGTAGGACCCAGGAGATTCCGGGCGCTGAACTCACAGCAGGGCAGTGGTCTCCCCGAAGGGCTGAGTTGAGGGCACAAGGGACGGTGCCGGTAGGGTCCCTCTTTGGCTGCCAAGACCACACACGTCGATAAGCCCCTGGTCGAGGAGGCCTCCGGAATCCTCTCGGGAGCTGCAGCCGGGCCTGGGAAACGACATGGTGAGCTTCCAGGTTCCTTGCCGAGTCAGCCTGCACCACTTCTGTTCCCTATGCGCGTGATGCTGTCCGACCTTGGAATTGGGTCCCCAAGAGGAGAGAGCCTTAGCTAGGGTTAGGGTTCGGTCCGGGGACGATGCCAGGGCCGTAGCGACTCCACCCTCGGGATCTCCCTCGAGGGCTGAAGTGAGGGCCCATGCCACAAGGCGGCTCAAATGCAGGATAAGGGAACGAGGCAGGCTAGGTTTCAGTGGAGGGTAACGGTTCGGGGAAAGGTTAGGGTTAGTGTTAGGTTCCAAGAGGTTCCAGACGCAGAACTCACAGCAGGGCAGTGTTCTTTCCGAAGGGCTTAGTTGCGCGCACAAAAGACGGTGCCGGTCAGGATCCCTCTTTGGCTGCCAAGGCCACACACGTCGATAAGCCCCTGGTCGAGGAGGCCTCCGGAATCCTCTCGGGAGCTGCAGCCGGGCTTGGGAAACGACATGGTGAGCTTCCAGGTTCCTTGACGAGTCAGCCTGCACCGCTTCGGGACACCAGGAGCGTGATGCTGTCCGACCTTGGAATTGGGTCCCCATGAGGAGAGAGCCTTAGCTAGGGTTAGGGTTCGTTCCAGGGACGTCGCCAGGGCCGAAGCGACTCTGGTCTCGTGATCTCCCTCGAGGGTTCAAGTGAGGGCCCATGCCAGGAGGTGGCTCAAATGCAGGATTAGGTGTCGAGGCAGGCTTAGGTTTCGGTGGAGGGTCCTGGTTAGGGGTAGGGTTAGGGTTAGGGTTAGGTCCCAGGAGGTTGCAGGCGCTGAACTCACAGCAGGGCAGTGGTATCCCCGAAGGGCTGAGTTGAGGGCACATGGGACGGTGTCGGTCAGGGTCCCTCTTTGGCTGACAACACCATACACGTCGATAAGCCCCTGGTCGAGGAGGCCTCCGGAATCCTCTCGGGAGCTGCAGCCGGGCCTGGGAAACGACATGGTGATCTTCCAAGTTCCTTGGTAAGTCAGCCTGCACCGCTTCTGGACCCCAGGCTCGTGATGCTGTCCTACCTTGGAATTGGGTCCCCATGCGGAGAGAGCCTTATTTGGGTTAGGGTTCGGTCCAGGGACGTCGCCAGGGCCGCAGCGACTCCGGTCTCGTGATCTCCCTTGAGTTCTGAAGTGAGGCCCCATTCCAGAAGGCGGCTCAAATGCAAGAATAGGGATCGAGGCTGGCTTAGGTTTCGGTGGAGGGTCCTGGTTCGGGGTAGGGTTAGGGTTAGGGTTAGGTCCCAGGAGGTTCCACGCGCCGATCCCAAAGCAGGGCAGTGGTCTCCCCGAAGGGCTGAGTTGAGGGCACAAGGGACCGTGCCAGTCAGGTTCCCTCTTTGGCTTTCAAGGGCACACAGGTCGATAAGCCCCTGGTCGAGGAGGCCTCCGGAATCCTCTCGGGAGCTGCAGCTGGGCCTGGGAAACGACATGGTGAGATTCTAAGTTCCATGCCGAGTCAGCCTGCACCGCTTCTGGACCCCAGGCGCGTGATGCTGTCCGACCTAGGAATTGGGTCCCCATGAGGAGAGAGCCTTAGCTAGGGTTAGGTTTTGGTCCAGGGACGTCGCCAGGGCCGAAGCGACTCCAGTCTCGTGATCTCCCTCGAGGGCTGAAGTGAGGGCCCATGCCAGGAGGCAGCTCAAATGCAGGATTAGGGATCGAGGCAGGCTTAGTTTTCGGTAGAGGGTCCTGGTTCGTGGTAGGGTTAGGGTTAGGGTTAGGTCCCAGGAGGTTCCAGGCGCCGAACCCACAGCCGGGCAGTGCTCTCCCCAAAGGGCTGATTTGAGGGCACAAGGGACCGTGCCGGTCAGGGACCCTCTTTGGCTGTCAGGGCCACACACGTCGATAAGCCCCTGGTCGAGGAGGCCTCCGGAATCCTCTCTGGAGCTGCTGCCGGGCCTGGGAAACGACATGGTGAGATTCCAAGTTCCATGCCGAGTCAGCCTGCACCGCTTCTGGACCCCAGGCGCGTGATGCTGTCCGACCTTGGAATTGGATCCCCATGAGGAGAGAGCCTTAGCTAGGGTTAGCGTTCTGTCCAAGGACGTACCAGGGCCGAAGCGACTCTGGTCTCGTGATCTCCCTCAAGGGCTGAAGTGAGGGCCCATGGCAGGAGGCGGCTCAAATGCAGGATTAGGGGTCGAGGCAGGTTTAGGTTCCGGGGGATGGTCCTGGTTCGTGGTAGGGTTAGGGTTAGGGTTAGGTCCCAGGAGGTTCAGGCGCTGAATTCACAGCAGGGCAGTGGTCTCCCCGAAAGGCTGAGTTGAGGGCACAAGGGACGGTGCCGGTCAGGGTCCCTCTTTGGCTGCCAAGACCACACACGTCGAAAAGCCCCTGGTCGAGGAGGCCTCCGGAATCCTCTCGGGAGCTGCAGCCGGGCCTGGGAAACGACATGGTGAGCTTCCAGGTTCCTTGCCGAGTCAGCCTGCACCGCTTCTGTTCGCTATGCGCGTGATGCTGTCCGACATTGGAATTGGGTCCCCAGGAGGACAGAGCCTTAGCTAGGGTTAGGGTTCGGTCCAGGGACGACGCAAGGGCCGAAGCGACTCCGGTTTCATGATCTCCTTCGAGGGCTGAAGTGAGGGCCCATATCAGAAGGCGGCTCAAATGCAGGATAAGGGAATGAGGCAGGCTTACGTTTCGGTGGTGGGTAACGGTTCGGGGTAGGGTTAGGGTTAGGGTTAGGTCCCAGGAGGTTCCAGGCGCCGAACCCACAGCAGGGCAGTGGTCTCCCCGAAGGGCTGAGTTGAGGGCACAATGGACCGTGCCGGTCAGGGACCCTCTTTGGCTTTCAAGGCCACACACGTCGATAAGCCCCTGTTCGAGGAGCCCTCGGAATCCTCTCGGGAGCTGCAGCCGGGCCTGGGAAACGACTTGGTGAGATTCCAAGATCCATGACGAGTCAGCCTGCACCGCTTCTGGACCCCAGGCGCGTGATGCTGTCCGACCTTGGAATTGGGTCCCCATGAGGAGAGAGCCTTAGCTAGGGTTAGGGTTCGGTCCAGGGACGACGCCAGGGTCGAAGCGACTCCGGTCTCGTGATCTCCCTCGAGGGCTGAAGTGAGGGCCCATGCCAGGAGGCGGCTCAAATGCAGGATTAGGTGTCGAGGCAGGCATAGGTTTCGGGGGAGGGTCCTGGTTCGGGGTAGTGTTAGGGTTAGGGTTAGGTCCCAGGAGGTTCCAGGCGCTGAACTCACAGCAGGGCAGTTGTCTCCCCGAAGGGCTGAGTTGAGGGCACAAGGGACGGTGCCGGTCAGGGTCCCTCTTTGGCTGCTAAGACCACACAAGGCAATAAGCCCCTGGTCGAGGAGGCCTCCGGAATCCTCTCGGGAGCTGCAGCCGGGCCTGGGAAACGACATGGTGAGCTTCCAGGTTCCTGGGCAAGTCAGCCTGCACCGCTTCTGGACCCCAGGCTCGTGATGCTGTCCGACCTTAGAATTGGGTCCCCATGAGGAGAGAGCCTTAGCTAGGGTTAGGGTTCGGTCCAGGGACGTCGCCAGGGCCGAAGCGACTCCGGTCTCGTGATCTCCCTCGAGGGCTGAAGTGAGGGCCCATGCCAGGAGGCGGCTGAAATGCAGGATTAGGGATCGAGGCAGGCTTAGGTTTCGGTGGAAGGTATCGGTTCAGGTTAGGTTTTGGTTTAGGGGTAGGACCCAGGAGATTCCGGGCGCTGAACTCACAGCAGGGCAGTGGTCTCCCCGCAGGGCTGAGTTGAGGGCACAAGGGACGGTGCCGGTAGGGTCCCTCTTTGGCTGCCAAGACCACACACGTCGATAAGCCCCTGGTCGAGGAGGCCTCCGGAATCCTCTCGGGAGCTGCAGCCGGGCCTGGGAAACGACATGGTGAGCTTCCAGGTTCCTTGCCGAGTCAGCCTGCACCACTTCTGTTCCCTATGCGCGTGATGCTGTCCGACCTTGGAATTGGGTCCCCAAGAGGAGAGAGCCTTAGCTAGGGTTAGGGTTCGGTCCGGGGACGATGCCAGGGCCGTAGCGACTCCACCCTCGGGATCTCCCTCGAGGGCTGAAGTGAGGGCCCATGCCACAAGGCGGCTCAAATGCAGGATAAGGGAACGAGGCAGGCTTAGTTTTCAGTGGAGGGTAACGGTTCGGGGAAAGGTTAGGGTTAGTGTTAGGTTCCAAGAGGTTCCAGACGCAGAACTCACAGCAGGGCAGTGTTCTTTCCGAAGGGCTTAGTTGCGCGCACAAAAGACGGTGCCGGTCAGGATCCCTCTTTGGCTGCCAAGGCCACACACGTCGATAAGCCCCTGGTCGAGGAGGTCTCCGGAATCCTCTCGGGAGCTGCAGCCGGGCTTGGGAAACGACATGGTGAGCTTCCAGGTTCCTTGACGAGTCAGCCTGCACCGCTTCGGGACACCAGGAGCGTGATGCTGTCCGACCTTGGAATTGGGTCCCCATGAGGAGAGAGCCTTAGCTAGGGTTAGGGTTCGTTCCAGGGACGTCGCCAGGGCCGAAGCGACTCTGGTCTCGTGATCTCCCTCGAGGGTTCAAGTGAGGGCCCATGCCAGGAGGTGGCTCAAATGCAGGATTAGGTGTCGAGGCAGGCTTAGGTTTCGGTGGAGGGTCCTGGTTAGGGGTAGGGTTAGGGTTAGGGTTAGGTCCCAGGAGGTTGCAGGCGCTGAACTCACAGCAGGGCAGTGGTATCCCCGAAGGTCTGAGTTGAGGGCACATGGGACGGTGTCGGTCAGGGTCCCTCTTTGGCTGACAACACCATACACGTCGATAAGCCCCTGGTCGAGGAGGCCTCCGGAATCCTCTCGGGAGCTGCAGCCGGGCCTGGGAAACGACATGGTGATCTTCCAAGTTCCTTGGTAAGTCAGCCTGCACCGCTTCTGGACCCCAGGCTCGTGATGCTGTCCTACCTTGGAATTGGGTCCCCATGCGGAGAGAGCCTTATTTGGGTTAGGGTTCGGTCCAGGGACGTCGCCAGGGCCGCAGCGACTCCGGTCTCGTGATCTCCCTTGAGTTCTGAAGTGAGGCCCCATTCCAGAAGGCGGCTCAAATGCAAGAATAGGGATCGAGGCTGGCTTAGGTTTCGGTGGAGGGTCCTGGTTCGGGGTAGGGTTAGGGTTAGGGTTAGGTCCCAGGAGGTTCCACGCGCCGATCCCAAAGCAGGGCAGTGGTCTCCCCGAAGGGCTGAGTTGAGGGCACAAGGGACCGTGCCAGTCAGGTTCCCTCTTTGGCTTTCAAGGGCACACAGGTCGATAAGCCCCTGGTCGAGGAGGCCTCCGGAATCCTCTCGGGAGCTGCAGCTGGGCCTGGGAAACGACATGGTGAGATTCCAAGTTCCATGCCGAGTCAGCCTGCACCGCTTCTGGACCCCAGGCGCGTGATGCTGTCCGACCTAGGAATTGGGTCCCCATGAGGAGAGAGCCTTAGCTAGGGTTAGGTTTTGGTCCAGGGACGTCGCCAGGGCCGAAGCGACTCCAGTCTCGTGATCTCCCTCGAGGGCTGAAGTGAGGGCCCATGCCAGGCGGCGGCTCAAATGCAGGATTAGGGATCGAGGCAGGCTTAGTTTTCGGTAGAGGGTCCTGGTTCGGGGTAGGGTTAGGGTAAGGGTTAGGTCCCAGGAGGTTCCAGGCGCCGAACCCACAGTCGGGCAGTGGTCTCCCCGAAGGGCTCAGTTGAGGGCACAAAGGACGGTGCCGGTCAGGATCCCTCTTTGGCTGACAAGGCCACACACGTCGATAAGCCCCTGGTCGAGGAGGCCTCCGGAATCCTCTCGGGAGCTGCAGCCGGGCCTGGGAAACGACATGGTGAGCTTCCAGGTTCCTTGCCGAGTCTGCCTGCACCGCTTCTAGACCCCAGGCGCGTGATGCTGTCCGACCTTGGAATTGGGTCCCCATGAGGAGAGAGCCTTAGCTAGGGTTAGGGTTCGGTTCATGGACGACGCCAGGGCCGAAACAACTGTGGTCTCGTGATCTCCCTCGAGGGCTGAAGAGAGGGCCCATGCCAGAAGGCGGGTCAAATGCAGGATAAGGGAACGAGGCAGGCTTACGTTTCGGTGGAGGGTCCTGGTTCGGGGTAGGTTTAGGTTTAGGGATAGGACCCAGGAGGTTCCAGACGCTGAACTCACAGCAGGGCAGTGGTCTCCCCGAAGGGCTGAGTTGAGGGCTCAAGGGTCGTTGCCAGGCAGGGTCCCTCTTTGGCTGTCAAGGCCACACACGTCGATAAGCCCCTGGTCGAGGAGGCCTCCGGAATCCTCTCGGGAGCTGCAGCCGGGCCTGGGAAACGACATGGTGAGATTCCAAGTTCCATGCCGAGTCAGCCTGCACCGCTTCTGTACCCAGGCGCGTGATGCTCTCCGACCTTGGAATTGGGTCCCCATGAGGAGAGAGCCTTATCTAGGGTTAGGGTTCGGTCCAGGGACGTCGCCAGGGCCGAAGCGACTCCGGTCTCGTGATCTTCCTCGATGGCTGAAGTGAGGGCCCATGCTAGAAGGCGGCTCAAATGTGGGACTGGGATCGAGGCAGGCTTAGGTTTCGGTGGAGGGTCCTGGTTCGGGGTAGATTTAGGGTTAGGGTTAGGTCCCAAAAGGTTCCAGGCGCCGTACCCACAGCAGGGCAGTGGTCTCCCCGAAGGGCTGAGTTGAGGACACAAGGGACGGTGTCGGTCAGGGTCCCTCTTTGGCTACCAAGGCCACACACGTCGATAAGCAGCTTGTCGAGGAGGCATCCGGAATCCTCTCGGGAGCTGCAGCCGGGCCTGGGAAACGACATGGTAAGCTTCCAGGTTCCTTGCCGACACAGCCTTCATTGCTTCTGGACCCCAGGTGCGTGATGCTGTCCGACCTTGGTATTGGGTCCCCATGAGGAGAGAGCCTTAGCTAGGGTTAGGGGTCGGTCCATGGACGACGCCAGGGCCGAAGCGACTCCGGTCTCATTATCTCCCTTGAGGGCTGAAGTGAGGGCCCATGCCAGAAGGCGGCTCAAAAGCAGGATAAGGGAACGAGGCAGGCTTAGGTTTCAGTGCAGGGTAACGGTTCGGGGAAGGGTTAGGGTTAGGGTTAGGTCCCAAGACGTTCCAGGCGCCGAACCCACAGAAGGGCAGTGGTCTCCCCGAAGGGCTGAGTTGAGGGCACAAGGGACGGTGCCGGTCAGGGTCCCTCTTTGGCTGCCAAGACCACACACGGCGATAAGCCCCTGGTCGAGGAGGCCTCCGGAATCTT
Organism: Prionailurus viverrinus; assembly: GCF_022837055.1. Lineage (NCBI taxonomy): Eukaryota > Metazoa > Chordata > Mammalia > Carnivora > Felidae > Prionailurus > Prionailurus viverrinus. The sequence continues at coordinate 5,149,195 of NC_062575.1, forward strand.
CTCGGGAGCTGCACCCGGGCCTGGGAAACGACATGGTGAGCTTCCAGGTTCCTTGGCAAGTCAGCCTGCCCCGCTTCTGGACCCCAGGCTCGTGATGCTGTCCTACCTTGGAATTGGGTCCCCATGCGGAGAGAGCCCTATCTAGGGTGAGGGTTCGGTCCAGGGACGTCGCCAGGGCCGAAGCGACTCCGGTCTCGTGATCTCCCTCGAGGCCTGAAGTGAGGGCCCTTTCCAGAAGGCGGCTCAAATGCAGGAATAGGGATCGAGGCTGGCTTAGGTTTCGGTGGAGGGTCCTGGTTCGGGGTAGGGTTAGGGTTAGGGTTAGGTCACAGGAGGTTCCAGGCTCCGATCCCAAAGCAGGGCAGTGGTCTCCCGAAGGGCTGAGTTGAGGGCACATGGGACGGTGCCGGTTAGGGTCCCTCTTTGGCTGCCAAGACCACACACGTCGATAAGCCCCTGGTCGAGGAGGCCTCCGGAATCCTCTCGGGAGCTGCAGCCGGGCCTGGGAAACGACATGGTGAGCTTCCAGGTTCCTTGCCGAGTCAGTCTGCACTGCTTCTGTTCCGTATGCGCGTGATGCTGTCCGACCTTGGAATTGGGTCCCCATGAGGAGAGAGCCTTAGCTAGGTTTAGAGTTCGGTCCAGGGACGGCGCCAGGGCGGAAGCGACTCCGCTCTCGTGATCTCCCTCGAGGACTGAAGTGAGGGCCCATGCCAGGAGGCAGCTCAAATGCAGGATTAGGGATCGAGGCAGGCTTAGGTTTCGGTGGAGGTTCCTGGTTCGGAGTAGGGTTAGGTTTAGGGTTAGGTCCCAGGAGGTTCCAGGCGCCGTACCCACAGCAGGGCAGTGGTCTCCCCGAAGGGCTGAGTTGAGGGCACAAGGGACGGTGTCGGTCAGGGTCCCTCTTTGGCTACCAAAGCCACACACGTCGATAAGCAGCTTGTCCAGGTGGCCTCCGGAATCCCCTCGGGAGCTCCAGCCGGGCCTGGGAAACGACATGGTGAGCTTCCAGGTTCCTTGCCGAATCTGCCTGGACTGCTTATGGACGCCAGGTGCGTGATGCTGTCCGACCTTGGAATTGGGTCCCCATGAGGAGAGCCTTAGCTAGGGTTAGGGGTCGGTCCATGGACGACGCCAGGGCCGAAGCGACTCCGGTCTCGTGATCTCCCTCGAGGGATGAAGTGAGGGCCCATGCCAGAAGGCGGTTCAAATGCAGGATAAGGGAACGAGGCAGGCTAAGGTTTCGGTGGAGGGTAACAGGTCGAGGTAGGGTTAGGGATAAGGTTAGGTCCCATGAGGTTCCAGGCGCCGAACACACAGCAGGGCTGTGGTCTCCCCGAAGGGCTGAGTTGAGGGCACATGGGACGGTGCCGGTCAGGATCCCTTTTGGCTGACAAGAGCACACACGACGATAAGCCCCTCGTCGAGAAGGCCTCCGGAATCCTCTCGGGAGCTGCAGCCGGGCCTGGGAAACGACATGGTGAGCTTCCAGGTTGCTTGGCGAGTCAGCCTGCACCGCTTCTGTTCCCTATGCACGTGATGCTGTCCTACCTTGGAATTGGGTCCCCATGCGGAGGGCGCCTTATCTAGGCTTAGGCTACGGTACTGGGACGTCGCCAGGGCCGAACCGACTCTGGTCTCGTGATCTCCCTCGAGGCCTGAAGTGAGGGCCCATGCCAGAAGGCGGCTCAAATGCAGGATTAGGGATCGAGGCTGGCTTAGGTTTCGGTGGAGGGTCGTGTTTCGGGGTAGGGTTAGGGTTAGGGTTAGGTCCCAGGAGGTTCCAGGCGCCGAACCCAAAGCAGGGCAGTGGTCTCCCCGAAGGGCTGAGTTGAGGGCACAAGGGACGGTGCCGGTCAGGGTTCCTCCCTGGCTGTCAAGGCCACACACGTCGATAAGCCCCTGGTCGAGGAGGCCTCCGGAATCCTCTCTGGAGCTGCAGCCGGGCCTGGGAAACGACATGGTGAGATTCCAAGTCCATGCCGAGTCAGCCTGCACCGCTTCTGGACCCCAGGCGCGTGATGCTGTCCGACCTTGGAATTGGGTCCCCATGAGGAGAGAGCCTTAGCTAGGGTTAGGGTTCGGTCCAGCGACGACGCCAAGGCCGAAGTGACTCCGGTCTCGTGATCTCCCTCGAGGGCTGAAGTGAGGGCCCATGCCAGAAGGCGGCTCAAATGCAGTATATGGGAATGAGGCAGGCTTAGGTTTCAGTGGAGGGTAACCGTTTGGGGAAGGGTTAGGGTTAGGGTTAGGTCCGAAGAGGTTCCAGACGCCGAACTCACAGCAGGGCAGTGTTCTCCCCGAAGGGCTTAGTTGCGGGCACAAAAGACGGTGCCGGTCAGGATCCCTCTTTGGCTGCCAAGGCCACACACTTCGATAAGCCCCTGGTCGAGACGGCCTCCGGAATCCTCTCGGGAGCTGCAGCCGGGCCTGGGAAACGAAATGGTGAGCTTCCAGGCAGCCAGCCTGCACCGCTTCTGGACCCCAGGCTCGTGTTGCTGTCCTACCTTGGAATTGGGTCCCCATGCGGAGGGAGCCTTATCTAGGGTTAGGGTTCGGTCCAGGGACGTCGCCAGGGCCGACGCGACTCTGGTCTCGTGATCTCCCTCGAGGCCTGAAGTGAGGGCCCATGCCAGAAAGCGGCTCAATTGCAGGATTGGGGATCGAGGCTGGCTTAGGTTTCGGTGAAGGGTCCTGTTTCGGGTAGGGTTAGGGTTAGGGTTAGGTCCCAGGAGGTTCCAGGCGCCGAACCCAGAGCCGGGTAGTGGTCTCCCCGATGGGCTCAGTTGAGGGCACAAAGGACGGTGCCCGTCAGGATCCCTCTTTGGATGCCAAGGCCACACACGTCGATAAGCCCCTGGTCAAGGAGGCCTCCAGAATCCTCCCGGGAGCTCCAGCCGGGCCTGGGAAACGACATGGTGAGCTTCCAGGTTCCTTGCCGAGTCTCCCTGCACCGCTTCTAGACCCCAGGCGCGTGATGCTGTCCGACCTTGGAATTGGGTCCCCATGAGGAGAGAGCCTTAGCTAGGGTTAGGGTTCGGTCCAGGGACGACGCCAGGGCCGAAGCGACTCTGGTCTCGTGATCTCCCTCGAGGGCTAAAATGAGGGCCCATGCCAGAAGGCGACTCAAATGCAGGATAAGGGAACGAGGCAGGCTTATGTTTCAGTGGAGGGTACTGGTTCGGGGAAGGGTTAGGGTTAGGGTTAGGTCCCAAGAGGTTCCAGGCGCCGAACCCACAGAAGGGCAGTGGTCTCCCCGAAGGGCTGAGTTGAGGGCACAAAGGACGGTGCCGGTCAGGATCCCTCTTTGGCTGCCAAGGCCACACACTTCGATAAGCCCCTGGTCGAGGAGGCCTCCGGAATCCTCTCGGGAGCTGCAGCCGGGCCTGGGAAACGACATGGTGAGCTTCCAGATTCCTTGCCGAGTCACCCTGCACCGCTTCTGGACCCCAGGCGCGTGATGCTGTCCGACCTTGGAATTGGGTCCCCATGAGGAGAGAGCCTTAGCTAGGGTTAGGGTTCGGTCCAGGGACGACGCCAGGGCCGAAGCGACTCCGGTCTCGTGATCTCCCTCGAGGTCTGAAGTGAGGGCCCATGCCAGGAGGCGGCTCAAATGCAGGATTAGGTGTCGAGGCAGGCTTAGGTTTCGGTGGAGGGTCCTGGTTCGGGGTAGGGTTAGGGTTAGGGTTAGGTCCCAGGAGGTTCCAGGCGCTGAACTCACAGCAGGGCAGTGGTCTCCCCGAAGGGCTGAGTTGAGGGCACAAGGGATGGTGGCGGACAGGATCCCTCCTTGGCTGCCCAGGCCACACATGTTGTTCCTCCCGTGGTCGAGGAGGCCTCCGGAACCCTTTCGGGCCGCTGCAGCCAGGCCTGGAAATGACATGTTGACCTCCCTGGTTCCATGCCGAGTCAGCATGCATTGCTTCTGGACCCCAGGTGTGGTGAACTTCTGCATTCAGAGAGACACAAGACATACTTCGAAGACAACCCCCCGGACCTTCAGCTGCTGTGGCATTATCTGCCTTACAGCCTGCTGTGGTGAAGCCCCACCTGGCCCATGTCCCTGACTACCTTGTCCCTCCTGCTCTGCATCGTCTCCTCCACCCTCCCAGGAAGCGGAAGAAGCTGGCCTCTAAGAAAGCCAAGGTCAAGGAGGCACAGACCCAGAACCTACTGCCCAGCTTCAGGCACAGAGAGGAGAGATGTAGGCCCACCGCCGGTTCCTCCCTGAAGCTGTGCGTGCAGCCTCTGGTCTTGGGGATGCGTTCTGGGGCTGAGCAGGGAGCGTAGGCCAGCTTCCCGCCCTGGATGGACTGGATGGTGGGGCAGGCAGCGCCGTGCTGGTGCTGGTTCCTGGTGCCACCAGGCTGGCACTTTGTTCCTCGACAGAATAAGGAGTCTGGCTGGCCTGGCCTGTGCTTTCTCTCTTTGTGAAAGTTTGCTCATCCCTGGAAACCTTGGGAATTAAACCGCATTCAGGAGGCAGAAAAACCGCATCAGGAGGTGGTGTTGTCAGACGTGTGAATTGGGTCCCCATGGGGAAAGAGCCTTAGCTAGGGTTAGGGTTCGGTCCAGGGACGTTGCCAGGGCGGAAGCGACTCCAGTCTCGTTATCTCCCTCGAGGGCTGAAGAGAGGGCCCATGCCAGAAGGCGGCTCAATTGTAGGGTTAGGGATCCAGGTAGGCTTAGGTTTCAGTGGAGGTTCCCGGTTCGGGGTAGGATTAGGTTTAGGGTTACGTCCAGGAGCTCCAGGCGCCGAACCCACAGCAGGGTAGTGGTCTCCGCAAAGGGCTGAGTTGAGGGCACAAGAGACGGTGCCGGTCAGGATACTTCTTTGGCTGCCAAGGCCACACAGGTCTATTGGCACCTGATCGAGGAGGCCTCCGCAATCCTCTCGGACAGCGGTAGCCAGGCTCAGGAAACGACATGTTGAGCTTCCTGTTTCCTTGCCGAGTCAGCCAGCACCGATTCTGGACCCCAGGCGGGTGGTGTTGTCAGACGTTGGAATTGGGTCCCCATGTGGACTGAGCATGAGCTAGAGTTAGAGTTTGGTCCAAGGACGTCGCCAGGGTCGAAGCGACTGCAGTCGTGATCCCCCTAGAGGGCTGAAGTGAGGGCCCATGTCAGAAGGCGGCTCAATTGCAGGGTTAGGAATTGAGGCAGGGTTAGGTTTCGGTGGAGAGTCCCGGTTCGGGGTAGGTTTAGGGTTAATGTTAGGTCCCAGGAGTCTCCAGGCGCCGAACACACAGCAGGGCAGTGGTATCCGCGAAGGGCTGCGTTTAGTGCACAAGGGACCGTGCCGGTCAGGATACGTCTTTGGTGCCAAGACCACTCACGTCGATCGGCCCCTGGTCGAGGAGGCCTCCGGAATCCTCTCGCGCAGCTGCAGCCAGGCCTGGGAAACGACATGGTGAGCTTCCAGGTACCTTGCGGAGTCAGGTTGCACCACTTCTGGACCCCAGTCCCGTGGTGTTTTCAGACGTTGGAATTGGATCCCCATGGGGACTGAGCCATAGCTCTGTTAGAGTTCGGTCCAGGGACGTAGCCTGTGCCAAAGCCACTCTAGTCTTCTGATCTCCCTCGAGGGCTGAAGTGAGGGCCCATGCCAGAAGGCAGCTCAATTCCAGGGTTAGGTATCGAGGCAGGCTTATTTTTCGGTGGAGGGTCCCGGTTCAGGGTAGGGTTAGGTTTAGGGTTAGGTCCCCGCAGTCTCCAGGCGCCGAACCCTCAGCAGAGCAGTGGTCTCCCCAAAGGGCTGAACTGAGGGCTCAAGGGAGGGTTCCGCGCAGGATCTGTCTTTGGCTGCCTTGGCCACAGACGACGATTTGCCCCTGGTCGAGGAGGCCTCCAGAATCCTCTTAGTAGCTGCAGCCGGGCCTGGGAAACGACATGGTGAGCTTCCAGGTTCCATGCCGAGTCAGCCTGCACCGCTTATGGACCCCAGGCGCGTGGTGTTGTCAAACGTTGCAATGGGGTCCCCATGGGGGAGAGCCATAGCTTGGCTTAGGGTTCGGTCCAGGGATGTCTCCAGGGAGGTGGCATAGGGGGATGGGTTAAATGGGTGATGGGCTATGGAGGGCACTAGTAGTGAGGATCACTGGGTGTTGTATGTAAGTGATGGATGACTACATTCCTTACCTGAAGCTAACATTACACTGCATGTTAACCAACTGGAATTTAAATAAAAACTTGAAAAATGAGTACAAAAAAACACATAAATACGTTTAAACTGATCTAAATAAATACATGTTAAAAAGGAAAAAGGAAACTCATGTGAGGATGTCAATAGACACAGAACAAGCGTTCTGAGAAACTTTGGTATCCATTTGTGGTAAAAATCTCTTTAAAATTATGTGTAGAAGGGTCAGATCTCAACATAATGAAGGCCATGTATGTGAAGCCCACAGCTAATGTCATACTCAGTAGTGAAATTGTGAACGATTTTCCGCTAAGATCAGGCACAAGACAAGGATGCCCTAGATATGTGAAGGGGATTGGATGATGCAGGCTTCTGGTTATGCAATGAATGAATCACAGAAGATATAGCATAGGGTACATAGAGAATGGTACTGGAGTAGTGATGCATGGTGACAGATGACAGCTACACCTGTGTTAGCGTAGCAGAATGTATACATTTGCCAATGACTATGTTTTTCATATGAAACTAATGTAACATAGTGTGTCAGCTATTCCCAAATAATATGTTGTTTTTTTTTAACTAGGTAAAGGACTGAAATAAAAAGTTTAATGTAAAAGAACCTGTTAATATCTAATCAAGAAATGCAGTGAAGTTCCAAAGTATAAAGTCACCATATCAAATTCTGTATCATTCCTATACACTAACCCAATTATCTGAGAAGAAGTAAAGAAAACAATCCCATTTATAGCATCAAAAACAATAAAAATTATAGCAATACTGTTAGCCAAGGAAATGAAAATCTCTCTACAGAAAACTATAAAACCTGTGTGCAGGAATGGAAGAAATTCAATTTGGGTGAAAGAAAGGGGAGAACACACAAGTCAGTGAAAAGCCATCCCATGTCCAACTTTCGGAGGAATTAATACAGATACAATGTCCATATTACCCAAAGCCATCTAGAGATTCAGTGCAATCTCTATCAAGACTCCGATGCAATATTTATGCAATTAGAAAATCATAACCTAAAATTTATTTGGAACCACAAAAAGACCCCATGTAGCCAATGCAAGAAAGGACAAAACAGGAAGCATCCCCCTTCTTGATTTCAAGCGTCATTCTAACACAAAGAAGTCAATGATGTCACTGGCATAAGAACACACACAAGACAATGGAACAGAAATTGAGAGCCCAAACTAAACCCATGCGTTACAGTCACCTAGTATTCGACAAGGGAGTCAATAATACACAGTGGAGAAGAGTAGTCTTTTGAATAACTGGTGCTAGGAAAATTGGATATTCCCATGTATAAGAACAAAGTTGAGCACCGTATAATACACCACTCCCTAGAGAGTGAAAGGGAGAAATAGAGAGAGATGTGGTTAGAGAGAAACAGAGACAAAGAGGAAGTACAATAAGGAAAGTAGAGACCTGGTCCGGGTATGTGGACACGGTTAGATGGGCCAGGGGAGAGGGGATGTAGGAAGTGGCTCTGAGTGCTGGGGCAGAAAGGGCTTCTATCATGGGAATCAGGGTTCCATGGCCCCAAGACTCCAACATCCCTGGGCCCAAGTTCTGCAGAGGCCATTGGAATTGAAAAGATGGGTAGCCCTCATTTCTTCTAGAATTGTGAGGTTCAGCCTCACGTTCTGTCATGGAGAGGGATGTCTTGAGGGAGAGTGTGCCGCTCTTTGGCAGGTAAACTCCATAGCCTGCCCTGTGGGGAGGTGTCCCAGGGCCATCTCCCTCACTGCCCCAGGCTCTGTTGGATTTCCCCCCTCCCCCGCCAGCCTGCCTTCCTCAAGTTCTGAACCCAGGCATCAGGCATTGCGTTGCCTCCAGGTCCTGCAGTTTGGACCTGGCAGAGGTGGACTAGTAATATTGGTAAAATATATATATATATTTGACAATAAGGTACACATCCTCCCTCTGGGACTAGCGGTGTGCATCCAAATCATAGGTTGCTATCCTCCTCTCCACAACCAATCTGAGGAATCCAGAAGGTAGGTGGACCCTTTCAAACACCCTAGTCTTCTCTTACATGAAATTCAAAGACATTTTCTTGACCCAGCTTTCTTTTAGTTCTGAAGAGATGGCAATTACTAATTGAAGGCATAATAGTCCTATGGGCAATTGACCTATATGACGGATGGACATTATTTCATCCATCCGTATCCCTAAAGCACATCTCAGTGTAAATATTAGCCAAGGATACACACTGTAAATTCACAACTGATGTGTAGCTCCCTGTAAGTTGCATTCTGACGTTGTCACAAATATATCATCAAAAATATTATTCGTGGGGCGCCTGGGTGGCGCAGTCGGTTAAGCGTCCGACTTCAGCCAGGTCACGATCTCACGGTCCGTGAGTTCGAGCCCCGCGTCAGGCTCTGGGCTGATGGCTCGGAGCCTGGAGCCTGTTTCCGACTCTGTGTCTCCCTCTCTCTCTGCCCCTCCCCCGTTCATGCTCTGTCTCTCTCTGTCCCAGAAATAAATAAAAATGTTGAAAAAAAAATTTAAAAAAAAAGATATTATTCGTGACTTTTCAGATAAGCTTTCAACACCAAGAAGGTGATGCTAGAGAATCTGGTATGAATGGAAATTCGCAGATTCTCAATGAGGAATGATTTTTCATTTTTAATGTTTCTTTTTTTGAGAGAACCCGAGCTGGGGAGGGGGATAGAGTGGGAGACACCGAATATGAGGCAGGCTCGAGGCTCTGAGCTCTCAGGACAGAGCCTGATGCAGGGCTCAAACTCATGGACTGCCAAATCCTGACTTGACTCAAAGTCGGACGCTTCACCGACTAAGCCACCCAAGCGCCCCAGGAAGGATAGTTTAGTGGCAAAGAAGAAGAAATTAAAGATAGTGTAAAGGATGTCTCTTTTTAATTGAAATATTGTTCACACATTCGATGTGTTAGTTTTAGGCATACATTGTAGTCATTCCATTTGTCTCTACATTATGTTGTACTCAACCACAAGTGTAGCTATCCTGTGAAAGCATGCAACAATATTGTTAGAGGATTGACTCCATTCCATTGGCTGTCCCTTGTATCCCTAGGACTCATACACTCCATCGCTGGACGCCGGTATCTCTCTCTCTCAAAGGTGTCCATTCTTTATGTAACCTAAGTATTTTGGTGGTAAACAAAATTACTTCTTGTTCAGCATGTGTAAATCGGAGGTCTATTTTTCTGTGAATATTGCTTAAAACATTACCAATGATGTCGTTACGTTAATAAATTCGGTTTCATTCTTCACTCACAAGAAAGAGAAGGAAAAGATTTTGTGTCCCAGGCCCTGTCACTAAAACCTTCCCAACGAGGAGAACAGGCTTAGTTGCCCAGAGCACCTTCGGTCTCTCAGCTGAGCAACCAGGGCCTTCCACATTGAAGGAATTCCCATGGTGGCCAGCAGAGAGAGCTCAAGCACCACAGACCCCCGAGGGCCGGGTTCCTCTGCTGGGCAGTGATAGCCAGCAGAGGGCGCACCATCTGCTTTTCTGACTCAGGGCACCTCAGAGCAGGAAGCGCTTTCATTGCTCTCAGAGGACTCAGGCCTCTGCTGGTGCCTGAGTACAGAGAGCAGAGCTGCATTTCCAGCAGGTTCTGCCACCCTCCCCAGGGGAGACCTTGGAAGCTTAGCAGCAACTTGGCATCTCCTGAGTCGCCAGAGAGAAGCTGCCTTGTTGTACTGAGTGCTGAGGAGGGGGCGCCGGGTGGCTTCCCTGGTCAAGCTGGTCGCTGAGCTGCACAGGCCTTTGCATTTTCTGGGCTGTTCCCGTGTTTCATTCCACCCCTTCCCGGACAGTGTTTGCACAAGACGTATTTTACTAAAGGACTTGTGGATTGCGGGGTCCCACGACATCACCTCATAGATGCAGTCGATGGTGTGTTCCAGATCCAGGCTTGTTTCCGACAAGGAACCCTAACAGAAATTCAGAAGCACGGGAGCTGCATTCAATTAGGACGTGGATCCATGAAATGCTCGTCTCACGACCTTCTAGAAGAAGGAGCTGGGACCCATGTTCCGAGTCCTGCTGGACCCAGAGGCCAAGGTAAGGGCACAAACTGTCCCACATATCATACATGCTTTTTTAAAAATTTCATGGTTATTTTTCCAACCTAGTGAAGTGATTGAACACTACCGAAAACCCGGTAGGTAAGTCTCATTAACCTTATGTTATCTTTTAATTTAAATTCCACTGAGTGAAGACACAGTGTAATAGTAGTTTCAGGTGTCCAATATAGAGCAACACTTCCACACGTCACCCGGTGCTCATCCCAGGTGCACTTCTTAATCCCCATCAGCTGTTTCACCCATTCCCTCACCTCGCTGTGGAACTCCCCAGTTTGTTTCCTAGTTAAGAGTCCGTTGGTCTCCTCTCCCCGCCCCTTTCTTTTGTTTTCTTGCCATGTGTTAGCGAAATCATTGGGTATTTGTCTTTCTCCGACAGGCTTATTTCAGCCAGCATAACATTCTCTCTCTCCATCCACCTTGTGGCAAATTGCAAGATTTCATGTTTTTACGGCTAAATCATATTACATTCCATAGACCACATCTCAATTTATTCATCCGTTGATGGGTGCTTGGATAGTTTCTGTCATTTGGCTTTTGTAGAAAACGCTGCTGTAAACATCACGGTGCATGTATCCCTTTGAAGATTTTGTATTCTTTGTGGAAATACCTTGTAGTGAAGTTGCTGGATTGTAAGGTACTTCTATTTCTAGTTTTTTTTGTTTTTTGACATCTCCATGTGGTTTTCCAGAGTGGCTGCACCAGTTTGCATTCCTACCCACAGTGCAAGAGGGTTATTCTTTCCCCACATCCATGGCAACACCTGCTGTGTCATCCTTCATTGATTTTAGCCATTGTGACAGATGTGATGTGTTCTCTCATTGTACTTTCGAATTGTATCTCCCTGAAGATCAGTATTGTTGAGCATTTTTTCATGTGTCTCTTGGCCATGTATATGTCTTCCTTCGGGAAATGTCCACTCGTGTTTTCTGCCCATTTTTAATCAGATTTCTCATTTTTCGGGTGCTGTATAACTGTATATATTTTGGACACTAACCCTTTATCCGATGTCGTTTGCAAATATCATTCTGTTGATGTTTTCGTTTTGTTGATTATTTCCTTGGTGACGGAAGGTTTTAATTTTTATAAAGTCTCTTTATTTTTGCTTGCGTTTCCCTTACCTCTAGAGATATATCTACAAAGACGTTTGTACAGGCAATGTCAAGTAAGATACTACCCGTGTTATCCTCTGGGATTTTTATGGTTTCAGGTTTCACATAGAGGTCTTTGTCCATGTTGGATTTATTTTTGTGTATGTTGTAAGACAGTGGTCCGTTGTTTTTGTTTTGTTTTGCAGATTGCTGTCCAGTTTTTCCAAAACCATATATTGAGGAGCCTTTTTTTAAATTTATGTATTTATTTTTGAGAGAGAGAGAGAGAGAGAGAGCATGCAGAAGAGGGGCAGAGAGATATGGAGAGAGAGAATCCCACGCATGCTCTGCACTGCCCTGAGATCATGACCTGAGCTGAACCCACCATCACACGCTTTCTTGACTGGGCCACCCATGTGTCCCAAGACTATCTTTTTTTTCCATTGGATGTTCTTTCCTGCTTTGTTGAGAATGAATTGACCATAGAGGTGTGAGTTTATTTCTGGGTGTCCATGCTATTGATCTATGCATATGAGTTTGTTGTTGTTGTTACTTTTTGTTGTGGTTTTGTCAGTACTGTTCAGTACGGACATACGGATCATACTGTTCTGATCAGTATAGCTTTGTAATATAACCTAAAGTCTGGAATTGTGATGTCTCCAGCTTTGCTTTTCTTCTACAAGTTTGTGTTGGCTGTTTGGGGACATTTGTCATTCCATACACATGTTGAGATTATTTGTTCTTGTTCTGTGACAAATGTTTTTGTTAGCGTGATATCCCTATCACACTTCATTTCATTATATGTGTAGATTGCTTTGAGGAGTGTAGACATTTTAACAGTATTTTGTGCTTCCCATCCAGGAACATGAAATTTGTGTCCTCTTCCATTTATTTCATCAGTGTTTCATAGCCTTTAGAGTACAGGTGTTTCACCTCTTTGGTTAGGTTTATTCCTGGTTTCTTGTGGTATTTGTGAGCCTGTCAGTGGGATTGATCTCTTACTTTCTCTCTGTGTTAATTCATGATTTGTGTTAGAAATTCAATACATCTATCTTCCTTGATTTCTGTAGACTGTGACTTGTCGAATTCATATATCGATCCTAGCAATTTTTAAGGGAGCCTTTCATGCTTTTTATAGAATCTATCATGTCAGTTCCAAACAGCGAAAGTGCTACTTCTTCCTTGCCGATTTGGATGCCTCTTATTTCTTTTTGTTGTCTGAGTGCTGTGGTTCGGGTTTCCCGTACTATGTGGGATAACAGTGGTGAGAGGGGTCATTCCTAGCTTGTCCCTGACTTTGGAAGAAAAACTTTCAATTCTTACCCATTGAGGATGAGACGAGCTGTGGGTTTTTCATACACGACCTTTATTATGTGCAGGTAGGTTGAGTCTCAATGTACTTTGCTGAGGGTTTTTATCATGAATGGATGTGACGTTTTATCAAATAGTTTCCCTGCATCTGTTGAAAGCATCCTATTGTTCTTATGCTTTCTTCTATTCCGTGGTGCATCATGTTGATTGATATGTGAATGTGGAACCACGCTTGCAGCCCAGGAATATATCCCACTTGATTATGGGAAATGATTCTATCAATGTATTGTTGACTTTAATTTGAAGGTATTTTAATGAGAATTTCGGCATACATAGTCATCAGGCTATTGCTCTGCAGTTTTATTTAAAATTTTTTAAACATCTTTTTAAATGCTTATTTCTTTCCTTAGATAGTGTACATAAAAGTGAGGGAGGGGCAGAGAGACATGGAGAGAGAGAATCCTGGCCACGCCCCACACTGTCATGGCAGGGCCCAACGTGGGACTCGAACCCACGTACCGCAAGATAATGTCCTCATCCAAAATTAAGAGTTGGACAGTAAACCGACCGACCCACACAGGCGCCACTGCAGTTTTCGGTTTTAGTGGAGGCTTCATCTCGTTTTGGTATCAGGGTAATGATGGCCTCATACGATGAATTTGTAAGTTTTCCTTCCTTTTTAATTTTGTAATAATTCGACGAGAATACCTATTACCTCTTCCTTGAATGGATGGTAGAATTCATCCATGAAGCCATCTGGCCATGAACTCTTGTGTTGGGGGGAGATTTTTTTAATTACTGATGGGGTATCTTTCTGTTTTCAGATTTTAGGTATCTTCCTGTTTCAGTTTTGGTAGTGTGTGAGTTTCTAGGGAGTTGTCCATTTTTCTCAGAGTGTCCAATTTGTTGCATATAGATGTTCATAATATTATCTTCTAATTGTATTTTTGTGGTGTTGACTGTCATCTCTCCTTTCTTATTTGTGATTTCATTTATTTGAGTCCTTTCTGTCTTCTTTGTGAAGAGTCTGCCTAGGAGGTTTTCTAGTTGTTTACTGCTTTCAATGAGCCAGCCCCTGCTTTCATTGATTTGGTCTAGTGTCTTTTTGGTTTCTATATTCCTTATTTCTGCCCTAAACTCTATTATTTCCTTCCTTCTGCTGCTCTTTTTCTCATTCCTTCAGGTGTAAGTTAGGATTCTTTGAGAGTTTTCTTGCTGTTTAAGGTAGGCTTGTATTGCTATATACTTCCATCATAGACTGCTTTTGCCGCATTCCAAAGGGTTTTACCAGTGTATTTTCATTTTCATTTGTTTCAGTGTATATTCTCATTGATTTCCTGTTTGACACATTCATTTAGTAGCACGTTACTTAACCTCCCTTTATTTGTGGCCTTCCCGCCCTCCCCCCCTCCGCCCTCTTTTTGTGGTTGACTTCAAGTTTCCTAGCTTTGTGGTTAGAAAAGATGCTTGGTCTGATCTCTGTCGTTGGGTACCTCTTGAGGCCTGATTCGTGACCTAGAATGTGATCAATTCTGGAGAACGGCCCGGGTATGCTTGAAAAGAATGTGTACTCTGGCATTTTAGTATGGAGTGTTCTGAATATATCTGTTAAACCCTTCTGGTCCAGTGTGTCATTCAAAGCCATTGTTTCCTTGTTGACGTTCTGTTTATAGGTTCTGTCCATTGATGTGAGTGATGTGTTAAAGTTCTCTACTATCATCATCATATTATAAATGAGTTCCTTTACGGTTGTTGCTAAATGTTTTGTGTACTTGGTGATCGCATGTTGGGTGCATCTAAATTTACAATCATTGGATCTTCTTGTTTGGCTGTCCCCTTTAGTATGAGATCGTGTCTGTCTTCATCTCTTGTTATAGCTGTATGTATGTATGTATGTATGTATGTATGTATGTATGTATTTTAATTTAAGTCTTAGTTGACATACAGTGCATTCTCGGGTTTAGGAGTAGAATTTGGTGATTCATCCTTTACATACAACACCCAGTGCTCATCACAACAAGTGCTCTCCTTAATACTCGTCCTCCATCTAGCCCAGCGCTGACCCATCTCCCTCCATCAACTTTCACTTTTTTTTTCTCTAACATTAAGAGACTCGTGAGGTTTGTTACCACGCTTCTCTTTTCCTGGCTCCTTCCTAAGTTTTCATGTGTTTTGTTTCTTAACTTCCACATGAGTGAAATCATATATGTGTCTTTCTCTGATTGACGTATTTCACGTAGCATAATACATTCGAGCTCCATCCACATCGTTGCAAATGGCAAGATTTCATTCTTCTTGAAGCTGAGTTATATTTCATTGTATATACGTATGTATGTATATATGAACATACACGTATGTCCATATGCATATACATACGTATACATACACACAACACATCTTCTTTACCCCTTCATCAGTTGATGGATACTTGGGCTTTCTCCATAGTTGGGCTACTGTTGATAATTCTGCTATAAATACTGGGTGCATGCAATGTCACTCTTAGGTATTTACCCAAAGGGTACCAAAATAGAGTCTCGGTTTTAAAGTTTATTTTGCCTGATATAAGTATGGCTACTGGCTTTCTTTTGACATTATTAGCATGATAAATATTTCTTAATTCCCTCACTTCAAATCTGCAGGAGACTTGGGGCGCCTGGGTGGCTCACTCGGTTAAGGGGCCGACTTCGGCTCAGGTCATGATCTCGTGGTCCGTGAGGTCGAGCCCCGCGTCGGGCTCTGTGTTGACAGCTCAGAGCCTGGAGCCTGTTTCAGATTCTGTGTCTCCCTCTCTCTGACCCTCCCCCATTCATGCTCGGTCTCTCTCTGTCTCAAAAATAAATAAACATTAAAAAAATTAAAAAAAAAATAAGAAATCTGCAGGAGACTTAAGTCCAAATAAGGCTTTGTAGGCAACATCTAGATAGACATTGTTTTTTGTTTGCTTGTTTGTTTGTTTGTTTTGTCCATTCTGACGCCGTATCCAATGTCTTTGGATTGGAGCATTTAGTCCATTTATAGTCAGAGTGATTATTGCTAGGTATATATTTAGTTCCATTCTACTAGTTGATTTGTCATTGTTTCTTGATGTTTTCTCTGATCCTTTCTTGTCTGTAACACTTTTAGTCTTTCCTTTCCACTCAAGAGCCCGACTTAAATATTCTTTTCTTTTGACTGGTGGTACATTTCTTTACTTATTTTTAATATTTCTTCTTTTTAAAATTTAGGGCCAAGTTAGTTACCTTATAGAGGAATACAGTTTCAGCAGTAGAATTTAGTGATCCATCAAGTACAAAATATACGCAATACTCATCCCAAGGTCCACCCCTAATGCCCATCACCCATTTACCCCATACCCCTATTCAGTAACCCTCCAGGAACCCTGAGATTCTTCCCTCTATTTAACAGTCTCTTATCATTTGACTCCCTCTCTGTGTGTATCTTCTTTTTGCTTTCCTCGCACTATGTTCATCAGTTTTATTAAATTCGACAGATGAGAGGAATCATAGGATGTGTGTCGTTCTCTGACATATTTTGCTTAGCTTAAGAAAGTCCGGTTCCATCCCCGTTGTTGCAAAGAGCGAGATTTCATTCATTTTGATCACAGAGTAATAGTCCATTGTATGCATATACCATATCTTCTTTATCCATTCATCTGTCAGTGGTCATTTGGGCTCTTTGCATAACTTAGCTATTGTTGAGAATGCTGCTAGAAATATTGGAGTACACGTGCCACTTCGAGTCAGCGTTAGTGTATCTTTTGGATAAATACGTAGTAGTGCAATGGCTGGGTCCTAGTGCAGTTCTATTTTTTGTTTTTGTGACGAATCTCCATACTATTGTCCAGAATGGCTACACCACTTTGCATTCGCACCAGCATTGCAAAAGGGTTCCCTTTCCCTGCATCCTTGCCAACATCTGTCGTTTCCGGAGATGTTAATTTTAGCCATTCTGATAGGTGTGAGGGGATATCTCATTGTGGGTTTCATTTGTATTTCAGTGATGACCAGTGAGATTGAGCATCTTTTCATGTGTGACCAATCTGGATGTCATCTTTCTTAAGGTGTCTCTTCATGTCTTTTGCCCATTTCTTCACTGGATTATTTGGTTTCTGGGTGTTGAGTGTGATCAGTTTTTATAGATTTTGGATACTAACCCTTTATCTGATATGTCACCTGCAAATATCTTCTCCCATTTCATTCAGTTGCCTTTTAGTTTAGCTGATTTTGTCCCCTGCTGTGCAGAAGCTTTTTATCTTCAGGACCCAATAGTTCATTGTGGTTTTTATTGCCCTTGTTTCTGGAGACATGACAAGCGAGAAGTTGCTGCGGCCAGGATCAAGGAGGTACATTGCCTGTTATCTCCTCTAGGAGTTTGATGGTTCCTGACTTACATTTAGATAATTCATCCATTTTGAGGTGTGTGTGTGTGTGTGTGTGTGTGTGTGTGTGTGTGTCGTTTAAGAACAGTGTCCAGTGTCATCATTCTCACTGTCCAGTATTCCTAGTACCATTTGCTGAAGAGACTCTTATTCCATTGGGTATTCTTTCTGTGTTAACAAAGATTACTCACCTTATGTTTGAGGGTATATTTCTGGGGTCCATATTCTGTTCCATTGACGTCTGTCTCCGTTTCTGTGCCTGTACATACTGTCTTGATGAATGCAGCTTTCTAATACACCATAAATCCAAAATAGTCATGTTTCCACCTTTGTTTTCTTTTTCAACATGACTTTAGTTTTCGGTATCTTTTCTGGATCCTTACACATTTTAGGGTTGTTTGTTCTAGCTCTGTGGAGAAAGCTCGTGTTTTTTGATAGGGATTGCATTGAGTGTGTCGATTGCTTTGGTAGTATTGACATCTTAACAATGTTTGTTCTTCTTCTTTTTTTTTCAATGTTTATTTATTTTTGGGGGACAGACATAGACAGAGCATGAACGGGGGATTGGCAGAGAGAGAGGGAGACACAGAATAGGAAACAGGCTCCAGGCTCTGAGCCATCAGCCCAGAGCCTGACGTGGGGCTCGATATCACGGATCGCGAGATCGTGACCTGGTAGAAGTCGGACGCTTAACCGACGGTGCCACCCAGGCACCCCAAATGTTTGTTCTTCTAATACGTGAGCATGGAATGTTTTCCATTTCTTTGGGTTTCTTCAATTTTTCTCATAGACGATTTATGGTTTGTTGCTTACATCCCCATTGGGAGAGAGTCTGAGCTAGGGTTAGGGTTGGGTCCAGGACGTTGCCAGGGCCAAAGCAACTCCAGTCTCGTGATCTCGCTAGAAGAATGAAGTAAGGGACCAGGAGACAGTGGGGGTCAATTGTTTGATTAGGTTTCAAGATCGGGTTAGGATTCGGTTGAGGTTTCCGTTAGGGGTAGGGATTGGGTTAGGACCCAAGAGGCCCCAGGTACTGAACCCATAGCAGGGCAGTGGTCACCCGAATGGGCTAAGTTGAGGGCACAGGGGAGAGGGCCGGGAAGGTTCAGTCTTTGGCTTCCTGGCCACGCAAATCTATGGGCCACTGGTCCGGTAGGCCTCAGGAATTCTCTCAGACAACTGCAGCCGGGCCTGCAGAATGACATTGTGAGGTTCCAGGCACCATGCTGAGGGACACTGCCCTGCTTCTGGAACCCCAGGCACGTGGCGTTGCCAGACCATGCGATTGGGTCCACAAGGGGAGAGAGCCTTAGCTACGGTTAGTGTTTGGACCAGGGACGTAGCCAGGATCGAAGTGACTCCTGTCTCGAGATCTCCCTCGAGAGATGAAGTGAGGGCTCATGTGAAGGTGAGGTTAAGATGAAGGGATAGGGTTCAAGTCCGGCTTAGGATTAGGAGGAGGGTCTCGTTAAGGGTAGGGTTGGGGTTACGTCCCAGGAGGCCCCAGGTGCTGAAGCCAGAACACTTCAGCGGTCTCTCCGAAGGACTGAGTTCAGGGCACAAGGGAGAGTTCCGGGCAGGGTCAGACTCTATGAGCGCCTGGCCGGGGAAGACTCAGGAATTCTCTCTGGCAGCTGCAACAGGCATGGAAAACGATATGGTGAGCTTCCAGATACCATACCAGGTGACCATGCAACCCATAAGGACCCAAGGCGTATGGTGTTGTGAGACGTAGGGATTGGGTCCCCATGGGGAGAGAGCCTAAGCTAGGGGTAGGTTTCGGTAAAGGGACATCGCCAGGCCCATAGCGACTCCAGGCTCGTGACCTCCATCAGGAATAATTGAGGGCCCATGCCAGAAGGCGGCTCAAGTGCAGGGTTAGTGTTCGAGGCATGCTTAGATTACTGTGGAGGGACCCGGTTAGAAGTAGCGTTAAGGTTAGGGTTACGTCCCAGGAGGCTCCAGGCACGGAACCTACAGCAAAACGATGGTCTCCCCGAAGGGCTGAGTTGACGGCACAAGGGACGGTGCTAGTCAGGATCCGTCTTTGGCTGCCAAGGCCACACGCGTCGAACGACCCCTGAACGAGGAGCCTCTGGAATCCTCTAGGGCAGCTGTAGTGAGGCCTGGGAAACGACATGGTGAGCTTCCAGGTTCCATGCCATGTGAGCCTGCACCACTTCTGGACCCCAGGCTCGTGATGCTGTCCTACCTTGGAATTGGGTCCCATGGGGAGAGAGCCTTAGCTAGGGTTAGGGTTCGGTCCAGGGACGTCGCCAGGGACGAAGCGACTCCGGTCTCATGATCTCCCTCGAGGGCTGAAGTGAGGGCCCATATCAGAAGGCGGCTCAAATGCAGGATAAGGGAACGAGGCAGGCTTATGTTTCGGTGGAGGCTAACGGTTCGGGGTAGGGTTAGGGTTAGGTTTAGGTCCCAGGAGGTTCCAGGCGCTGAACTCACAGCAGGGCAGTGGTCTCCCCGAAGGGCTGAGTTGAGGGCACAAGGGACGGTGCCGGTCAGGGTCCCTTTTTGGCTGCCAAGACCACACACGTCGATAAGCCCCTGGTCGAGGAGGCCTCCGGAATCCTCTCGGAAGCTGCAGCCGGGCCTGGGAAACGACATGGTGAGATTCCAAGTTCCATGCCGAGTCAGCCTGCACCGCTTCTGGACCCCAGGCGCGTGATGCTGTCTGACCTTGGAATTGGGTCCCAATGAGGACAGAGCCTTAGCTAGGGTTAGGGTTCGGTCCAGGGACGTCGCCAGGGCCGAAGCGACTCCGGTCTCGTGATCTCCCTCGAGGGCTGAAGTGAGGGCCCATGCCTGGAGGCGGCTCAAATGCAGGATTAGGTGTCGAGGCAGACTTAGGTTTCGGTGGAGGGTCCTGGTTCGGGGTAGGGTTAGGGTTAGGGTTAGGTCCCAGGAGGTTCCAGGCGATGAACTCACAGCAGGGCAGTGGTCTCCCCGAAGGGCTGAGTTGAGGGCACAAGGGACGGTGCCGGTCAGGGTCCCTCTTTGGCGGCCAAGACCACACACGGCGATAAGCCCCTGGTCGAGGAGGCCTCCGGAATCCCCTTGGGAGCTGCAGCCGGGCCTGGGAAACGACATGGTGAGCTTCCAGGTTCCTTGGCAAGTCAGCCTGCACCGCTTCTGGACCCCAGGCTCGTGATGCTGTCCTACGTTGGAATTGGGTCCCTATGGGGAGAGAGCCTTATCTAGGGTTAGGGTTCAGTCCAGGGACGTCGCCAGGGCCGAAGCGACTCCGGTCTCGTGATCTCTCTCGAGGCCTGAAGTGAGGGCCCATTCCAGAAGGCGGCTCAAATGCAGGAATAGGGATCGAGGCTGGCTTAGGTTTCGGTGGAGGGTCCTGGTTCGGGGTAGGTTTAGGGTTAGGGTTAGGTCCCAGGAGGTTCCAGGCGCCGATCCCAAAGCAGGGCAGTGGTCGCCCCGAAGGGCTGAGTTGAGGGCACCAGGGACCGTGCCGGTCAGGGTCCCTCTTTGGCTGTCAAGGCAACACACGTCGATAAGACCCTGGTCGAGGAGGCCTCCGGAATCCTCCCGGGAGCTGCAGCCGGGCCTGGGAAACGACATGGTGAGATTCCAAGGTCCATGCCGAGTCAGCCTGCACCGCTTCTGGACCCCAGGCGCGTGATGCTGTCTGACCTTGGAATTGGGTCCCCATGAGGAGAGAGCCTTAGCTAGGGTTAGGGTTCGGTCCAGGGACGTCGCCAGGGCCGTCGCGACTCTGGTCTCATGATCTCCCTCGAGGGCTGAAGTGAGGGCCCATGCCAGGAGGCGGCTCAAATGCAGGATTAGGTGTCGAGGCAGGCTTAGGTTTCGGTGGAGGGTCCTGGTTCGGGGTAGGGTTAGGGTTAGGGTTAGGTCCCAGGAGGTTCCAGGTGCTGAACTCACAGCAGGGCAGTGGTCTCCCCGAAGGGCTGAATTGAGGGCACAAGGGACGGTGCCGGTCACGGTCCCTCTTTGGCTGCCAAGACCACACACGGCGATAAGCCCCTGGTCGAGGAGGCCTCCGGAATCCTCTCGGGAGCTGCAGCCGGGCCTGGGAAACGACATGGTGAGCTTCCAGGTTCCTGGGCAAGTCAGCCTGCACCGCTTCTGGACCCCAGGCTCGTGATGCTGTCCTACCTTGGAATTGGGTCCCCATGCGGAGAGAGCCTTATCTAGGGTTAGGGTTCGGTCCAGGGAAGTCGCCAGGGCCGAAGCGACTCCGGTCTCGTGATATCCCTCGAGGCCTGAAGTGAGGGCCCATGCCAGAAGGCGGCTCAAATGCAGGAATAGGGATGGAGGTTGGCTTAGGTTCCGGTGGAGGGTCCTGGTTCGGGGTCGGGTTAGGGTTAGGGTTAGGTCCCAGGAGGTTCCAGGTGCCGATCCCAAAGCAGGGCAGTGGTCTCCCCGAAGGGCTGAGTTGAGGGCACAAGGGACGGTGCCGGTCAGGGTCCCCCTTGGCTGCCATGACCATACACGTCGATAAGCCCCTGGTCGAGGAGGCCTCCGGAATCCTCTCGGGAGCTGCAGCCGGGCCTGGGAAACGACATGGTGAGCTTCCAGGTTCCTTGCCGAGTCAGCCTGCACCGCTTCTGTTCCCTATGCGCGTGATGCTGTCCGACCTTGGAATTGTGTCCCCAAGAGGAGAGAGCCTTAGCTAGGGATAGGGTTCGGTCCTGGGACGATGCCAGGGCCGAAGCGACTCCGCTCTCGTGATCTCCCTCGAGGGCTGAAGTGAGGGCCCATGCCAGAATGCGGCTCAAATGCAGGATAAGGGAACGAGGCAGGCTTAGGTTTCAGTGGAGGGTAACGGTTCGGGGAAGGGTTAGGGTTAGGGTTAGGTCCCAAGAGGTTCCAGACGCAGAACTCACAGCAGGCAGTGTTCTTTCCGAAGGGCTTAGTTGCGGGCACAAAGGACGGTGCCGGTCAGGATCCCTCTTTGGCTGCCAAGGCCACACACGTCGATAAGCCCCTGGTCGAGGAGGCCTCCGGAATCCTCTCGGGAGCTGCAGCCGGGCCTGGGAAACGACATGGTGAGCTTCCAGGTTCCTTGGCAAGTCAGCCTGCCCCGCTTCTGGACCCCAGGCTCGTGATGCTGTCCTACATTGGAATTGGGTCCCCATGCGGAGAGAGCCTTATCTAGGGTTAGGTTTCGGTCCAGGGACGTCACCAGCGCTGAAGCGTCTCCGGTCTCGTGATCTCCCTCGAGGGCTGAAGTGAGTGCCCATGCTAGGAGGCGGCTCAAATGCAGGATTAGGTATCGGGGCAGGCTTAGGTTTCGGTGGAGGGTCCTGGTTCGGGGTAGGGTTAGGGTTAGGTCCCAGGAGGTTCCAGGCGCTGTACTCACAGCAGGGCAGTGTTCTCCCCAAAGGGCTGAGTTGAGGGCACAAGGGACGGTGCCGGTCAGGGTCCCTCTTTGGCTGCCAAGACCACACGCGTCGATAATCCCCTGGTCGAGGAGTCCTCCGGAATCCTCTCGGGAGCTGCAGCCGGGCCTGGGAAACGACATGGTGAGCTTCCAGGTTCCTTGCCGAGTCAGCCTGCACGGCTTCTGTTCCCTATCTGCGTGATGCTGTCCGACCTTGGAATTGGGTCCCCATGAGGAGAGAGCCTTAGCTAGGATTAGGGTTCGGTCCAGGGACGACGCCAGTGCCGAAGCGACTCCGGTCTCGTGATCCCCTCTAGGGCTGAAGTGAGGGCCCATGCCAGAAGGCGGCTCAAATGCAGGATAAGGGAACGAGGGAGGCTTAGGTTTCAGTGGAGGGTAACGGTTCGGGGAAGGTTTAGGGTTATGGTTAGGTCCCTAGAGGTTCCAGGCGCCGAACCCACAGAAGGGCAGTGGTCTCCCCGAAGGTCTGAGTTGAGGGCACAAAGGACGGTATCGGTCAGGATCCTTCTTTGGCTGCCAAGGCCACACACGTCGATAAGCCCCTGGTCGAGGAGGCCTCCGGAATCCTCTCGGGAGCTGTAGCCGGGTCTGGGAAACGACATGGTGAGCTTCCAGATTTCTTGCCGAGTCAGCCTGCACCGCTTCGGGACCCCAGGCGCGTGATGCTGTCCGACCTTGGATTAGGGTCCCCGTGAGGAGAGAGCCTTAGCTAGGGTTAGGGTTCGGTCCAGGGACGACGCCATGGCCGAAGAGACTCCGGTCTCATGATCTCCCTCGAGGGCTAAAGTGACGGCCCATGCCAGAAGGCGGCTGAAATGCAGGATAAGGGAACGAGGCAGGCTTAGGTTTCAGTGGAGGGTAACGGTTCGGGTAGGTTTAGGGTTAGGGTTAGGTCCCAGGAGGTTCCAGGCGCCGAACTCACAACAGGGCAGTGGTCTCCCCGAAAGGCAGAGTTGAGGGCACAAGGGACGGTGCCGGTCAGCGTCCCTCTTTGGCTGTGAAGGCCACACATGTCGATAAGCCACTGGTCGAGGAGGCCTCCGGAGTCCTCTCGGGAGCTGCAGCCGGGCCTGGGAAACGACATTCTGAGATTCCAGGTTCCATGGTGAGTCAGCCTGCACCGCTTCTGGACCCCAGGCGCGTGATGCTGTCCGACCTTGGAATTGGGTCCCCATGAGGAGAGAGCCATAGCTAGGGTTAAGGTTCGGTCCAGCGACGTCGCCAGGGCTGAAGCGTCTCCGGTCTCGTGTTCTCCCTCGAGGGCTGAAGTGAGGGTTCATGCCAGAAGGCGGCTCAAATGCAGGATAAGGGAACGAGGCAGGCTTACGTTTCGGTGGAGGGTAACGGTTCGGGATAGGTTTAGGGTTAGGGTTAGGTCCCAGGAGGTTCCAGGCACTGAACTCACAGCAGGGCAGTGGTCTCCCCGAAGGGCTGAGTTGAGGGCACAAGGGACGGTGCCGGTCAGGGTCCCTCTTTGGCTGCCAAGACCACACACGTCGATAATCCCCTGGTCGAGGAGGCCTCCGGAATCCTCTCGGGAGCTGCAGCCGGGCCTGGGAAACGACATGGTGAGCTTCCAGGTTCCTTGCCGAGTCAGCCTGCACCGCTTCTGTTCCCTATGCGGGTGATGCTGTCCGACCTTGGAATTGGGTCCCCATGAGGAGAGAGCCTTATCTAGGGTTAGGGTTCGGACCAGGGACGAATCCAGGGCCGAAGCGACTCCGGTCTAGTGATCTCCCTCGAGGGCTGAAGTGAGGGCCCATGCCACAAGGCGGCTCAAATGCAGGATAAGGGAACGAGGCAGGCTTAGGTTTCAGTGCAGGGTAACGGTTCGGGGAAGGGTTATGGTTAGGGTTAGGTCCCAAGAGGTTCCAGACGCCAAACTCACAGCAGGGCAGTGTTCTTCACGAAGGGCTTAGTTGTGGGCACAAAGGACGGTGCCGGTCAGGATCCTTCTTTGGCTGCCAAGGCCACACACGTCGAAAAGCCCCTGGTCGAGGAGGCCTCCGGAATCCTCTCTGGAGATGCAGCCGGGCCTGGGAAACGACATGGTGAGTTTCCAGGTTCCTTGGCAAGTCAGCCTGCACCGCTTCTGGAAACCAGGCTCGTGATGATGTCCTACCTTGGAATTGGGTCCCCATGCGGAGAGAGCCTTATCTAGGGTTAGGGTTCGGTCCAGGGACGTCGCCAGGGGCGAAGCGACTCTGGTCTCGTGATCTCCCTCGAGGCCTGAAGTGAGGGCCCATTCCAGAAGGCGGCTCAAATGCAGGAATAGGATCGAAGCTGGCTTAGGTTTCGGTGGAGGGTCCTGGTTCGGGGTAGGGTTAGGGTTAGGGTTAGGTCCCAGGAGCTTCCAGGCGCCGATCCCAAAGCAGGGCAGTGGTCTCCCCGAAGGGCTGAGTTGAGGGCACAAGGGACCGTGCCGGTCAGGGTTCCTCTTTGGCTGTCAAGGCCACACAGTTCGATAATCCCCTGGTCGAGGACGCCTCCGGAATCCTCTCGGGAGCTGTAGCCGGGCCTGGGAAACGACATGGTGAGCTTCCAGGTTCCTTGCCGAGTCAGCCTGCACCGCTTGTGGACCCCAGGCACCTGATGCTGTCCGACCATGGAATTGGGTCCCCATTACGGGAGAGCCTTAGCTAGGATTAGGGTTCGGTCCAGGGACGTCGCCAGGGCCGAAGCGACTCCGGTCTCGTGATCTCCCTCGAGGGCTGAAGTGAGGGCCCATGCCAGGAGGGGGCTCCAATGCAGGATTAGGTGTCGAGGCAGGCTTAGGTTTCGGTGGAGGGTCCTGGTTCGGGATAGGGTTAGGGTTAGGGTTAGGTCCCAGGAGGTTCCAGGCGCTAAACTCACAGCAGGGCAGTGGTCTCCCCGAAGGGCTGAGTTGAGGGCACAAGGGACGGTGCCGGTCAGGGTCCCTCTTAGACTGCCAAGACCACACACGTAGATAAGCCCCTGGTCGAGTAGGCCTCCGGAATCCTCTCGGGAGCTGCAGCCGGGCCTGGGAAACGACATCGTGAGCTTCCAGGTTCCTTGCCGAGTCAGCCTGCACCGCTTATGTTCCCTATGCGCGTGTTACTGTCCGACCTTGAAATTGGGTCCCCATGAGGAGAGAGCCTTAGCTAGGGTTAAGGTTCGGTCCAGAGACGTCGCCAGGGCCGAAGCGACTCCGCTCTCGTGATCTGCCTCGAGGGCTGAAGTGAGGGCCCATGCCAGAAGGCGGCTCAAATGCAGGATAAGGGAACGAGGCAGGCTTAGGTTTCAGTGTAGGGTAACGGTTCCGGGAAGGGTTAGGGTTAGGGTTAGGTCCCAAGAGGTTCCATGCGCCGAACCCACAGAAGGGCAGTGGTCTCCCCGAAGGTCTGAGTTGAGGGCACAAAGGACGGTGCCGGTCAGGATCCCTCTTTGGCTACCAAGGCCACACACGTCCATAAGCCCCTGGTCAAGGAGGCCTCCGGAATCCTCTCGGGAGGTGCAGCCCGGTCTGGGAAACGACATGGTGAGCTTCCAGATTCCTTGCCGTGTGAGCCTGCACCCGTCTGGACCCCAGGCGCGTGATGCTGTCCGACCTTGGAATTGGGTCCACATGAGGAGAGAGCCTTAGCTAGGGTTAGGGTTCGGTCCAGGGACGACGGCAGGGCCGAAGCGACTCCGGTCTCATGATCTCCCTCGAGGGCTGAAGTGAGGGCCCATATCAGAAGGCGGCTCAAATGCAGGATAAGGGAACGAGGCAGGCTTATGTTTCGGTGGAGGCTAACGGTTCGGGGTAGGGTTAGGGTTAGGTTTAGGTCCCAGGAGGTTCCAGGCGCTGAACTCACAGCAGGGCAGTGGTCTCCCCGAAGGGCTGAGTTGAGGGCACAAGGGACGGTGCCGGTCAGGGTCCCTTTTTGGCTGCCAAGACCACACACGTCGATAAGCCCCTGGTCGAGGAGGCCTCCGGAATCCTCTCGGAAGCTGCAGCCGGGCCTGGGAAACGACATGGTGAGATTCCAAGTTCCATGCCGAGTCAGCCTGCACCGCTTCTGGACCCCAGGCGCGTGATGCTGTCTGACCTTGGAATTGGGTCCCAATGAGGACAGAGCCTTAGCTAGGGTTAGGGTTCGGTCCAGGGACGTCGCCAGGGCCGAAGCGACTCCGGTCTCGTGATCTCCCTCGAGGGCTGAAGTGAGGGCCCATGCCTGGAGGCGGCTCAAATGCAGGATTAGGTGTCGAGGCAGACTTAGGTTTCGGTGGAGGGTCCTGGTTCGGGGTAGGGTTAGGGTTAGGGTTAGGTCCCAGGAGGTTCCAGGCGATGAACTCACAGCAGGGCAGTGGTCTCCCCGAAGGGCTGAGTTGAGGGCACAAGGGACGGTGCCGGTCAGGGTCCCTCTTTGGCGGCCAAGACCACACACGGCGATAAGCCCCTGGTCGAGGAGGCCTCCGGAATCCCCTTGGGAGCTGCAGCCGGGCCTGGGAAACGACATGGTGAGCTTCCAGGTTCCTTGGCAAGTCAGCCTGCACCGCTTCTGGACCCCAGGCTCGTGATGCTGTCCTACGTTGGAATTGGGTCCCTATGGGGAGAGAGCCTTATCTAGGGTTAGGGTTCAGTCCAGGGACGTCGCCAGGGCCGAAGCGACTCCGGTCTCGTGATCTCTCTCGAGGCCTGAAGTGAGGGCCCATTCCAGAAGGCGGCTCAAATGCAGGAATAGGATCGAGGCAGGCTTAGGTTTCGGTGGAGGTTAACGGTTCGCGGTGGGGATACGGTTAGAGTTAGGTCCCAGGAAGTTCCAGGCGCCAAATCCACAGCAGGGCAGTGTTCTCCCCGAAGGGCTGAGTTGAGGACACAGGGGTCGGTGCCGGTCAGGGTCCCTCTTTGGCTGCCAAGAGCACACACGTCGATAAGCCCCTGGTCGAGGAGGCCTCCGGAATCCTCTCGGGAGCTGCAGCCGGGCCTGGGAAACGACATGGTGAGCTTCCAGTTTCCTTGGCGAGTCAGCCTGCACCGCTTCTGGACCCCAGGCACGTGATGCTGTCCGACCTTGGAATTGGGTCCCCATGCGGAGAGAGCCTTAGCTAGGGTTAGGATTCGGTCTAGGGACGTCGCCAGGGCCGAAGCGACTCCGGTCTCGTGATCTCCCTCGAGGGCTGAAGTGAGGGCCCATGCCAGGAGGCGGCTCAAATGCAGGATTAGGGATCGAGGCAGGCTTAGGTTTCGGTGGAGGGTCCTGGTTCGGGGTAGGGTTAGGGTTAGGGTTAGGTCCCAGGAGGTTCCAGGCGCCGAACCCACTGCAGGGTAGTGGTCTCCCCGAAGGGCTGAGTTAAGGGCACAAGGGACGGTGCCGGTCAGGGTCCCTCTTTGACTGCCAAGGCCACACAGGTCGATAAGCCCTTGGTCGAGGAGGCCTCCGGAAAGTTCTCAGGTGCTGCAGCTGGGTCTGGGAAACGACATGGTGAGCTTCCAGATTCCTTGGCGAGTCAGCCTGCACCGCTTCTGGACACCAGGCGCATGATGCTGTCCGACCATGGAATTGGGTCCCCATGAGGAGAGAGCCTTAGCTAGGGTTAGGGTTCTGTCCAGGGACGTCGCCAGGGCCGAAGCGACTCCGGTCTCATGATCTCCTTCGAGGGCTGAAGTAAGGGCCCATGCCAGAAGGCGGCTCAAATGCAGGATAAGGGAACGAGGCAGGCTTAGGTTTCGTTGGAGGGTAACGGTTCGGGGTAGGGTTAGGGTTAGGGGTAGGACCCAGGAGGTTCCAGGCGCCAAACCCACAGCCGGGCAATGGTCTCCTCGAAGGGCTGAGTTGAGGGCACAAGGGACCGTGCCGGTCAGGATCCCTCTTTGGCTGCCAAGGCCACACACGTCGCTAAGCCCCTAGTCGAGGAGGCCTCCGGAATCGTCTCGGGAGCTGCAGCCGAGCCTGGGAAACGACATGGTGAGCTTCCAGGTTCCCTGCCGACTCTGCCTGCACCGCTTCTGGAACCCAGGCGCGAGATCCTGTCCGACCTTGGAATTGGGTCCCCATGAGGAGAGAGCCTTAGCTAGGGTTAGGGTTCTGTCCAGGGACGTCGCCAGGGCCAAAGCGACTCCGGTCTCGTGACCTCCCTCGAGGGCTGCAGTGAGGGCCCATGCCAGAAAGCGGCTCAAATGCAGGATTAGGGAACGAGGCAGGCTTAGTTTTCGGTGTAGGGAAATGGTACGGGTAGGTTTAGGTCCCAGGAGGTTCCAGGCGCCGAACACACAGCAGGGCAGCGGTCTCCTCGAAGGGCTGATTTGAGGGCACAAGGGACGGTGCCGCTCAGGGTCCCTCTTTGGCTGCCAAGGCCACACACGTCGATAAGCCCCTGGTCGAGGAGGCCTCCGGAAACCTCTCGGGACCTGCAGCCGGGCCTGGGAAACGACATGGTGAGATTCCAAGTTCCATGCCGAGTCAGCCTGCACCGCTTCTGGACCCCAGGCGCGTGATGCTGTCCGACCTTGGAATTGGGTCCCCATGAGGAGAGAGCCTTAGCTAGGGTTAGGGTTCGGTCCAGGGACGTCACCAGGGCCGAAGCGACTCCGCTCTCATGATCTCCCTCGAGGGCTGAAGTGAGGGCCCAAGCCAGGAGGCGGCTCAAATGCAGGATTAGGGATCGAGGCAGGCTTAGGTTTCGGTGTAGGGAAATGGTTCGGGGTAGGGTTAGGTCCCAGGAGGTTCCAGGCGCTGAACTCACAGCAGGGCAGTGGTCTCCCCGAAGGGCTGAGTTGAGGGCACAAGGGACGGTGCCGGTCAGGGTCGCTTTTTGGCTGCCAAGACCACACACGTCGATAAGCCCCTGGTCGAGGAGGCCTCCGGAATCCTTTCGGGCGCTGCAGCCGGGCCAGGGAAACGACATGGTGATATTCCAAGTTCCATGCCGAGTCAGCCTGCACGGCTTCTGGACCCCAGGCGCATGATGCTGTCCGACCTTGGAATTGGGTCCCCATGAGGAGAGAGCCTTAGCTAGGGTTAGGGTTCGGTCCAGGGACGTCGCCAGGGCTGAAGCGACTCCGGTCTCGTGATCTCCCTAGAGGGCTGAAGTGAGGGCCTATGCCAGGAGTCGGCTCAAATGCAGGATTAGGGATCGAGGCAGGCTTAGGTTTCGGTAGAGGGTCCTGGATCGGGGTAGGGTTAGGGCTAGGGTTAGGTCCCAGGAGGTTCCAGGCGCCGAACCCACAGCCCGGAAGTGGTCTCCCCGAAGGGCTCAGTTGAGGGCACAAAGGACGGTGCCGGTCAGGATCCCTCTTTGGCTGACAAAGCCACACAAGTCGATAAGCCCCTGGTCGAGGAGGCCTCCGGAATCCTCTCGGGAGCTGCAGTCGAGCCTGGGAAACGACATGGTGAGCTTCCAGGTTCCTTGCGAGTCAGCCTGCACCGCTTCTGGAACCCAGGCGCGTGATGCTGTCTGACCTTGGAATTGGGTCCCCATGAGAAGAGGGCCTTAGCTAGGGTTAGGGTTCGGTCCAGGGACGTCGCAGGGCCGAAGCGACTCCGGTCTCGTGATCTCCCACGAGGGCTGAAGTGAGGGCCCATTCCAGAAGGCGGCTCAAATGCAGGACTGGGATCGAGGCAGGCTTAGGTTTCGGTGGAGGGTAACGGTTCGCGTTGGGGTTAGGGTTAGGGTTAGGTCCCAGGAGGTTCCAGGCGCCGAACCCACAGCAGGGCAGTGGTCTCCCCGAAGGGCTGAGTTGAGGGCACAAGGGACGGTGCCGGTCAGGGTCCCTCTTTGGCTGTCAAGGCCACACACGTCGATAAGCCCCTGGTCGAGGAGGCCTCCGGAATCCTCTCGGGAGCTGCAGCCCCGCCTGGGAAACGACATGGTGAGCTTCCAGTTTCCTTGGCGAGTCAGCCTGCACCGCTTCTGTACCCCAGGAGCGTGATGCTGTCTGACCTTGGAATTGGGTCCCCATGAGGAGAGAGCCTTAGCTAAGGTTAGGATTCGGCCCAGGGACGAAGCCAGGGCCGAAGCGACTCCGGTTTCGTGATCTCCCTCGAGGGTTGAAGTGAGGGCCCATGCCAGGAGGCGGCTCAAATGCAGGATTAGGGATCGAGGCAGGCTTAGGTTTCGGTGGAGGGTCCTGGTTCGGGATAGGGTTAGGGTTAGGGTTAGGTCCCAGGAAGCTCCAGGCGCCGAACCCACAGCAGGGCAGTGGACTCCTCAATGGGCTGAGTTGAGCGCAAAAGGGACGGTGCCGGTCAGGGTCCCTCTTTGGCTGCCAAGGCCACACACGTCGATAAGCCCCTGGTCGAGGAGGCCTCCGGAATCCACTCGGGAGCTGCAGCCGGGCCTGGGAAACGACATGGTGAGCTTCCAGGTTCCTTGCCGAGTCAGCCGGCACCACTTCTGGACCCCAGGCCCGTGATGATGTCCGACCTTGGAATTGGGTTCCCATTAGGAGAGAGTCTTAGCTAAGGTTAGGATTCGGCCCAGGGACGAAGCCAGGGCCGAAGCGACTCCGGTCTCGTGGTCTCCCTCGAGGGCTAAACTCAGGGCCCATGCCAGAAGGCGGCTCAAATGCAGGATATGGGAACGAGGCCGGCTTAGGTTTCGGTGGAGGGTCCTGGTTCGGGGTAGGGTTAGGGTTAGGACCCGGAGGTTCCAGGCGCAGAACCCACAGCAGGGCAGTGGTCTCCCCGAAGGACTGAGTTGAGGGCACAAGGGACGGTGCAGGTCAGGATCCCTCTTTGGCTGCCAAGGCCACACACGTCGATAAGCCCCTGGACGAGGAGGCCTCCGAAATCCTCTCGGGAGCTGCAGCCGCGCCTGGGAAAGGACATGGTGAGCTTCCAGGTTCCTTGCCGAGTCTGCCGGCACCGCTTCTGGACCCCAGGCGCGTGACGCTGTCCGACCTTGGAATTGGGTCCCCATAAGGACCGAGCCTTAGCTAGGGTTAGGGTTCGGTCCAGGGACGTCGCCAGGGCCGACGCGACTCCGGTCTCGTGATCTCCCTCGAGGGCTGAAGTGAGGGCCCATGCCAGAAGGCGGCTCAAATGCAGGATATGGGAACGAGGCAGGCTTACGTTTCGGTGGAGGGAAACGGTTCGGGGAAGGGTTAGGGTTAGGGTTAGGTCCCAGGAGGTTCCAGGCGCCGAACCCACAGCAGGGTAGTGGTCTCCCCGAAGGGCTGAGTTAAGGGCACAAGGGACGGAGCCAGTCAGGGTCCCTCTTTGACTGCCAAGGCCACAGAGGTCGATAAGCCCTTGGTCGAGGAGGCCTCCGGAAAGCTCTCGGGTGCTGCAGCCAGGTCTGGGAAACGACATGGTGAGCTTCCAGATTCCTTGGCGAGTCAGCCTGCACCGCTTCTGGACCCCAGGCGCATGATGCTGTCCGAGCATGGAATTGGGTCCCCATGAGGAGAGAGCCTTAGCTAGGGTTAGGGTTCAGTCCAGGGACGTCGCCAGGGCCGAAGCGACTCCGGTCTCATGGTCTCCTTCGAGGGCTGAAGTAAGGGCCCATGCCAGAAGGCGGCTCAAATGCAGGATAAGGGAACGAGGCAGGCTTAGGTTTCGTTGGAGGGTAACGGTTCGGGGTAGGGTTAGGGTTAGGGTTAGGACCCAGGAGGTTCCAGGCACCGAACCCACAGCCGGGCAGTGGTCTCCTCGAAGGGCTGAGTTGAGGGCACAAGGGACGGTGCCGGTCAGGATCCCTCTTTGGCTGCCAAGGCCACACAGGTCGATAAGCCCCTGGTCGTGGAGGCCTCCGGAATCCTCTCGGGAGCTGCAGCCGAGCCTGGAAACGACATGGTGAGCTTCCAGGTTCCCTGCCGACTCTGCCTGCACCGCTTCTGGAACCCAGGCGCGTGATGCTGTCCGACCTTGGAATTGGGTCCCCATGAGGAGAGAGCCTTAGCTAGGGTTAGGGTTCGGTCCAGGGACGTCGCCAGGGCCGAAGCGACTCCGGTCTCGTGATCACCCTCGAGGGCTGAAGTGAGGGCCCATGCCAGAACGCGGCTCAAATGCAGGATTAGGGAACGAGGCAGGCTTAGGTTTCGGTGGAGGGAAATGGTATGGGTAGGGTTAGGTCCCAGGAAGTTCCAGGCGCCGATCCAAAGCAGGGCAGTGGTCTCCCCGAAGGGCTGAGTTCAGGGCACA
Organism: Prionailurus viverrinus; assembly: GCF_022837055.1. Lineage (NCBI taxonomy): Eukaryota > Metazoa > Chordata > Mammalia > Carnivora > Felidae > Prionailurus > Prionailurus viverrinus. The sequence goes on from NC_062575.1 coordinate 5,181,670, forward strand.
AGGGACAGTGCCGGTCAGGGTCCCTCTTTGGCTGCCAAGACCACACACTTCGATAAGCCCTTGGTCGAGGAGGCCTCCGGAATCCTCTCGGGAGCTGCAGCCGGGCCTGGGAAACGACATGGTGAGCTTCCAGGTTCCTTGCCGAGTCAGCCTGCACCGCTTCTGTTCCCTATGCGCGTGATGCTGTCCGACCTTGGAATTGGGTCCCCATGAGGAGAGAGCCTTAGCTAGGGTTAGGGTTCGGTCCAGGCACGATGCCAGGGCCGAAGCGACTCCGCTCTCGTGATCTCCCTGGAGGGCTGAATTGAGGGCCCATGCCAGAAGGCGGCTCAAATGCAGGATAAGGGAACGAGGCAGGCTTAGGTTTCAGTGGAGGGTAACGGTTCGGGGAAGGGTTAGGGTTAGGGTTAGGTCCCCAGTGGTTCCAGACGCCGAACTCACAGCAGGGCAGTGTTCTTCCCGAAGGGCTTAGTTGCGGGCACAAAGGACGGTGCCGGTCAGGATCCCTCTTTGGCTGCCAAGGCCACACGTCGATAAGCCCCTGGTCGAGGAGGCCTCCGGAAACCTCTCGGGAGCTGCAGCCGGGCCTGGGAAACGACATGGTGAGCTTCCAGGTTCCTTGACGAGTCAGCCTGCACCGCTTCTGGACAGCAGGGGCGTGATGCTGTCCGACCTTGCAATTGGGTCCCCATGCAGGGAGAGCCTTAGCTAGGGTTAAGGTTCGGTCCAGCGACGTCGCCAGGGCGGAAGCGACTCTGGTCTCGGGATCTCCCTCGAGGGCTGAAGTGAGGGCCCATGCCAGGAGGCGGCTCAAATGCAGGATTAGGGATCGAGGCAGGCTTAGGTTTCGGTGGAGGGTAACGGTTCCGGTTAGGTTTCGGTTTAGGGGTAGGCCCCAGGAGGTTCCAGGCGCCGAGCTCACAGCAGGGCAGTGGTCTCCCCGAAGGGCTGAGTTGAGGGCACAAGGGACGGTGCCGGTCAGGGTCCCTCTTTGGCTCAAGGCCACACACGTCGATAAGCCCCTGGTCGAGGAGGCCTCCGGAATCCTCTCGGGAGCTGCAGCCGGGCCTGGGAAACGACATGGTGAGATTCCAAGTTCCATGCCGAGTCAGCCTGCACCGCTTCTGGACCCCAGGCGCGTGATGCTGTCCGAGCTTCGAATGGGTCCCCATGAGGAGAGAGCTTAGCTAGGGTTAGGGTTCGGTCCAGGGACGTCGCCAGGGCCGAAGCGACTCCGGTCTCGTGATCTCCCTCGAGGGCTGAAGTGAGGTCCCATGCCAGGAGGCGGCTCAAATACAGGATTAGGAATCGAGGCAGGCTTAGGTTTCGGTGGATGATCCTGGTTCGAGGTAGGGTTAGGGTTAGGGTTAGGTCCCAGGAGGTTCCAGGCGCTGAACTCACAGCAGGGCAGTGGTCTCCCCGAAGGGCTGAGTTGAGGGCACAAGGGACGGTGCCGGTCAGGGTCGCTTTTTGGCTGCCAAGACCACACACGTCGATAAGCCCCTGGTCGAGGAGGCCTCCGGAATCCTCTCGGGAGCTGCAGCCGGGCCAGGGAAACGACATGGTGATATTCCAAGTTCCATGCCGAGTCAGCCTGCACGGCTTCTGGACCCCAGGCGCATGATGCTGTCCGACCTTGGAATTGGGTCCCCATGAGGAGAGAGCCTTAGCTAGGGTTAGGGTTCGGTCCAGGGACGTCGCCAGGGCCGAAGCGACTCCGGTCTCGTGATCTCCCTAGAGGGCTGAAGTGAGGGCCTATGCCAGGAGTCGGCTCAAATGCAGGATTAGGGATCGAGGCAGGCTTAGGTTTCGGTAGAGGGTCCTGGATCGGGGTAGGGTTAGGGTTAGGGTTAGGTCCCAGGAGGTTCCAGGCGCCGAACCCACAGCCCGGAAGTGGTATCCCCGAAGGGCTCAGTTGAGGGCACAAAGGACGGTGCCGGTCAGGATCCCTCTTTGGCTGACAAAGCCACACACGTCAATAAGCCCCTGGTCGAGGAGGCCTCCGGAATCCTCTCGGGAGCTGCAGCCGGGCCTGGGAAACGACATGGTGAGCTTCCAGGTTCCTTGACGAGTCAGCCTGCACCGCTTCTGGACAGCAGGGGCATGATGCTGTCCGACCTTGCAATTGGGTCCCCATGCGGGGAGAGCCTTAGCTAGGGTTAAGGTTCGGTCCAGCGACGTCGCCAGGGCGGAAGCGACTCTGGTCTCGGGATCTCCCTCGAGGGCTGAAGTGAGGGCCCATGCCAGGAGGCGGCTCAAATGCAGGATTAGGGATCGAGGCAGGCTTAGGTTTCGGTGGAGGGTAACGGTTCGGGTTAGGTTTAGGTTTAGGGGTAGGACCCAGGAGGTTCCAGGCGCTGAGCTCACAGCAGGGCAGTGGTCTCCCCGAAGGGCTGAGTTGAGGGCACAAGGGACGGTGCCCGTCAGGGTCCCTCTTTGGCTCAAGGCCACACACGTCGATAAGCCCCTGGTCGAGGAGGCCTCCGGAATCCTCTCGGGAGCTGCAGCCGGGCCTGGGAAACGACAACGTGAGATTCCAAGTTCCATGCCGAGTCAGCCTGCACCGCTTCTGGACCCCAGGCGCGTGATGCTGTCCGAGCTTCGAATGGGTCCCCATGAGGAGAGAGCCTTAGCTACGGTTAGGGTTCGGTCCAGGGACGTCGCCAGGGCCGAAGCGACTCCGGTCTCGTGATCTCCCTCGAGGGCTGAAGTGAGGTCCCATGCCAGGAGGCGGCTCAAATACAGGATTAGGGATCGAGGCAGGCTTAGGTTTCGGTGGATGATCCTGGTTCGAGGTAGGGTTGGGGTTAGGGTTAGGACCCAGGAGGTTCCAGGCGCTGAACTCACAGCAGGGCAGTGGTCTCCCCGAAGGGCTGATTGAGGGCACAAGGGACGGTGCCGGTCAGGGTCGCTTTTTGGCTGCCAAGACCACACACGTCGATAAGCCCCTGGTCGAGGAGGCCTCCGGAATCCTCTCGGGAGCTGCAGCCGGGCCAGGGAAACGACATGGTGATATTCCAAGTTCCATGCCGAGTCAGCCTGCACGGCTTCTGGACCCCAGGCGCATGATGCTGTCCGACCTTGGAATTGGGTCCCCATGAGGAGAGAGCCTTAGCTAGGGTTAGGGTTCGGTCCAGGGACGTCGCCAGGGCCGAAGCGACTCCGGTCTCGTGATCTCCCTAGAGGGCTGAAGTGAGGGCCTATGCCAGGAGTCGGCTCAAATGCATGATTAGGGATCGAGGCAGGCTTAGGTTTCGGTAGAGGGTCCTGGATCGGGGTAGGGTTAGGGTTAGGGTTAGGTCCCAGGAGGTTCCAGGCGCCGAACCCACAGCCCGGAAGTGTTCTCCCCGAAGGGCTCAGTTGAGGGCACAAAGGACGGTGCCGGTCAGGATCCCTCTTTGGCTGACAAAGCCACACACGTCGATAAGCCCCTGGTCGAGGAGGCCTCCGGAATCCTCTCGGAAGCTGCAGCCGGGCCTGGGAAACGACATGGTGAGATTCCAGATTCCTTGCGAGTCAGCCTGCACCGCTTCTGGACCCCAGGCGCGTGATGCTGTCTGACCTTGGAATTGGGTCCCCATGAGGAGAGAGCCTTAGCTAGGGTTAGGGTTCTGTCCAGGGACGTCGCCAGGGCCGAAGCGACTCCGCTCTCGTGATCTCCCTCGGGGGCTGAAGTGAGGGCCCATTCCAGAAGGCGGCTCAAATGCAGGACTGGGATCGAGGCAGGCTTAGGTTTCGGTGGAGGGTAACGGTTCGCGTTGGGGTTAGGGTTAGGGTTAGGTCCCAGGAGGTTCCAGGCGCCGAACCCACAGCAGGGCAGTGGTCTCCCCGAAGGGCTGAGTTGAGGGCACAAGGGACGGTGCCGGTCAGGGTCCCTCTTTGGCTGTCAAGGCCACACACGTCGATAAGCCCCTGGTCGAGGAGGCCTCCGGAATCCTCTCGGGAGCTGCAGCCGCGCCTGGGAAAGGACATGGTGAGCTTCCAGGTTCCTTGCCGAGTCTGCCGGCACCGCTTCTGGACCCCAGGCGCGTGACGCTGTCCGACCTTGGAATTGGGTCCCCATAAGGACCGAGCCTTAGCTAGGGTTAGGGTTCGGTCGAGGGACGTCGCCAGGGCCGAAGCGACTCCGGTCTCGTGATCTCCCTCGAGGGCTGAAGTGAGGGCCCATGCCAGAAGGCGGCTCAAATGCAGGATATGGGAACGAGGCAGGCTTACGTTTCGGTGGAGGGAAACGGTTCGGGGAAGGGTTAGGGTTAGGGTTAGGTCCCAGGAGGTTCCAGGCGCCGAACCCACAGCAGGGTAGTGGTCTCCCCGAAGGGCTGAGTTAAGGGCACAAGGGACGGTGCCGGTCAGGGTCCCTCTTTGACTGCCAAGGCCACAGAGGTCGATAAGCCCTTGGTCGAGGAGGCCTCCGGAAAGCTCTCGGGTGCTGCAGCCAGGTCTGGGAAACGATATGGTGAGCTTCCAGATTCCTTGGCGAGTCAGCCTGCACCGCTTCTGGACCCCAGGCGCATGATGCTGTCCGAGCATGGAATTGGGTCCCCATGAGGAGAGAGCCTTAGCTAGGGTTAGGGTTCGGTCCAGGGACGTCGCCAGGGCCTAAGCGACTCCGGTCTCATGGTCTCCTTCGAGGGCTGAAGTAAGGGCCCATGCCAGAAGGCGGCTCAAATGCAGGATAAGGGAACGAGGCAGGCTTAGGTTTCGTTGGAGGGTAACGGTTTGGGGTAGGGTTAGGGTTAGGGGTAGGACCCAGGAGGTTCCAGGCGCCGAACCCACAGCCGGGCAGTGGTCTCCTCGAAGGGCTGAGTTGAGGGCACAAGGCACGGTACCGGTCAGGGTCGCTTTTTGGCTGCCAAGACCACGCACGTCGATAAGCCCCTGGTCGAGGAGGCCTCCGGAAACCTCTCGGGAGCTGCAGCCGTGCCTGGGAAACGACATGGTGAGCTTCCAGGTTCCTTGCCGAGTCAGCCTGCACCGCTTCTGTTACCTATGCGCGTGATGCTGTCCGACCTTGGAATTGGGTCCCCATGAGGAGAGAGCCGTAGCTAAGGTTAGGGTTCGGTCCAGGGACGATGCCAGGGCCGAAGCGACTCTGCTCTCGTGATCTCTCTCGAGGGCTGAAGTGAGGACCCATGCCAGAAGGCGGCTCAAATGCAGGATAAGGGAATGAGGCAGGCTTAGGTTTCAGTGGAGTGTAACGGTTCGGGGAAGGGTTAGGGTTAGGTTTAGGTCCCAAGAGGTTCCAGACGCAGAACTCACAGCAGGGCAGTGTTCTTCCGTAAGGGTTTAGTTGCGGGCACAAACGACGGTGCCGGTCAGGATCCCTCTTTGGCTGCCAAGGCCACACACGTCATTAAGCCCCTGGTCGAGAAGGCCTCGGGAATCCTCTCGGGAGCTGCAGCCGGGCCAGGGAAACGACATGGTGATATTCCAAGTTCCATGCCGAGTCAGCCTGCACGGCTTCTGGACCCCAGGCGCATGATGCTGTCCGACCTTGGAATTGGGTCCCCATGAGGAGAGAGCCTTAGCTAGGGTTATGGTTCGGTCCAGGGACGTCGCCAGACCCGAAGCGACTCCGGTCTCGTGATCTCCCTAGAGGGCTGAAGTGAGGGCCTATGCCAGGAGTCGGCTCAAATGCAGGATTAGGGATCGAGGCAGGCTTAGGTTTCGGTAGAGGGTCCTGGATCGGGGTAGGGTTAGGGTTAGGGTTAGGTCCCAGGAGGTTCCAGGCGCCGAAACCACAGCCCGGAAGTGGTCTCCCCGAAGGGCTCAGTTGAGGGCACAAAGGACGGTGCCGGTCAGGATCCCTCTTTGGCTGACAAAGCCACACAAGTCGATAAGCCCCTGGTCGAGGAGGCCTCCGGAATCTTCTCGGGAGCTGCAGCCGGTTCTGGGAAACTACATGGTGAGCTTCCAGATTCCTTGCCGAGTCAGCCTGCACCGCTTCTGGACCCCAGTCGCGTGATGCTCTCCGACCTTGGAATTGGGTCCCCATGAGGAGAGAGCCTTAGCTAGGGTTAGGGTTCGGTCCAGGGACGACGCCAGGGCGGAAGCGACTCTGGTCTCATGATCTCCCTCGAGGCCTGAAGTGAGGGCCCATGCCAGGAGGTGGCTCAAATGCAGGAATAGGGATCGAGGCTGGCTTATGTTTCGGTGGAGGGTCCTGGTTCGGGGTAGGTTTAGGGTTAGGGTTAGGTCCCAGGAGGTTCAAGGCGCCGAACCCACAGCCGGGCAGTGGTCTCCCCAAAGAGTTGAGTTGAGGGCCCAAGGGACCGTGCCGGTCAGGGTCCCTCTTTGGCTGTCAAGGCCACACACGTCGATAAGCCCCTGGTCGAGGAGGCCTCCGGAATCCTCTCTGGAGCTGTAGCCGGGCCTGGGAAACGACATGGTGAGATTCCAAGTTCCATGCCGAGTCAGCCTGCACCGCTTCTGGACCCCAGGCGTGTGATGCTGTCCGACCTTGGAATTGGGTCCCCATGAGGAGAGAGCCTTAGCTAGGGTTAGGGTTCGGTCCAGGGACGATGCCAGGGCCGAAGCGACTCCGCTCTCATGATCTCCCTCGAGGGCTGAAGTGAGGGCCCATGCCAGGAGGCTGCTCAAATGTAGGATAAGGGGACGAGGCAGGCTTAGATTTCAGTGGAGGGTAATGGTTCGGGGAAGGGTTAGGGTTAGGGTTAGGCCCCAAGAGGTTCCAGACGCCGAACTCACAGCAGGGCAGTGGTCTCCCCGAAGGGCTGAGTTGAGGGCAGAAGGGACGGTGCCGGTAAGGGTCCCTCTTTGGCTTTCAAGGCCACACACGTCGATAAGCCCCTGGTCGAGGAGGCCTCCGGAATCCTCCCGGGAGCTGCAGCCGGGCCTGGGAAACGACATGGTGAGCTTCCAGGTTCCTTGACGAGTCAGCCTGCACCGCATCTGGACACCAGGCGCGTGATGCTGTCCGACCTTGGAATTGGGTCCCCATTAGGGAGAGCCTTAGCTAGGGTTAGGGTTCGGTCCAGGGACGTCGCCAGGGCCGAGGCGACTCCGGTCTCGTGATCTCCCTCGAGGGTTGAAGTGAGGGCCCATGCCAGGAGGCGGCTCAAATGCAGGATTAGGTGTCGAGGCAGGCTTAGGTTTCGGTGGAGGGCCCTTCTTCGTGGCAGGGTTAGGGTTAGGGTTAGGTCCCAGGAGGTTCCAGGCGCTGAACTCACAGCAGGGCAGTGGTCTCCCCGAAGGGCTGAGTTGAGGGCATAAGGGACGGTGCCGGTCAGTGTCCCTCTTTGGCTGCCAAGACTACACACGGCGATAAGCCCCTGGTCGAGGAGGCCTCCGGAATCCTCTCGGGAGCTGCAGCCGGGCTTGGGAATCGACATGGTGAGCTTCCAGGTTCCTTGGCAAGTCAGCTTGCACCGCTTCTGGAATCCAGGCTCGTGATGCTGTCCTACGTTGGAATTGGGTCCCCATGCGGAGAGAGCCTTATCTAGGGTTAGGGTTCGGTCCAGGGACGATGCCAGGGCCGAAGAGACTCCGCTCTCGTGATCTCCCTCGAGGCCTGAAGTGAGGGCCCATTCCAGAAGGCGGCTCAAATGCAGGAATAGGGATCGAGGCTGGCTTAGGTTTCGGTGGAGGGCCCTTCTTCGGGGTAGGGTTAGGGTTAGGGTTAGGTCCCAGGAGGTTCCAGGCGCCGATCCCAAAGCAGGGCAGTGGTCTCCCCGAAGGGCTGAGTTGAGGGCACAAGGGACGGTGCCGGTCAGGGTCCCTCTTTGGCTGCCTAGACTACACACGGCGATAACCCCTGGTCGAGGAGGCCTCCGGAATCCTCTCGGGAGCTGCAGCTGGGCCTGGGAAACGACATGGTGAGCTTCCAGGTTCCTTGCCGAGTCAGCCTGCACCGCTTCTGTTACCTATGCGCGTGATGCTGTCCGACCTTGGAATTGGGTCCCCATGAGGAGAGAGCCTTAGCTAAGGTTAGGGTTCGGTCCAGGGACGATGCCAGGGCCGAAGCGACTCTGCTCTCGTGATCTCTCTCGAGGGCTGAAGTGAGGACCCATGCCAGAATGCGCCCCAAATGCAGGATAAGGGTACGAGGCAGGCTTCGGTTTCAGTGGAGGGTAACGGTTCGGGGAAGGGTTAGGGTTAGGTTTAGGTCCCAAGAGGTTCCAGACGCAGAACTCACAGCAGGGCAGTGTTCTTCCGTAAGGGTTTAGTTGCGGGCACAAACGACGGTTCTGGTCAGGATCCCTCTTTGGCTGCCAAGGCCACACACGTCATTAAGCCCCTGGTCGAGAAGGCCTCGGGAATCCTCTCGGGAGCTGCAGCAGGGCCTGGGAAACGACATGGTTAGCTTCCAGGTTCCTTGACGAGTCAGCCTGCACCGCTTCTCGACACCAGGCGCGTGATGCTGCCCGACCTTGGAATTGGGTCCCCATGAGGAGAGAGCCTTAGCTATGGTTAAGGTTGGGTCCAGCGACGTCGCCAGGGCCGAAGCGACTCTTGTCTCGTGATCTCCCTCGAGGGCTGAAGTGAGGGCCCATGCCAGGAGGCGGCTCAAATGCAGGATTAGGGATCGAGGCAGGCTTAGGTTTCGGTGGAGGGTAACGGTTCGGGTTAGGTTTAGGTTTAGGGGTAGGACCTAGGAGGTTCCAGGCGCCGAACTCACAGCAGGGCAGTGGTCTCCCCGAAGGGCTGAGTTGAGGGCACAAGGGACGGTGCCGGTCAGGGTCCCTCTTTGGCTACCAAGACCACACACATCTGTAAGCCCCTGGTCGAGGAGGCCTCCGGAATCCTCTCTGGAGCTGCAGCCGGGTCTGGGATACGACATGGTGAGATTCCAAGTTCCATGCCGAGTCAGCCAGCCCCACTTCTGGACCCCAGGCGCGTGATGCTGTCCGACCTTGGAATTGGGTCCCCATGAGGAGAGAGCCTTAGCCAGGGTTAGGGTTCGGTCCAGGGACGTCGCCAGGGCCGAAGCGACTCCGGTCTCGTGATCTCCCTCGAGGGCTGAAGTGAGGGCCCATGCCAGGAGGCGGCTCAAATGCAGGATTAGGTGTCGAGGCAGGCTTAGGTTTCGGTGGAGGGTCCTGGTTTGGGGTAGGGTTAGGGTTAGGGTTAGGTCCCAGGAGGTTGAAGGCGCTGAACTCACAGCAGGGCAGTGGTCTCCCCGAAGGGGTGAGTTGAGGGCACAAGGGACGGTGCCGGTCAGGGTCCCTCTTTGGCTGCCAAGGCCACACACGTCGATAAGCCCCTGGTCGAGGAAGCCTCCGGAATCCTCTCGGGAGCTGCAGCCGGGCCTGGGAAACGACAGGGTGAGATTCCAAGTTGCATGTAGAGTCAGCCAGCACCGCTTCTGGACCCCAGGCCCATGATGCTGTCCGACCTTGGAATTGGGTCTCCATGAGGAGAGAGCCTTAGCTAGGGCTAGGGTTCGGTCCAGGGATGTCGCCAGGGCCGATGCGACTCCGATCTTGTGATCTCCCTCGAGGTCTGAAGTGAGGGCCCATGCCAGGAGGCGGCTCAAATGCAGGATTAGGGATCGAGGCAGGCTTAGGTTTCGGTAGAGGGTCCTGGTTCGGGGTCGGGTTAGGGTTAGGGTTGGGTCCCAGGAGGTTCCAGGCGCTGAACCCACAGCCGGGCAATGGTCTCCCCGAAGGGCTCAGTTGAGGGCAAAAGGGACGGTGCCAGTCAGGATCCCTCTTTGGCTGCCAAGGCCACACACGTCGATAAGCCCCTGGTCGAGGAGGCCTCCGGAATCCTCCCGGGAGCTGCAGCCTGGCCTGGGAAACGACATGGTGAGCTTCCAGGTTCCTTGCCGAGTCAGCCTGCACGGCTTCTGTTCCCTATGCGCGTGATGCTGTGAGACCTTGTAATTGGGTCCCCATGAGGAGACAGCCTTAGCTAGGGTTAGGGTTCGGTCCAGGGACTACGCCAGGGACGAAGCGACTCCGCTCTCGTGATCTCCCTCGAGGACTGAAGTGTGGGCCCATGCCAGGAGGAGGCTCAAATCCAGGATTAGTGATCGAGGCAGTCTTAGGTTTCGGTGTAGGGTCCCGGATCGCGGTAGGGTTAGGGTTAGGGTTGTGTACCTGGAGGCTCCAGGCGCCGAACCCACATCAGGGCAGTGGTCTCCCCAAAGGGCTGAGTTGAGGGCACGAGGGACGGTGCCAATCAGGATCCCTCTTTGGCTGCCAAGTCCACACACGTCGATAAGCCCCTGTTCGAAGAGGCCTCCGGATTTCTCTCAGAAGCTGCAGCCGGGCCTGGGAAACGACATGGTGAGCTTCCAGGTTCCTTGCCGATTCAGCCTGCACCAGATCTGGACCCCAGGGACGTGATGCTGTAAGACCTTGGAATTGGGTCCCCATGAGGAGAGAGTCTTAGCTAGGGTTAGGGTTCGGACCAGGGACGTCGCCAGGGTCTAAGAGACTCCTATGTCGTGATCTCCCTCGAGGGCTGAAGTGAGGGCCCATACCAGAAGGCGACTCAAATGCAGGATTAGGGATCGACGCAGGCTTATGTTTCGGTGGAGGGTCCCGGTTCGGGATAGGGTTAGGGTTAGGGTGGGGTCCCAAGAGGTTCCAGGCTCCGAACCCACAGAGGGCAGTGGTTTCTCCGAAGGGCTGAGTTGAGGGCACAAGGGACGGTGCCGTTCTGGATCCCTCTTTGCCGGCCAAGGCCACACACGTCGATAAGCCCCTGGTCGAGGAGGCCTCCGGAATCCTCTTGGGAGCTGCAGCCGGGTCTGGGAAACGACATGGTGAGCTTCCAGGGCCTTGCCGAGTCAGCCTCCACCGCTTCTGGACCCCAGGTGCAAGATGCTGTCAGACCTAGGAATTGTGTCCCCATGAGGAGAGAGCCTTAGCTAGGGTTATGTTTCACTCCAGGGACGTCGCCAGGGCCGAACGACTCTGGTTTCGTGATCTCCCTTGACAGCTGAAGTGAGGGCCCATGCCAGGAGGCGGCTCAAATGCAAGATTAGGGTTCGAGGCAGGCCTAGGTTTTGGTGGAGGGTCCCCGTTCGGGGTAGGGTTAAGGTTAGGGTTAGGTCCCATGAGGTTCCAGGCGTCGAACCCGCAGCAGGGCAGTGATCTCCCCGAAGGGCTGAGTTGAGGGCACAAGGGATGGTGGCGGACAGGATCCCTCCTTGGCTGCCCAGGCCACACATGTTGTTCCTCCCGTGGTCGAGGAGACCTCCGGAATCCTTTCGGGCAGCTGCAGCCGGGCCTGGAAATGACATGTTGAGCTTCCTGGTTCCATGCCGAGTCAGCATGCACTGCTTCTGGACCCCAGGAGTGGTGAACTTCTGCATTCAGAGAGGCACAAGACATACTTCGAAGACAACCCCCCGGACCTTCAGCTGCTGTGGCATGATCTGCCTTACACCCTGCTGTGGTGAAGCCCCACCTGGCCCATGTCCCTGACTACCTTGTCCCTCCTGCTCTGCGTCGTCTCCTCCACCCTCCCAAGAAGCGGAAGAAGCTGGCCTCTAAGAAAGCCAAGGTCAAGGAAGCACGGACCCAGAACCTACTGCGCAGCTTCAGGCACAGAGAGGAGAGATGTAGGCCCACCGCCGGTTCCTCCCTGAGGCTGTGCGTGCAGCCTCTGGTCTTGGGGATGCGTTCTGGGGCTGAGCAGGGAGCGTAGGCCAGCTTCCCGCCCTGGATGGTCTGGATGGTGGGGCAGGCAGCGCCGTGCTGGTGCTGGTTCCTGGTGCCACCAGGCTGGCACTTTGTTCCTCGACAGAATAAGGAGGCTGGCTGGCCTGACCTGTGCTTTCTCTCTTTGTATAGGTATGCTCATCCCTGGAAACCTTGGGAATTAAGCCGCATCCAGGAGGCGGAAAAACCGCATCCAGCAGGTCGTGTTGTCAGACGTTTGAATTGGGTCCCCATGGGGAAAGAGCCTTAGCTAGGGTTAAGGTTCGGTCCAGGGACGTTGCCAGGGCGGAAGCGACTCCAGTCTCGTGATCTCCCACGAGGGCTGAAGTGAGGGCCCATGCCAGAAGGCAGCTCAATTCCAGGGTTAGGGATCCTGGCAGGCTTAGGTTTTGGTGGAGGTTCCCGGTTCGGGGTAGGATTAGGGTTAGGGTTACCCCCCAGGAGCTCCAGGCGCCGAAACCACAGCAGGGTAGAGGTCTCCGCAAAGGGCTTAGTTGAGGGCACAAGAGACGGTGCCGGTCAGGATCCCTCTTTGGCTGCCAAGGCCACACAGGTCTATTGGCCCCTGATTGAGGAGGCCTCCGCACTCCTCTCGGACAGCGGTAGCCAGGCTTGGGAAACGACATGTTGAGCTTCCTGTTTCCTTGCCGAGTCAGCCTGCACCGCTTCTGAACCCCAGGAGCGTGGTGTTGTCAGACGTTGGAATTGGGTCCGCACGTGGACTGAGCATGAGCTAGAGTTAGAGTTTGGTCCAAGGACTTCGCCAGGGTCGAAGCGACTGCAGTCTCGTGATCCCCCTAGAGGGCTGAAGTGAGGGCCCATGCCAGAAGGCTGCTCAATTGCCGGGTTAGGAATTGAGGCAGGGTTAGGTTTCCGTGGAGAGTCCGGGTTCGGGGTAGGGTTAGGGTTAATGTTAGGTCCCAGGAGTCTCCAGGCGCCGAACACACAGCAGGGCAGTGGTATCTGCGAAGGGCTGCGTTTAGTGCACAAGGGACTGTGCCGGTCAGGATACGTCTTTGGCTACCAAGACCACACACGTCGATCGGCCCCTGGTCGAGGAGGCCTCCTGAATCCTCTTGCGCAGCTGAAGCCAGGCCTGGGAATCGACATGGTGAGCTTCCAGGTTCCATGCCGAGTCAGGTTGCACTGCTTCTGGACCCCAGGCCCGTGGTGTTGTCAGACGTTGGAATTGGGTCCCCATGGGGACTGAGCCTTAGCTCTGTTAGAGTTCGGTCCAGGGACGTAGCCTGTGCTGAAGCGACTCCAGTCTTCTGATCTCCCTCGAGGGCTGAAGTGAGGGCCCATGTCAGAAGGCAGCTCAATTCCAGGGTTAGGTATCGAGGCAGGCTTCTTTTTCGGTGGAGGGTCCCGGTTCGGGGTAGGGTTAGGTTTTGTTTTAGGTCCCAGGAGGTTCCAGGCGCCGAACCCTCAGCAGGGCAGTGGTCTCCCCAAAGGGCTGAACTGAGGGCACAAGGGATGGTTCCGTGCAGGATCTGTCTTTAGCTGCCTTGGCCACAGACGACGATTTGCCCCTGGTCGAGGAGGCCTCCAGAATCCTCTTAGTAGCTGCAGCCGGGCCTGGGAAACGACATGGTGCACTTCCAGGTTCCATGCCGAGTCAGCCTGCACCGCTTATGGACCCCAGGCGCGTGGTGTTGTCAAACGTTGGAATTGGGTCCCCATGAGCAGAGCCATAGCTTGGGTTAGGGTTCGGTCCAGGGACGTCGCCAGGGAGGTGGCATAGGGGGATGGGTTAAATGGGTGATGGGCTATGGAGGGCACTAGTAGTGAGGATCACTGGATGTTGTATGTAAGTGATGGATGACTACATTCCTTACCTGAAGCTAACATTACACTGCGTGTTAACCAACTGGAATTTAAATAAAAACTTGAAAAAATGAGTATTAAAAAAAACACATAAATACGTTTAAACTGAACTAAATAAATACATGTTAAAAAGGAAAAAGGAAACTCATGTGAGGATGTCAATAGACACAGAAAAAGCGTTCTGAGAAACTTTGGTATCCATTTGTGGTAAAAATCTCTAAAATTCTGTGTAGAAGGGTCAGATCTCAACATAACAAAGGCCATGTATGTGAAGCCCACAGCTAATGTCATACTCAGTAGTGAAATTGTGAAAGATTTTCCACTAAGATCAGGCACAAGACAAGGATGCCCTAGATATGTGAAGGGGATTGGATGATGCAGGCTTCTGGTTATGCAATGAATGAATCACAGATAGAAGATATAGCATAGGGCACATAGAGAATGGTACTGGAGTAGGGATGCATGGTGACAGATGATAGCTACACCTGTGTTAGCGTAGCAGAATGTATACATTTGCCAATGACTATGTTTTTCATATGAAACTAATGTAACATAGTGTGTCAGCTATTCCCAAATAACATGTTGTTTTTTTGTTAACTAGGTAAAGGACTGAAATAAAAAGTTTAATGTAAAAGAACCTGTTAATATCTAATCAAGAAATGCAGTGAAGTTCCAAACCATAAAGTCACCATATCAAATTCTGTATCATTCCTATACACTAACCCAATTATCTGAGAAGAAGTAAAGAAAACAATCCCATTTACAATAGCATCAAAAACAATAAAAATTATAGCAATACCGTTAGCCAAGGAAATGAAAATCTCTCTACAGAAAACTATAAAACCTGTGTGCAGGAATGGAAGAAATTCAATTTGGGTGAAAGAAAGGGGAGAACACACAAGTCAGTGAAAAGCCATCCCATGTCCAACTTTCGGAGGAATTAATACAGTACAATGTCCATATTACCCAAAGCCATCTAGAGATTCAGTGCAATCTCTATCAAGACTCCGATGCAATATTTATGCAATTAGAAAATCATATCCTAAAATTTATTTGGAACCACAAAAAACCCCATGTAGCCAACGCAAGAAAGAACAAAACAGGAAGCATCCCCCTTCTTGATTTCAAGCGTCATTCTAACACAAAGAAATCAATGATGTCACTGGCATAAGCACACACACAAGACAATGGAACAGAAATTGAGAGCCCAAACTAAACCCATGCATCACAGTCACCTAGTATTCGACAAGGGAGTCAATAATACACCGTGGAGAAGAGTAGTCTTTTGAATAACTGGTGCTAGGAAAATTGGATATTCCCACGTATAAGAACAAAGTTTAGCACCGTATAATACACCACTCCCTAGAGAGTGAAAGGAAGAAATAGAGAGAGATGTGGTTAGAGAGAAACAGAGACAAAGAGGAAGTACAAGAAGGAAAGTAGAGACCTGGTCCGGGTATGTGGACACGGTTAGATGGGCCAGGGGAGAGGGGATGTAGGAAGTGGCTCTGAGTGCTGGGGCAGAAAGGGCTTCTATCATGGGAATCAGGGTTCCATGGCCCCAAGACTCCAACATCCCTGGGTCCAAGTTCTGCAGAGGCCATTGGAATTGAAAAGATGGGTAGCCCTCATTTCTTCTAGAATTGTGAGGTTCAGCCTCACGTTCTGTCATGGAGAGGGATGTCTTGAGGGAGAGTGTGCCGCTCTTTGGCAGGTAAACTCCATAGCCTGCCCTGTGGGGAGGTGTCCCAGGGCCATCTCCCTCACTGCCCCAGGCTCTGTTGGATTTCCCCCCTCCCCCGCCAGCCTGCCTTCCTCAAGTTCTGAACCCAGGCATCAGGCATTGCGTTGCCCCCAGGTCCTGCAGTCTGGACCTGGCAGAGGTGGACTCGTAATATTGGTAATATATATATATATATATATATATATATATATATATATATATATATATATATTGACAATAAGGTACACATCCTCCCTCTGGGACTAGCGGTGTGCATCCAAATCATAGGTTGCTATCCTCCTCTCCACAACCAATCTGAGGAATCCAGAAGGTAGGTGGACCCTTTCAAACACCCTAGTCCTCTTACATGAAATTCAAAGACATTTTCTTGACCCAGCTTTCTTTTAGTTCTAAAGAGATGGCAATGAGTAATTGAAGGCATAATAGTCCTATAGGCAATTGACCTATATGACGGATGGACATTATTTCATCCATCCGTATCCCTAAAGCACATTTCAGTGTAAATATTAGCCAAGGATACACACTGTAAATTCACAACTGATGTGTAGCTCCCTGTACGTTGCATTCTGACGTTGTCACATATGTGTCATCAAAGATATTATTCGTGACTTTTCCGATAAGCTTTCAACACCAAGAAGGTGATGCTAGAGAATCTGGTATGAATGGAAATTCGCAGATTCTCAATGAGGAATGATTTTTCCTTTTTAATGTTTCTTTTTTTGAGAGAACCCGAGCTGGGGAGGGGGATAGAGTGGGAGACACCGAATATGAGGCAGGCTCGAGGCTCTGAGCTCTCAGGACAGAGCCTGATGCGGGGCTCAAACTCATGGACTGCCAAATCCTGACTTGACTCAAAGTCGGACTTTTCACCGACTAAGCCACCCAAGAGCCCCAGGAAGGATAGTTTAGTGGCAAAGAAGAAGAAATTAAAGATAGTGTAAAGGATGTCTATTTTTAATTGAAATATTGTTCACACATTCGTTGTGTTAGTTTTAGGCATACATTGTAGTCATTCCATATGTCTCTACATTATGTTGTACTCAACCACAAGTGTAGCTATCCTGTGAAAGCATGCAACAATATTGTTACAGGATTGACTCCATTCCATTGGCTGTCCCTTGTATCCCTAGGACTCATTCACTCCATCGCTGGACGCCGGTATCTCTCTCAAAGGTGTCCATTCTTTATCTAACCTAAGTATTTTGGTGGTAAACAACATTACGTCTTGTTCAGCATGTGTAAATCGGTGGTCTATTTTTCTGTGAATATTGCTGAAAACATTACCAATGATGTCGTTACGTTAATAAATTCGGTTTCATTCTTCACTCACAAGAAAGAGAAGGAAAAGATTTTGTGTCCCAGGCCCTGTCACTAAAACCTTCCCAACGAGGAGAACAGGCTTAGTTGCCCAGAGCACCTTCGGTCTCTCAGCTGAGCAACCAGGGCCTTCCACATTGAAGGAATTCCCATGGTGGCCAGCAGAGAGAGCTCAAGCACCACAGACCTCCGAGGGTCGGGTTCCTCTGCTGGGCAGTGATAGCCAGCAGAGGGCGCACCATCTGCTTTTCTGACCCAGGGCACCTCAGAGCAGGAAGGGCTTTGATTGCTCTCAGAGGACTCAGGCCTCTGCTGGTGCCTGAGTACAGAGAGCAGAGCTGCACTTCCAGCAGGTTCTGCCACCCGCCCCAGGGGAGACCTTGGGAGCTTAGCAGCAACTTGGCATCTCCTGAGTCGCCAGAGAGAAGCTGCCTTGTTGTACTGAGTGCTGAGGAGGGGGCGCCGGGTGGCTTCCCTGGTCAAGCTGGTGGCTGAGCTGCACAGGCCTTTGCATTTTCTGGGCTGTTCCCGTGTTTCATTCCACCCCTTCCCGGACAGTGTTTGCACAAGACGTATTTTACTAAAGGACTTGTG
Source organism: Prionailurus viverrinus (assembly GCF_022837055.1). NCBI lineage: Eukaryota > Metazoa > Chordata > Mammalia > Carnivora > Felidae > Prionailurus > Prionailurus viverrinus. Next base: position 5,198,785 of record NC_062575.1, read on the forward strand.
GATTGCGGGGTCCCAAGACATCACCTCATAGATGCAGTCGATGGTGTGTTCCAGATCCAGGCTTGTTTCCGGGAAGAAACCCTAACAGAAATTCAGAAGCACGGGAGCTGCATTCAATTAGGACGTGGATCCATGAAATGCTCGTCTCACGACCTTCTAGAAGAAGGAGCTGGGACCCATGTTCCGAGTCCTGCTGGATCCAGAGGCCAAGGTAAGGGCACAAACTGTCCCACATTTCATACATGCTTTTTAAAAAATTTCATGGTTATTTTTCCAACCTAGTGAAGTGATTGAACACTACCGAAAACCCGGTAGGTAAGTCTCAGTAACCTTATGTTATCTTTTAATTTAAATTCCACTGAGTGAAGACACAGTGTAATAGTAGTTTCAGGTGTCCAATATAGAGCAACACTTCCACACGTCACCCGGTGCTCATCCCAGGTGCACTTCTTAATCCCCATCAGCTGTTTCACCCATTCCCTCACCTCGCTGTGGAACTCCCCAGTTTGTTTCCTAGTTAAGAGTCCGTTGGTCTCCTCCCCCCGCCTCTTTCTTTTGTTTTCTTGCCATGTGTTAGCGAAATCATTGGGTATTTGTCTTTCTCCGACAGGCTTATTTCACCCAGCATAACATTCTCTCTCTCCATCCACCTTGTGGCAAATTGCAAGATTTCATGTTTTTACGGCTAAATCATATTACATTCCATAGACCACATCTCAATTTATTCATCAGTTGATGGGTGCTTGGATAGTTTCTGTCATTTGGCTTTTGTAGAAAACGCTGCTGTAAACATCACGGTGCATGTATCCCTTTGAAGATTTTGTATTCTTTGTGGAAATACCTTGTAGTGAAGTTGCTGGATTGTAAGGTACTTCTATTTCTAGTTTTGTTTTGTTTTTGGACATCTCCATGTGGTTTTCCAGAGTGGCTGCAGCAGTTTGCATTCCTACCCACAGTGCAAGAGGGTTATTCATTCCCCACATCCATGGCAACACCTGCTGTGTCATCCTTCATTGATTTTAGCCATTGTGACAGATGTGATGTGTTCTCTCATTGTACTTTCGAATTGTATTTCCCTGAAGATCAGTATTGTTGAGCATTTTTTCATGTGTCTCTTGGCCATGTATATGTCTTCCTTCGGGAAATGTCCACTCGGGTCTTCTGCTCATTTTTAATCAGATTTCTCATTTTTGGGGTGCTGTAGAACTGTATATAT